>NC_134710.1:233403391-233760891 GCF_043290135.1 Rhipicephalus microplus
AAGTTACATATATATGCCGGGCGAATAAGTTTTTTTTTTCACAAAACAAAGTTCGAAGCCTTTGTTCTGCAGCTTACTAGGCCCACATCAAATTAAACCACAGTCGGCAATGGTGACCAAAACATTGTGTTCTATTTTATCTTACACACCCTAATATTCATTGCAGGGCAAAAAAATAAAACAGTGATTGCAAGGAAACAGAACACCCTAAGTATTTCCCCGACCGGAATAGGCACATTGTCACAGTTCTGATAAATCTAACCGTTATAAGCTTAACTGTTAGACGTTGTAAAAACGCTAACTTATGTGACTGTACGCAGCTGCGGAATCACCAACGCCTGCTGCAAAACCGAAACAGGCGGTCAAATGGACGCAGTATAGCATACTTAGTTACTTAAAGCACCTTTAGAGACACTTGCGGGTGATGTGCTGCTACAAAAACAACTGGTAATATTGAAAACTGGAGATAGATAATTCAGTTCACAAGTTTACATACCTTCAAGCAGTGCAATCACCGAGGCATTTCACCAAACGTCGATATATACCACGAAAACCCCCGCCTAAAATAACCACCTCATGATGTTTGTACGTAATGAATGGGCGTTCATGTGGGTATTTTTACAAAAAAAAATAACCTAACACAAAGAACAACAAGGAGGCACATGCCCTTATAAATTATGCTGATATAGTATGTAACAGTTTTCAGGTATAGATAACTGAGCCCTCAAAATCGGCGATCAACCAGAAACTCTATAAGGGCTGTCCAAAGAGCCCGCGAACGGCCAGAGGAGAATTGTCTTTCATCCCCCGCATCGACTCTGGTCTCAACTGCAGCTTTCCATAATTCAGTAAGACCCCAAATAAGTTCGTTCGCAAACTGACCGACTGGTCGACTCAAAACCAATACTACACTTTTGACTACCACCGAATAGAAATGTCACATGCCTAAAACACTTAGTGACTCATCAGTGCGATTGGGATAGGTATACTGCATCCAAGGATAAATATGGTTGATTAGTATATAGACAATACCTCCTTATAACAATACCTACACGTGAACATTAACCTGGAGGTAAAGCCAATATCCGCTGCCTAATGCAACTCAGCAGAAGGAGTAGCGTTATTTACAGCGATTCTTTTTTGTTGCCCAACATAAAAATCACAGCATATCCTCGGAGTAAATGATGGTGAGTGGGGAAAGGCATCCGTAAGTCCGTCCGCACTTCCGTCCGTCCGTGCGTTCATCCGTCTGTGCATCCATCCATACATCGTGCGTTCGGCCATCCATCCGTGCGTCTGTCCCTGCGTTTGTCCACACGTCCGTTCGTCCCCCCGTGCATATGTCCGTGCACCTGTCCATCCATGAGTCCATCCATGCGCTTGTCCATTCATGGAGCGGTACGCGCTCCCTCTCTTATGGCCTGCGCGTCGCGTCTAGTTCCCACCTTTCACCGCCGCTAGTTCATGGCACTGCGGCCCAACCCTCGCTAAACCTTGCTAAAGCCAAGAGAGTTACGCCCAGCAAGTTTAACGTCGCAACCTTTTCTGTTCAGATAGTGCTCAGAGTGTGTCCTTTTGTTACTAGTTTTTCTTTTCAGTAAGCATCAAATTGAAGACAATTTTTTGAAAATTAAGTCACCAATACTCGTCTCTGTAGGCTATTTCATCAGAGACAACTATCTTTTTATGTATGATTAACGTGAGCGGGTTTCCTCCTCAATGAAAAAGGGTGCGCGCGCGCCGCTCCTCTAGTCTGGCCGTGGAGGTGACTACCTAACACGACTACTACATACATTGTGGACACACGACCTACGGCATCGGGTTATTCTCCCTTAAAACATCGCCATGATATTCCTCCTCTGCTTACCCTTCTCTCTCTGCTATAAGATAGATGTTTTTTTTTCACCACTGCTTCTACTCCAAGTCCAAAACATTTGCTTCCTCTTCAAGTTGCAGCTATTTTCTTCAGTCTATTTTTTATTTTAATTTTTCGGCATTCTTTTTTTAACTGAACAAATTACCACTCAATCTAACGTTTTTGTCATCAACAACGACAGTAGTAATTGTAAAATCTGCAGCATGCAGCGAACGCGACTCACTTAATCTGGCAGTTTGTATGTCTACACAGGCATCTGTGCTAAATTCGGTCGCCTTCATGTCAGCTAGACATCCTTTCCCACCATGTGTCATCACTGTGTGAAAAAGGTCGGCACATATCGAGCTTCAAAGGTTATTTGCTGTCTTGCGGTTACGTAAATGGTTGCGTCATCTAAGGCGCTTGAAAATACCTTTTTCGGGTAGTTTGCGATACTGAAGAAATAATGAAGTGATGCCAGGCAGCCTGAATGGAAACTAGAGAGTTGCAGTTTGTAAGTACACGTTGCCCCCCCTCCACCCCCCGCTCTTCTTTCCGCCAGAAAGAGTCATGAGGATGTTGCTGTACAACAGGATGTAAAAAGAGCGCTGACCCTAATCTTCTTTACATCTCCCTCATCTCTTCCTGCGGTGGCCGTCTTCTTTTAATCGGATAATCTTGCAAGCTTTCGGCAGACTACTTTGTTTCGCAACGTGACTGGAAACAAGCCAGCGGTTGCAGTGCCGAAATCGGAAAAGAGCCCAAAAGATCATCGTACCCGGAGGAGGGTCCTTCTATTTTGTGTGTTTCTCTTTGCATTGCTTGTCGCTCGAATGTCTGGTGCCAGCGCTGCCTGCTTTTTTCGATCTTTCTTGCCCTCGAAAAGTTTCTACGTCAGTGTTTGCACGCACTGTATACACGGTCTCTGTGTCCCAACGAAGATTGAATGCTAACCCACGTAGCAGGGTGTTCTTCTTAAGCGTATACGTGTGACACTGAGGCACTGAAGAGGAAGCACTCAGTTCCGGGTGAAGAAATAGTAACGATAGTACAGTTTGGACAATAGGAAACTTTCTCAAAATACATGCATGACCACCAACATGATGGACCCTCAACAATGTTTCGGGTCATTGAATAGCAAGTTTCAGCGAAAAGCCACGAGCTAATTTTTGCAACAAAGCTGTCTACGGCTACAATCTGCCAAAAATGTGCCTGGCATGTTGACGCAAAAAAAAAAATGACCGCGTATGTGCGCACTTCGCCGCAAATGTCGTCGAAAAACGATAGTCTTCTGCCAGCCATACTACACCTCATCCGCGGCCATCTGTGATGCTGTTCCCATACCATTTTCGTTCTGCCAGGTAGCAGCACCATATCGGTCGCAGAAAGCTTGTTCGTGCATATCATCGCCTTTTCAGCGAAGTGTAAAAAACACTAGGGTCCATTAACTATCTACGTATTTAGTAGTAAAAAAACACACCACGTAAACTTATGCATTGATTTCGAACCTCAGGTGTCCGTATTATTTGCTTTTGATCGACTATGTTCACAAGTATGAACACTGTCACTACTTCAAGACTGCTGGGCGTTCTACAAGTGCGTAAGCTTTGGCCGAGTGGCTTAATAGTGTGACTGACAGACAGACAGACAGACAGACAAACAGACAGACAGACAGACAGACAGACAGACAGGCAGGCAGGCAGGCAGGCAGGCAGGCAGGCAGGCAGGCAGGCAGGCAGGCAGGCAGGCAGGCAGACAGACAGACCAAAATTTTAATGTTCAAGTATCCCAAAAAAGACTATCGTCTTTATTAAAGCACATCATCCACAGCCCATGGTCACACCACCTCCAATAGATGGCGTGATAACTCTGTGCGCTGCCTCAAGCGTGAGCGGCAACAGAAACGCGTGGCCGATGTCTGCCACCGGGATAAAATGACGATGCTGTTCACAAACGAACTGCCCGCCAGGATCCTCAATACCGTGAAGCCTAAAATTCCCGTCCACAAGTTGATTAGAGCCCGCACTAGCGCTTCCCAGGAGCCGCAAGATTTCAACATGCTGGTCAGGAATCCGTCTTGGTAGCTGTGCGGTGAGTGCGAATGTCTGTGGTACACCGGACACCTTTCCACCATCTTCGGCATGCGTGACAAACTGCAGAGTGATGGTGCGGCGGCGACCCGGTAGTGTGTGTCATCGGACTGAGCTGAGCAATACAGCGCTGGTGTGAAGGAAGTGTCGCGACTCGTTGAGTAAGCGAGTTGCGTAAGAGGATCCCGGTTCGCGACCACCAACTACGTGTACCATACCATCCTCCAACCCCTCGCGTACTGGAGCACTTCCTGATGTTGTGAAAGGCTGGTGTAGCCACGCCTTCCATTCATGTGAATACGTAATAGCCCGCCGGCCGTAGCCATTACTGCACCACTGGGCAAATTATGACATTTTCAAATAAATATATCTATCAAGAGTGAAAACTCCAATTATAATTAAACAAGACAGAAACTTCGCTAGTCTTCCATCTTCACATGTGGAAGGTCTCAGACGTTCTCGCCAATTACAAAAAGTCGTGCTTTCTTTCACTATCAAGCGTGTTTTTTTTTATACATGAGGAATGTACACTTTAGTTACCTGAAGCACTTACTAATTACTGCAGCTTAATCATACCGATGGTTTCTGTATAGTCATTATCATGATTCATCATCATCATCATCATTTCTTAGCCACCGCGCCATGCCTCCCACACAGCTTATGCATAGCTCGAGCTGCGTCGGCCGCCTTGGACGTCGTCTCACGTCTCTCTACTATCGCTACACTGGCGAAAATCCGAGGTGTGCAGCAAGGTAGCCGTCGTGGCGTCTGGGGGGGGGGGGGGGGGGCTACGGTGTTCCTTGCCATCAATGTCGCGGAAAAGCGCATTTACACTAGAGAGACATGACAACATTTTTGGTCTGCGGGCTGTCTTTGGGAGTGTCCTTTTTTTTGTCGTCGGCCTATGTACACTGCAAAGACACTAACAGTGTGCCTGTGGTCTTTCGAAGACTCCGCCCATGCCTTGTCGTGCTCACAGTCGTTCGTTGCCCAATTGTGTAGTCACGTTGGAGGCACACACAGCGACACCCACTAAGTTCGCACACCTGCACCTCATTTTCAGCCCTGCTCCCTGCTTTGTCCTTGTCTCTCTCCGGCTACGCGGTTCAGCCCCTGCCATAATCCACGGTGACGAGGGACGGGGGTGGTGGACACAATAGGAAAGGGAAGAAAAAGCTTCTGTTGGGTGCTCTAAATGCCCTTTCAGACACTGTGGAAGCCTCAGAGAGAGCACTGTCGACTCCCCTAGGACCCCCATCGTGGTCGTTTGAAGCAAAGACATGGGGAAAATTCTCGCCCAGCCACCGATTTTCCAAAAAGATCCCGACGACAAGTGTGCGGGTGCGTTTTGCTGGTGTTTTCGGTATTTCATCAAGTTACACTACGACGATATGCTGTCTTTTGAGGCGTCATCGTCTACACCCGCTAGTATGACCAGGGGCTGGCGACGTCGTCGGTGGGCGACTCGCCTGTCGATGGTCTGTGTCTGCCTCGTGTCTTCGGCAAGCTCGTGTCAGTGTCGTGTCACTCTAGTGTAAACGCGCCGTGCAATTGGCAGGTACGTGCGACGGACCTGCGTACGTATGCACCGAGAAAATGCATTTCTCGTAGGGGAGGTCGATCGTAGTGGGATCGTCTTCTACCTCGTCGTGGTCAGGTGCAAGATTGGATATTCCTGCGACCGGATCAAAGGTAGAACTAGTCGTAGCCGGGGTAATGAGGTCGCGGTCGATGGAGGGCTGCTGTGGGCCGGTTAGCACCACGATCTGGGACGCAGGGGAAACCTTGAAGTCGCAGCCGCCGGAAGTGGGCGGTAAGTGAGGCCGTATGCCAGCACCGCGGTGCAGAGGGCGTCATATGACTGCGCGCTTGTAGTCGATGTGACAATAAGATCGTGAAACTGGACTGGCAGCGCTTCGAGCAAGATAGCGTGCATAAGCGGCTGGTCCGTGATGCCATTCACCGCGAGAACGGCGTCGAGCCGCATGAACCATGCCTGGGGTAGGGTCGGGCCGAACGGCGGCACTGGCGGGCATAGTATATTATGTGTAAGCATAGACCCGGTGGCTCGTCGAAGGGAGCGTTCGAATCTGCGGGGGGGTAATCTGTCGCGTCATCATCATCTTCATTCATCATCATTTCTTACCCACCACGCCACGCCTCTCGCGCAGCTCATCCTTAGCTCGAGCTGCGCGAGCACAGAACTTCACGCGTCAAGCATGTCGGAGGCGAGCAGCCACCACCGCTCCTCTTCAGCCATTGAATTAAGTGGCGAGGCTGTCACGGCCCCGTCGGCCGCCTTGGACGTCGTCTCACGTTTCTCTACTCTCGCTACAGTTTTCTTCATACACCATTTACACCACCTATTTTTGAAGTTACATTTCCTGGAAGCTGGAAACGCTGCTCCCGCATTATATTTCTCTTCAATTTACACGGCTTTTTTATCACCTTTTCTTTCTTTTTACTTCATATATAGTATATCTGCAAGAACTTGCGTCACGTACGAAGTGAAGTGAAGGACACCCTACTCCATCCTCACTGCTGGGTACAATTTAACTCTTTTCCATTTACAAACATTCAGGTCCTCGAAAGCGCTATTCATGCAAGTGAAGCTTTTGTTCCTTCCTAGTGGCTTCCGGTATGCACTACAGAACTAGGCGGAAGCGAATGTTTCAAAGAGACTGGGCATATTTAGGTGCATGCTGGAGCATTTCACGCACCCCGCTCTGTTCCCTTTTGAGTTGTCGTGGGCGGCTTTTTTTGACGCCATGGAGCAGCCTTTTCCAGTCGCAGACAAAGCATCCGCAGCAGACGGGACTCCTGGCGGCGTGCTATAGGAATACCTATGCAGCCATGCAAAGCGCTAATGGTGGAGCAAGAAGAAACGAGAGTGCCCCTTACACCAAGTCAGCTTCTCCTTTTACATCCACGCCTATCTGTTGACTCGCAGCAGCAGAGGGAAAAGAAATGAAGAGAGATGGAAAATGCTGCTGAAACGGATGAAGAATGATGGTAGTATGGGGAGAATAAAGCGTGCATTGATTAAATGAAATCGAGAGGAACCGGGCGCGTATCATGCGAGGCGTATCGCCAATCCAACTCATGCTGAGCCCCGTTAGTTCCGCCTATTTTCGCTGTTTCCGTCCCATCTCTCGTACTTTTACTTTCTCGAAAAATGAGCACGTATCTACAGCCATATGTAGGGCCGTAGAGGCAGTTGCGCGTGTGCGTCGCTTGAGGGTGGAAACCTATCTCCTTTCGCACTGTGCTCGCCCACCTTCTCCGTGATAACAAACAGAAAACCCGAAAACCCGACAGTTGTCTTATTTCTCGTTCTCACTGGCTTCTACTGAGGGAAAAAGTGCAGGAGATCAGAAAACAAGGAAAGAACGATACACTTTTGTATGCGCTGCCCCATAGCATATAGTTCAAGCTGCTGAAATGAGTGCGGCGTGTGTAAAAAACAAATGCAGTGAGGTTGGGAGACTAGGGGGTACGTAGGTGTCGGGGAAGGGCAAAAATGGAGGGGACCCTGCTGGATATGAGGCTATGCAAGGCGGCGCGTTGCAGTGCACGCGTACGCGCAAACAACTGCGTGCACGCAGAGCCATGCGTGACCTAGTTCCCCAAAATGATTCCTCTCTCCGACAAGCGTCATCCACCGCCCCGAGCAATGCAAACAGCGGCATCGTGATTTCGGTTCCCTGTCACGTTGCGCGTATGTGTGCCTTTTTTCGCCGGGCGCATTCTTCACAGTTTACTCCGCCGGCACAGAGGCCGCTATCGGCGTTGCTTTTGCCATTCTGTCGCCCGCTGGAAAGCTCACCATATGCACAACTGCATATACACTGAGCATCTGCGGCGAGCAGCGCGCAAAAAAAAAATGACCATGCGATGCCGCCTCAACACCTCGCTATTTGTTCAGAGAAAACAGAATAAATGGTGTGAATAGCTGAACTGACTTGATGTTTAGAAGCGGTCGTTTTTGGTTTTTGTTGTTTTTTTGCTATTCTTTGCTGTATTACTTTTTTTTGCCTCGTGAGCGCAGTGGAGCAGTTTAAAGCTCTTTGCATTTTTGAGTACTGCCTGCTCAATGGGGAATGAGAAATTCTGTTTCCTGCGCCCGCAGAAGCAAGCAGAAGGGAATAAGCACAGTTTCGTGGAATGCTTCACCAAGCGCACGATATATGTAAAGCCCTTCAACTGAGAGACAAGCACATGAATTTATATCTTGTGCATTAGCTAAAATACACTGCGGGCTGCACGTGAAACGTGCCTCTCAGATGCGTGCTCTTCATATAGCACTTCACTATAAATTACCTTTTTTATTATTGTATTTATTTGCGAAAAAGACTACCGCAACTATGTTTTAGATCGTGCAGTAAAAGGAGCACAGAATACTTTCGATTCTTGGGCCCCCCTCCGAAACATTTCTTTCGTACCAATCACGAGTCAGTGAACGCCAGTCTTCAGCAAAAATATGCTGCCACTCGTGAATGTCACGCGCTCTCCTGAAACATGCAAATATGCACGACGTTCTTTAGGGAGAAAATTGTTCCACTCTTTACTATAATCATGCGGAAACTCTAGATGCATTGATGCCATCGCCATCGCAGCAATACCACGGTATCGGTAGAGCATACGCCCATTTCGCGGGTGGTGTATAAATTTTTTGTTTATACTTTTTTTCTATGACCAGCAATGTGCATTATGTTTGCTAGCAAAACCAGTGAAGCTCAAGAAAGACCACGCAAGTGCACTCCGCTCAAATGCATCATGGAGTTGTCAATAGATGTCCGCAGCCTTCCACTGCTGGCTTTCGCGTACAGTGTGCACAAACACTGGCATTCTGCTAAAAAACCGTGTATAACCTCACTAGAATTGAATGCTGTGGTCTTAGCCGAGCCGACCATACGCATCGCTATAGGCCAATTTTACTTTCAATTACCTTGACACATAAAGATGAAATTGCGTCGTTTCTTGCGCTTAAGCCTGCGGCGGCACTCCCCATTTAAGCCAGCGTCGAGACACGCACTGTCTTTGCTAAAACAGCGTAATGCTTGTTGCTGCCAAGAAAAAAAGTACACGCCGTGTTTGGTCCCTCATAAAAGGAGGAGTTAGAGATCTAAAGCTTTCTTCATGAGCCAGAGTAGCGCGAGCTTTCACAGTTCAATGTTTTATGGACTAAAGATGAAAAGGAGGAGGAATGTCAACCAGACGCGCGGCGTCACGTTTGATATCCTGCGCTGTTGGGAAGGGAATTGAGATATGAAAATATAGCAAGATAAAGAAAATGGGCGTACAAAAATCGCGTGATCTTAAACAACACTGCTGCCTTCCATACTACTAAACGGAGGATCTCAGGCGTATCACGTTCCAGTGTATGTAATCGAATAGTGGTGCTTACTGAACGTTTGCAAGCACTAGACATATAGCATCCAGTACGTACTGTACGGACTCAGTGTATCCGCAGTGCACAACGGCAACAGTGAACCATTGATTGACAACTTTTCTAAAGAATACAAGCTAATCACCATAGTGCTGCAGTAATTGTTAGACACACTTCGCTAGTTCGTCGGCAAGCTGACATTGTTTTCCGGAATTAAAATAGAACTAGTCACTTTCCAGAAACACCCACATATCGTTAATTGAAGAACATAAAGATGCAACTGGAAAACCAACTGCAATGTGACTCAGACACCAGATAAAAAAAACAATTTCGTATGATAGATGAAGCTACACAAAGCACTTGTTTATCAAGCTGTACCGTATCCCATCCTCATAACGCACGTATAAGTAGCTTATTCGATTCTGCCAACTCCGGTTAGGTACAAGGTACAAAAACTAAACATGTGTCTTCAAGGACCTCGTTGAAAATTTCCTTCGTGGTAGCTATACACTCCGTTTGAGACCTATAGGGGGCGCTTTAAAAGCCGTGCGCCGCGCCACTTGTGGTGCGGAGGGCGCGCAATGTTGAGAATCATATAGCAGACAGCAGCTATAGTGGCAAAAGCACCCGGGACCGGCGGGTCGGTTCTTCACGCAGGGTTTCAAGATATCGTAAGAAGACACTCTTCTGAAATTCCGATGTGAATAACTCGAAAGCGGCCACGTTTTAGGGGCGAAGCTCCTTAGGGCGTGGGCTGTGCGTCCCCTGTATGTAGCCACCTCTCGTTCAGTTCTTGCAGTGTTCACTAGATGGCGGTACTTGTAGCTGACGGCATTAAGTATTATGCTAGCCACCGTCCGATCTAAAGGGTACAGCCATATCCATCCATCCATCCATCCATCCATCCATCCATCCGTCCGTCCGTCCGTCCGTCCAAAAGATGCAAGATGTTATAAACTAGACGGCGGTACGTGTAGTTGATTATGAAAGATGCGAGGTGTTATAAAATAGGAATGATGCCACATATGGCGCGTGTCATCGTTCGATATAGTGCGGCGACGTACTCTAGGGGGAGCGTTGCTATAAAATCGAGTGGGCAAAATGTACGGAGGATTCGTGGTTTACCAGGTTTACCTCCGGAGCTTCGCCCACTCATCATCATTCACTTCGTGGATATGGCGGCACTTTTTTCACTTGAACGAACGCCTTGCGGCCCATCATCGGTACTGACGGAAATGCGTGCGTCTGGTGTGTGCAATGCAAGATGCTTGCTTCATAACTGTCACAGTAAGCTGTCATTCTCCCCCGCCGTGGTGGCCTAGTGGCAGAGGTACTCGGCTGCTGGCCCGCAAGTCACGGGATCGAGGCCCGGCTGCGGCGGCTGCATTTTCGACGGAGGTGGAAATGCTGTAAACCTGTTCTTTAAGTTCGCCATTCGCCAAGCTGTAATTTCGCCATTTAACTGATTCTCCTATCAACCCAGCAAATAATTGGCCTCGCATAGCATTTTTCAAAACTGCGAAGAGTAGACGGTGATTTACTAATTATAAAGGTTTATTTAAGCATTCAATGAGCCTTGAGCTGAAAAATGCCTTGCATAACTTTCTTTTCTCACCAGCTCTACGGTGGCAGGAACATCACGAAAGATCTATCCACCTGCACATATGGTGTCTGAGACCAATTCAAGCATGCAGCGGCAGAACTTGAGATGGCAGAAGAATCGGGATGAACCAAGCACGTTTAATGTCTCACAACTATCATCTACTTATTTCGCTGCCCCA
The DNA here is from genome assembly GCF_043290135.1 of Rhipicephalus microplus. Lineage (NCBI taxonomy): Eukaryota > Metazoa > Arthropoda > Arachnida > Ixodida > Ixodidae > Rhipicephalus > Rhipicephalus microplus. The sequence continues at coordinate 233,414,507 of NC_134710.1, forward strand.
TGAAGTAGGGATGAGTCGAGAAACTGCAAAATGTCCTCCCCGCGGGGCACGACGTGTACCTTTTGTTGCAATCTACTACGTACCTCTTCACGATAAACTACGTGCTATCGGGCATAAGGAGCAACGTTTCTAGAACTAGGCCAGTTGCAAAACTGAGCGATGTTGCGCGGCGGCGCCGCTGCCACCAACAAATGTGGCGCTGCTGTTGCCTCCGGATTCACTCACTGCATGATCGCTAGTGTGCCTCCCGTAACCTCCGTCGGCTGTGCGTGCTGCAGTGGGTCGCTATCCGTGGAGGCTTCTTTCTGCGTGAACAGTTTTGTGCTTCAGCGTTCCCTGCTCTACTAAGCATGTTTTGCCTGTTTTCCTCATGCCCACATGTTGCGTTCCAGGCTGTACGAGTGGCTACAGGAATTGAGAGACACCACGACATTTCTTTTGTGCTCCACGTGTATCTGAGCAGCGAGAGACATGGGACCACGCTATTGCCCGTGCTGATAAAAAACTGTCCAACACATTGCGTGTGTGTGATATGCCGTTTTCATGAGGAAGACATCCTGAAGACTTTCAATCACGTCATCAATGGTAAGAAGGTAAAATCGCCAGAGAAATGTGGGACCTTGTCGAAGGATGCATTCCACGGATGTTCCCGAATTTGCCCGCTTACCTTTCAAAACCCGTGACAAAGAAGCGAAAGCTGCCTGATAGGAGTGGGGTACTTTCCAGAATATCGTCGGCGAAAAAAAAATAGAATATCTCCGAGAACTGAGCTCAACCACAGACAAATAAGTCGCGACATGCCGTGTACGAGTGGTGTCATTTCGCTTCAAGACAGAATAAGTTTGTGTGATTGCCGCATGTTGGTGGAAAGTTCCTGAGAATGGCGAGACAGGACGTCTTGTGGTGTTTCTAGTGCAGAAATAAGAAACAAGAGTGCTATATAAGGAGAAATGCGTAGTCGTCGCAGAAGACATGACAGTCACTATTAGAAGCCGTCACCATCAATTAGCCAAGTCGCCCGGCAATGCAGATACCATCATCCATATGGCCGAACTTCTGGAGGACATAGAAAAGCTGGAAGTGTGTTCATACCAATGCCTCGGCAGGCAGCCTCGTGAGTAATGAGTGACTACGAAGTGCTCACAGATACCTAAAAGTGCGGTCCCATGCTTGATGATTTGGCTTCAGCTATGTTAACAGGTTTCAATAGAAGATCTCAAGAAGAAGCAGAGGAAAGACATGCACGAGAAAAGGGCCCCACGCACAACATTTCAACAATGTATGTTGCTAAAGAATGTGACTGACATGAAAAAAAAACCTGCATGACTACACAACCAGACAAAAGCCACCAGATTGTGCCACACAGTTGTAAATTATTTTAGGACTCGAAAACCACAGTCACAAGATAAGATACAAGACATCGTAATTGGGTTTTTCGTGCCTAAAAATCAATTGCGTACGTACACCAACTACCAACTAACGGACAGACTCGTATAGCATCGCTTATCGTAGGCAGTTCCGAAATCCATTATTATACTGTATTCGCCTTACACCCCTAAATATTACGCAGTAATAGGTTTCTGCGGCAGCACAACAACAAATCCCGATAATATACTTTTGGCAAAGCTCTTTCAGAATGACCGCCATGGCGTTACAGTGTACTAGAAGGGGGCAGTGGAGTAAACGAGGTGGCCGCGCCGCATCTCGGCTGATTCTCCGGCGCGTGACAGTAACGTCGGCGCTGTAGTCTCATGGCACTGAAGATCTCAAAAGCGTCTGCATTGGGAGCACGCGCGCCGTAGCCAACGAAAACGTGTATTTGCTTGTTTTTAGCGCGTTTAATGTGTTTCTGAGCCTTTATCAGAGTATGCACACCTGCTAAGCGACATGGTGCATGAGTGAATATGCAGGCACGGCGAAATTACGTCGAGGTATTCTCTGTTTCAACGGCCTGCCGACAAAAAAAATGAACAATCGGTATTTGCACGAATCGGCCTAGCTTCTCTCTCAAGCAGCGCGTTGAGCTGCGCTACATTATAAGTGGCTACTTGCGAACTACAAAGCGATAAGTATGAAAACCGCGATTAAGTCATGCACCCGTTTTCTCGGCAGTTTCTATATAAGGAGTACTGTTCCTCTTATAAGTTCACATGCGCTCGATTGTTTCATGAGAAACCCAAGTATAAATAACGTTGTCACAACATTTATATCATTGACGGCTCAGTTATATCATGCCAGTTTTGCGGAAGATAATAATTAATGCTTTCTAAAATGATTTTGTTGTTTTAACCGCATCCTTTCGCGCTCACTTTGCTTCATTTATGCAAGCCCCAGGAGGCCGAGCCAGGGAGCCGAGGTCAAGGAACACCTGTACCTCCTAGTCAAGACATATATACAAAAGGGGTTATTTTAAATATAAGAAAAAGTGCCAGTTGTATATATATTACGCGTTTGTTAATTTGCGTAAATTCCCTGAAACCAGTTCTCATTTTGTATCGACAGCTTAAATTGTGCTGCTTTCCAAATATTTTATTGGCGTAACGCCATTTCAAGCAAGCAAATTTATGACGATGTTTAGTAATATACCTGTAGTTCTTATTAGGTGTCAAAAGTGTAGGCAAGCAGTGGTGCATTTTAATTTGAAAAATTTAGCTTGTATATGTACACAGTAATCACACACACACACACACACACACACACACACACACACACACACATATATATATATATATATATATATATATATATATATATATATATATATATATATATATATATATATATATATATATATATATATATATATATATATATGCGTATGTGTGTGGAGGAGGAGGAGAAAAACTTTATTCATCCAAACAGGGAAAGGTGTGGTGGTGGAGTGTCAGAGGAGCCTACCCAGCGTAGGTCTCCGCTACCCTCTTGGCCCAATCCAAGATCTGGTCCTGGACCTCGGGCGCCGAGCTGCACATAGCAGCCTCCCACTGCTCCTTACTATTGATGTGTAGAGAATTAGGTGGTGGGTTTCGAGTACACCCCCACATGATATGGTCTAGGTTAGCTCTTTGTTGGCAGAAAATGCACAAAGGGGAGGGGTATATCGCAGGGTGTATAAGATGGCGAAAAGATGGTGTAGGAAACGTACGCGTCTGTAACTGGCGTCATAGTATTTCATGGTAGCGCGAAGCTCCATGATGTAAGGGGGCTATATAGTGCACTGTAGGCGGTAGTGATTTGTTATATCTTGAAAGGTCAAAAGACGATCTCTCGCACTGAAAAAGGCTGCGTAGTCTAAGGCGCCATCAGAGGCCTGCGCCCGGCCGGTCATTCCTCGAGCACAGGTATGAGCCGCCTCATCGCCACTCAACCCCGCATGGGCGGGCGTCCAATGAGAGCAACGTCTTGCGCGGGAGGATGTTTCTTAAGAATTGAAAGGGCAGTTGATGAGATGCGACCTGCGCTGAAGTTGCGTATGGCAGTTTTGGAGTCACCTATAATCATAGTGATATTGGGGATGGATAGACCTGAACCGATGGCAGCCTCCTCTGCCTCCTCCGAAGAATTGACAGTGATGGATGCTGATGTGAGCACCTTGCCGTTATAATCTACAGCAGAGATGGAATAAGATGAGGAGGATGGGTATTCTGCCGCATCGACATAGAGCACGTCATTGGCTCTATGCAATTTTTTCTGAAGAGCTTTTCCTCTTTGGATTCGACGCTTAGTGTGATATTGTTATGAGACATCACAAAAGTCAAATACGTCCCAGTATGATTTAAGGACGTGAAGCAGTGTGTCAGCTTCATGCGGCAAAAGGTCTGACGCGATCATTTTTTTAACGTCAGCAGACGGGCTTGCTTGCGAAGTACGATGCTTGTAGCTACATTTTCCAGCTTCGTTCGAAGACAGAGCGGAGATGACGCATTCGTCAGAAGGAGTCATCATGGCGAGGGCAATTCCACGCGGGAGGACTTGTGGACACAGAGCAAAGTTGAGCACAGGAATGAAGGCGCGGTTTGCACGTAACTGAATAACAGTGTGTGGTAAGGTAACACTGTGATTCAAAAGAATGAATGTAATGGGCGCGGGCACATAGTCGCCATCGGATACAGGTGGTGAGGGCATTACGGTAATGCAGGTCACAGTTTGCGGCGACAAACGGACATGCTTAGCAGAGCCCATACGAGCTTGGGGTGGACGGGGCGGATCAATCGGACGCGGTAGGTCAAGTTGCACAGTACCAGCTTAGCAGTCTATGAGGGCGGAATGAGTGGACAAAAGTCGAGACCGAGGATCACATCATTGGTGTAGTGAGAGAGAACAGTGAAAAGAACTGAAGTTTTACAGCCGGCGATAGTGACGCGTGCAGTACGGAGGTCAATAACAGAAGCCGTACCACCATCAGCAACACGAACACTGCGTGAAAGGGCTGGAGTAAGGACTTTCTTAAGCCGTCACGAATGTGCAAGCTCATCACAGAAATATGGGCGCCAGTGTCCACCAAGGCTTTAACAGATAAATCATCCACTTCACTGTTGATCAGGTTCTGATTGGTTGGCAGCGTCAACAGAGGAATTGGAGAGCAAGTCGTATGAGCAGTGTCACCTCTAGGAGCTGCAGCCGTTTGTTTTCCGAAAACCGCCGGGCAGAGAATGAGGACGGGGAACGGGACGGCGGCGGAGACCGGGAAAATCCACGTCGAGGTGAAGGTGAGCGACTGTACTGGGCAGTGGTCGTAGTGGTCGGGTCGTAATTAGCTCAGCCATCACGCCGTGTTAGTTCCTGGCCATAGAGATGGGCTGGTGAGTGGAGGTTGGAGAAGCTTGAGTTTACCCGATACGGTGAGGTCCACGTGCTTCGGCAATGGCGGGAAATATGTCCCACTCGTTCACATCGAAAGCAAATCAGCCTGTCGTCAGGCGTCCTCCACACATTTGGGTCACGGTTACGTGAAGCAGGGCGGCGATAATGCTGTGGGTAGCTGGAGGTAGATCAACTGACAGCGTCGGGACGGTGCACAGAACAGACCATGTGAATACCCGCGTTGTCTAGTTCTTGGCGAACAACGGTCTGTATTAGCGAAATGGTCGGATGAGAATCACTTGGTGCTAGTGCTCTCAAGGGTGCGAGTGATATGGCCTCGATTTCCCGGCGTACGATTCTCGTGATGGCACCGGAGTGTGAATTGGGCTGGGTCACTATAGGAAGATCCTCGCAAGTTGACGTCGCAGCAGTGTTGGGAAGGCGCGTAAGTGGTGAGCAATGCGACGGCTTTTAGCCTCTTGAAAGCGTTGGCACTCCGAAATAACATCTTGCACGATGAAACAGCTTCTGCACACAAGGTTAAATACATCGTCTTTGATGCCCTTGAGCACGTGCGCTACCTTCTCTGCTTCAGCCATGGTTCGGTCAATTTTATGGCAAAGGGTCAGCACATCTTGCATATAAGCCAGGTAGGACTCCGTGGCTGTCTGAAGACGTGTGCCAAGTTCTTTCCTAGCGGCCTGCTTGCAGCCGGCAGATTGACCAAACAACTCGCGTAACTTGGTCTTGCATACGTCCCAGCTCGTGATCGCGCCCACATTGTTATTAAACCATGCCTTGGCCATTCCTTGCAAATAAAAGATGATGTTTGCCAGCATCAAGGTTGGATCCCATCTGTGGTTTTCGCTGACGAGCTCGTAGAGTTTAAGCCACTCTACCAAGTCCTCGCATTCCGCTCCCGAAATGTTGCTGGGATTGCGGGGTGGACCGGCCACGAGAAAAACAGGGAGGTTGGCGCTGTTGATGCATTGGGCGTGGCAATTGACGAAGCTTTGATGCCGGTGAACATGTCTGAAGCAGCGACTAGGCGTCCACTGCGTAACTCCGTCGTGCGTCGCACCCAGCACCTCCACCAAAGTGTTACGTGAAGGAACACGTGAAACTAGGCGTTTGAAGATATATTTACACAGCGCCAATGTGCAAGCCAAGATGGAGAACAAGTGCTGTGCCCAACGCCAAAATCACGTCGTCTTTCTTCGCGCTTATCTAACCACTTTTGTGGGACATTGTCTCATAAATGTTACGTGAAGATACACGCGAAACTAGGCGTTTGAAGATATAGTTACACAGCGCCAATGCGCAAGCCAAGATAGAGAACAAGTGCTGTGCCCTACGCCAAAACCACGTCGTCTTTCTCCGCGCCTAACTAACCACTTTTGTGGGACATTGTCTAATAAATGTTACGTGAAGCTACACGCGAAACTAGGCGTTTGACGATATATCTACACAGCGCGAACGCGCAAGCCAAGATGGAGAACAGGTGCTGTGCCCTACGCCAAAATCACGTCGTCTTTCTCCGCGCCTATCTAACCGCTTTTGCGGGACATTGTCTCATAACAATATGTTGGATGCATGTTTTTTGGAAGGGGTGGTAGGAGTAATTTTTTGTGTATGTTTGGGGGAATGTTGTATTTAGCATTGCTGAGTGAGGTGAAGTTAATTCGGGTAGACGATAAAATGTGGCGACCAGCGCTAGTTGTGCCGAGCCTTGCGTATTGAGCTGTTAAATGGGCTTCACGGATTTCAGATAGGGTATTTATGACTTCTGTCTGGCGGAGTCATGCGTTAGAGGTATTGATTGCAACGACTAGTGCGTATTTGTAAATTCTGCGGAAGAGGGTGTTGACCAATTCCTCCTGTGCTAATTGAAGGTGAAGATAAGGGAGGGTATATGTGATTTTACTAATCACAAAAGCTTGATGATTTGATTTGTGGGGTTTAACGTCCCAAAACCACCATATGATTATGAGAGACGCCGTAGTGGAGGGCTCCGAAAATTTCTACCACCTGGGGTTTTTTAACGTGCACCCAAATCTGAGTACACGGGCCTTCAACATTTCCGCCTTCATCGGAAATGCAGCCGCCACAGCCCGGATTTGATCCCGTGACCTACGGGTCAGCAGCCGAGTACCTTAGTCACTAGACCACCGTGGTGGGGCAATCACAAAAGCTTGTATTACACGAAGTAGCTCTGACTCTCGGAGCCCTCCATTTTTCCCTGAGATTCTTTCTATCATTCTTAAGGTGTTTTCAACGGTATTGCGTAAAGCTTCGAGTGTGTGCGTATTAGGTCGGTTGTTTGGGATAAATCAATCTAGCACAAGAATGCCTGATACTCTAGGGATGAGGCACCCATTTATGTGAACTTAGATCGTTAGATCGTTGTTCCGACGATGAGTTGGTGGAAGGAGTAACTTTGATTTACTCGGGGTACAATAGAAATTCATCTGAGATGTTAGTGCTGCTATTATATCTACAGCTGTTTGTAGGGTGTCTTGAATGTGTCCATCTAAGCCTCCTTTCACCCATAAGGTGATATCATCGGCATAGATGGAGAAGTTCAAGTCAGGGATTGTTGAAGAGCGTTGGGTATAGGTAGCATAGCCAGGTTAAAAAGGATTGAAGAGAGCACTGACCCTTGAGGTGTTCCGCAGCTGGCGTATATACCTGGCGTATATACAAGATCCACTGCGTGACTCTATCTCAGGTTTGTTGCATCGGTAACATGGCTTGTTGTATCGAGGCCACGGATTCATGTAGCTTCTACAAAAAAGCTGTGGAGAAGGTAATCAAATTGTCCAGTTTTTCCTCGAGTTTGGTTACTTTTTCTTTAAATTTGTCAACCTTCTCTAGTTTCACTTCGACTTGGTCTACTCACTCATCAAATGACAATGTGGGAGTCAAGACTTTTTGTTTTTGCGCAGGTGGTTGAGCGAGGTGCCTAGCTATAGGGGTGGTGGAGAGAGGAGCTGGTGCTGGTGAGATAGGTGTAGGGGTGAAAGATGAGGCGGGGAGGTGTGGGGAGGTAGATGGTTGTTTGGAGAACTGAATCTCTAGGCTTAGTTTCGCATTTTCTGCCCTTAATTTAGCCATCTCATCCTGCATTATTTTGAGCTGCTTTCGAATGGAGCTTTCAGCGGAGGCTACACAAGCCCAGCTCACCTCGTGTCCAGGGCCAGTCCGAGGGCTGGGGTCTTGATGAATGCTTTTTTTTTTGCGGCTTCGGCTGCGGCTGTGGCTTTTTCTGCTTTGCCGTCTTGTGATACTGGGTAAGTGTCCTCTAGGGGCGTTCTTGAAAGATGTGCTTGGGTCGAGAAATGGAGCTGCATCTTGCTCGAAAGTTGAGGGTGCGTGCTTTGGTTTGGGCTTGTAGAGCTGGGGGCACAGGGGTGAGCCGGTGGGGTGGTCACTGTTGCACACCACACATTTAGGTTCACATTCGTGATCAAGGAGTGGGTTCGAAATGCCACAAATTGAACACAAAGGCTGAGGGGTGCCTGGGCATACGTCTGGTCTGGGGCCAAGCTTGCAGCAGAGATTATAGGCTTCTGTCTTATGACGATAGAGAACGCATCTGGTGATGCCACCCTGATAACATATGTAGAAAGGCACGCGCGTACCTCTGAAGGTGACCAAGATGGACGCTGTGGAACCCATGCAACGTCCGGTCAGGATGAGGCCTATTCTGCCATAGTCCAATAGACTTGACAAGATGGTTTCAGATGTGTGTTCCATAGGAATATTACGGATAACCCCTCGGCAGGTATTCGACGGATCGGTAATGTTGGGGACAACTTCAAAGCTGCGCTCGTCCATCTTGATGGATTTGATATGGTGGTATGCTTCGGTGCGTGCCGAGTCCGGTGTGCTTATGAGCAGAATGTTGCTTACAGAGTTGATGCGGTATTGGTCATGTAGGGAGCTTGTGAGCGCTGCCGCTTTTAGGACGGAATGTATGAGCTTCGGAAGTGGAGTGTCAGCACAGCTGAGGCCTCCACGTATTCGCAGGACTATTTTGTAGTCGTCCGCTGGAAGTGAAGGGGGTCTGGGGGCACTGCGACGAGTCGATGGGAGAGCTTTCTGTGACTCTTCTTGCGAAGTGTTGATGGCAGGTGTCGATTTCTTCGGGGATGAAGCGGGCTTTCTGGCCCTGGCATACACTTGACGCCAGCTGCCTTCATCATCACCGAGAGCTTCGGCGGAAGGAAGCTCCTCTCTCTCTGCTTCGTGGATGGCCATGTTGGTAGGCCTAGCTGGTAGGACCACCGAGGTAGTCGAACGCTGCCAAAAAGTCGATCTTCGTGGGCGCGAAATACAAAGCACTCACTCGCAATCACTTCAGATGATGTGGTCAATCCCGCAGAAAGCTGCACATTTGTTCAGGTTGTCATTGAATGACTTAAGCAGTCAGAAACAGGAGTTTCGCCGGAGCACTTGTGAAACGTGGCTGCTCCTGGTAGCGTCTATGGCACGTCCTATGTGTGTGTAAACGTTCGGCGCGGCGCTATGAAGGATTTTTTAGAGGGGGGGGGTGCAGCAAAACGACGAACTATGGCAATTGGTAGTCACTGTGAATACGTGTAAATATTATAGTATACCCTGAAAAAAATTAAATTATGAAAAAAATTTGTTGTGTAGGGGGTCCAGAATTCCTTCCTCTTCCCTCTTTATTTTTGCGGCCTCATGTTTCTCCGAGCATTTGACAATGTATATATTTTTTCATCTCACAGCTTTCTGAGCACAGCTAACTTCCAATAAATCGGCACCGTTATTCTTAATATATAGACACCTAACCAACGAATATTGAGTTAAAACAGAAGAAATCATAATAAGACATGCCCTTTCTAAATATATTTCGATCTCTCGCAAGGACTTTTATGGAGCTCAAATTCAGCTGATTGGCGTGTCATACTTCAAGGGTTATGACATCATGTGCTATACATAAATGATGGGCAGGTACGAAGAAATCTGCATCAAAAAAGCAAACCGGAGAAGCCAAAGTCCAAAGCAGTTCCTGCACGCGGTGCGCGGCTCTTTCAGTACTATTCGACTGCAGTGCCGCCGCTACTGGCAATGCGGAAGGTTTCAGGTGGTGAGGCGCGGTCACGCCACTCAACATTCTAGTACACTCTAACGGCGTCTTGTCACAGTGGCTACGCGTTTTCGTATGCTAGCGGAAGCTTGTTGCGCCGCCAGCGCCACCGAACCGGAAGCTGTCCCGGCGCCGTGTGATGGGTCGTCTGACGCGAGGAGTTTCGAAACTTACCTAGGTCTAGAAAAGTTGGTTGGGAGAGCGTTTGGTTCTGCTCAGGCTCACGACGGCTGTCGTCTCTAGCGGCCCCGGCGTGGCGTGCCAGTCGCCAAGCAAGGAGTGTATATACAGCGAAAAAACGAGAAACGAAGGAACCATATAAAAAAGTACTATGCATAGAGGAAACTTGTCATCTTATAGAGTGTGTGGACGCGTTTCACACAGGCTCCCGTTTCAATCTTCTTTTTCGGATGACAGTCAAGTGTGGCATCCGATTCGTCTGCACAGTTGAACACATCAAGTTACCGTAGCTCCCGAGTGCCTGTGCGGACACTGCGAGTCTATTTCTGGCTGATTCACACGCCTTCAGAATCTCGAGGGGGCGAACGCCCCGTTAAGCCTAATGGAGGTACTGCCTAGGTGCGGCGACGCGGATGCATGCCGCTCGCTTGCAGAGGAACAGCGTTCCATCTCGCTCTCTTGGCGAAAGCCACCACGACGTTCAACTCAAGCAGCGCCTATGATCTTTATCGCTATTTTGCACTGTTCCTGCTTGCGACTGCGAGCGTACGACACCTACAATGCTCAGCGACGCTGAAGAGACGCTCACTGACACCGACAAGGCAGGTGCTGTCGGGGCATCGTCCGACCCCAACGCTGCTAGTCTTCCTATCACTGCACATAAAAATGACCAGCGACTTAGGAAAGGCGTGGACGAAGATTCCACCGCTTTCAAGGACGTCCTAAACACGGAGGAGGAAGACGCGTACAATGATGCCTGCTTGAAAGTGGTTTGCAGCAAGCGACGCGCCCGCAACGCCGCAGCTCTCGAGGCAGCATCGCCCCTCCCAACTGACTTAGAGAACCCTCAGGCCAAGCCGAGGCCGAGTGCGGCGCAGCGCCTACCTCCTCTTCTATTTAGAGATGAAACGGTTGTCCTGCGTACGCTCGGAGGCCTTATATTGGATCTGTGGCCCAGACCAACCTAGGCCACCGCACTTTGGGCCACTGCCGGAGTGAATCCGAATGACAGCAGAAACCGCACCCCATCATCACACGCCGCAGACGCCCTCCTGAAGGTCCAAGAGCTATCACTCGGCCAGTGCACCTACCCTGTATCTGCATATCTGGCAGCCCCTGACGATTCGTGCAAGGGTATTGTTCCGGGACTGGAGCCAGGTACCACCTCACATAGCTTGGTAGAGGAACTGCAAGCGACTAGAATTCAGATACTACAAGCTCGGATGATGGGTCAGACAAATATTGCAGTCATCACTTTTGAAGGCCTTCATGTGCCTCGCTTCGTCCGCTTCCTTGGAGCAGAGCTATGCTTTTACCTCCCCCCCTACCCCCGAATGCAGGTCTGCAAAACGTGCCTCGAATTGCGACCCCGAGCTTACCGTTGCCCCACTCCGGACGTCACCGTTTGTGAGCAGTGCGGCGTCGATAATCCAAAGCCATCGCACCCGTGCTCTCTACGGTGCAAATTCTGTGAAGGGGATCATGCCACAACTGATCCACAGTGCCCACGAGTCCAGCGACAACCTTTCAACAGGTCCTGGGTGTAAAAAGTCACTCATAAGGAACAACGACAATCGATGAAATCCACCGATGAAGCTCCTTCCCCATCGTCAACAACTGACGTGTCTGCAACAGTGCTGACGAATAGTGTGTGGTCCCGTTCGGAGGCACAGTCTAGCTCCCGCTCCAAGGCATGGACAAAATCAAAGTCCCGATCCCGATCTCCCTCCCAGTCAACTTCACCAAGCATCCAGGCGAAGCGTCCTTCTATCCCAGCATCACAGGCATCCCCGTCACCCTACAAGAAGGCTTTCTTAGGCAAGCCGGCAACTACAACTGCTACCATGGAAAATCAGCAACCGCAGGCTTTAGAGACCAGCAATGCCAAGGCGGCATCTCGGGAGGTAAGTTGGGGGCAGAGTATCGGACAGCTCGATAGCCTTAAACCTTCACCCAAAAGTACGTCCCGCCTCCTCCACCCCTGAATACTTATTCCAACCCTTTTCCCGAAATCGCAAAGCTACGCCGTGACATGTAAGCGCGTCTCGCACGCGCTTCACATGGATGCGCCGCTCGAGTCAGCAATACAGAGAACTAACACTATAATTCAAACAGCTATAGAGAGTGCGAAGCAGGAGTCTCTAGCGCTTCGGCAGGTGATAAAAGCCGTCATACAGGCATCAGAGGAGCGCACGCACTCCCTCTTCAATGAGTTAGTCTCATGGTTTGAGTATGCCGCTTCCCTATCAAATTTTCCAGCCGTGTAGCCTCAGGCCCCACTCACAGGTGCAAGGCGGACGCACCCATACTCCCGCCTGACCACTTCCTCTCACGATGATGATGGCGTTCCTTAACCAGCAATAAATCGTGGTATGGCAATGGAACTGCCGGAGATACCGACAAAAGAGGAATTCCCTGCAAAAGTACATTGCTAAGGTCACTAACTCTCCAGATGTAATTCTCCTACACGAGCCAAACTGCTCCCCTACTCAACCTGGTTTTAACTTTTTTGCAGGTAACTCTCCACTCGTTGGAGCCTTAGTTTCCAAAAACATCACATGCAACACACACACTACAAGCATTGATATTCCCCATGAAATCTTTGAAATAATCACACAGGGCAAAAAAATTTCAGTTTCTATGTACACAACGTCTATAGTTCTCCCCGCTCACGCACACATTCAGTTCATCAACTTTTAATTGAATTTTGGCGTTTTGGGTGCACCCTTTTTGTGTGCGGAGACTTCAACGTTGCGCACACAGTGTGGGGTTACCGTAAATCAGCAGCAAAGGAACCTAGGCTCTGGGGCGATATATGCAACTTGCGATACACATTGCATAGAGATCCCAGACACCCTTTGCCTAGAAAACAGTTTTTCTTTAGACACATGCCCCGAATTCAACTTTTCCAATAACACATGACCAGTAATATCACATGGTCCTCTCGACGAACATCTCGGCAGTGACCACTATATTGTGGCCACTATACTCGCACTAGGCAATGCACGCTGTCCCGAGCGGAAGGTCCGTTTCACGGACGGGGTGTGGTTCAGAGAGCGCCGATAAAGCCTTCCCGAAGAGTCAGAGTATGACAAATGGCGAGAGTCTTTTTCTGATGACTTAGATATGTGTACGCGCGCAGTCGTTACTACAACCACAAACCCGGACGTGGACCCACACCTTCTGCATATGTGGAAGGCGCGTAGAGGGCTCACGCGGCGTTGGAAGCACCAACGCCTCAATCGCAAGCTTCGCCGGCGTATCGACGAACTCTCACAGGAGGCACAAGAATACGCGCAGCACCTCGTCCGCAACAACTGGCGGCATTTCTGCGACCGTCTTTCAGGCACCTTGGGCACTGCGAAAACATGGTCGATACTTCGCGCCCTTACAAATCCATCCGCTACCAAAACGCACACATTGCAACAACTACATCGCTTAACACATATGTACAGCAACGATCCATCCGGCCTCCTCGAAGAACTTAACGTTTCATCACTACCGCTCCCATGCCAAAGTATCCTGACTACCCACACGAGGTGGAATCTTATAAGAAACTCGACGCTGACATAACGGTTGATAGAGTTCGCGTAGTTTTTCAAAATTTCCGTTTAAATGCGGCTCCAGGTGCTGATCACATTCGATATTCTGCCTTTCGTAACCTCAATGACTGAGATCTGAACCATCTAACAAACCTCTTCAATGACTATTGCCATAAGGGTACACAACCACAGGCATGGCATCATGCTGATATTTATTTAATACCTAAACCAGGCAAACCTATAGCCATAAAAAATCTGCGGCAGATATTCCATACCTCATGCATTGGGAACTTCCGTTTCACGGACTGGGTGCGGTTCAGAGAGCGCCGACAAAGCCTTCCCGAAGAGTCAGAGTATGACAAGTGGGAAGAGTCAGAGTATGACATACGTTGTGAAGTTAATAGAACACGTTATTTTACGGTGTCTGCAGCCCTTCCTAGAGCGACAGTCATTCTTTTCGCGCTCACAGTTTAGATTTCAGGCACATCTCTCTACGCAGGACGTGCTTCTACAACTCTAGGACGAGGTTCTGGGCTCTCCTACGCGTGCCCAGACTACGGCCATCCTCGCCCTTGATTTAAAAGGAGCATATGATAACGTGGCACACGACTTGATTCTAGAGAATCTAGCAGAATCTAATTGCGACAGCCGCATGCATAATTACATTCGTTCCTTTCTGCGTGAATGGAAAGCTAGCATTGGGATAGAGCAACATCGTCCGGACACGATTCACCTTACAGGTCGCGGCACTCCTCAGGGATCAGTTCTGTCCCCCATCCTGTTTAATATTGCCCTGGCAAGACGGCCCAAGCAGCTAGATCAGATCCCCGATGTCGCCCATGCAATTTACGCAGACTACATAACAATCTGGACACCGCGAAGCTCAGACGGGGCCATTCAGGATCACTTACAGCAGGCTGCCGACATTGTTAATACCTACAGCCGACAGTGTAGCTTGACCTGTTTTCCTCAAAAGTCCGAGCTTGTTATTATCTGGGAACGTAGCATCACGCCGCTACTCTAGATTGTTGTGCACGTGGATGGCATTGCCGTCCCTCAGGTCGAGCGTGCTCGCATACTTGGCTTGCACGTTCAAGCGAACGGAAGAGTGGACTACACTGTTTCTCTTTTGTCCCGACCAACCAAACAGATTCTCGCCATAATACGACGGGTATCAAACAGGCACTCAGGACTAGAAGAACGTGATCTGCTGCGGCTGGTGCAGGCCTGCGTAATAAACCGCATCAAATACAATCTCCCTTTTCACATACTTACCCAGTCTGAGCAGGCGCGGGTCAACGTAATGCTGCGAAAGGCGACCAAGTTGGCTCACGGCCTCCACCACTATACTGCCACGACACGTCTACTAGCCCTATAGGGACCCATAACACTCTCTCGGAACTATTGGAAGCTCAGTGGACCAGCCAAAGGCAACACGCACACCCACTGGGCGACACGTGCTCTCAGGACTGGGATAACCAGTCTTGCACAATCAAGTCGAAGACACTGTTATCGGTGTCCCACCTTAGGTACGTCGTACCCTGAAGGTGCATCCGCTCCCCCGGAGCATGACTCCTGAGCATGACGTCGGAAGCCGGCGCACCCAAGTTGGGTACCTGATGCGCATGCTCCTTGACATCGCTGAAGCCACAAGCCAACACATTATATACCGATTCTGCACGATGCAGCAATGGGTACACCGCGGTAGTGTCGGATGGCAAAGCAACATTACTTACAGTTGCATCTTTGCATAGTTCTACTTCTGCGGACGCCGAAGTCTTTGGTGTAGCGCTTGCTGTCTGACACGCTATTGACATTCCTGGGGAGGTTTACATACTAACCGATTCACAGCATACATTCCGAGCCTTTTTGATGGGACGGGGTTTTCCCAAGGCAGCCCTCCACATCCTACTCAAGGCATCAAACATCGAAACGTCTAGCCCACAGCGTATGCACTTGCTCTGGACTCCTGGTCACGCCTCTATGCAGTTTAATGATCGTGCTCACGCGGTCGTTCGAGAACTTACGAACCAAGCAGCCCATCGTGGCGAGGCTGAAATCCAGATCAAGTGAGCCCTCTACTTACATACCGAGACATATTGGCGTAATACACCAGAGCTAGACGCACCTTGCACCCGACCTCACCGTCGTTCTCGCGAGAGGAAGAGGTGGCACTCCGCCAACTCCAAACGCATACGTTCCCCATCCTCACCTTCATGCAAAAATTATACTCTGACCGCTATGCAGACTCTTGCCCAGGCTGTAGCAGCTCCCCAACAGTATTTCATGTCATGGTGGAGTGCGCCACAAAATTATTTTCTACCCCTCCCGCTATCCTGCGCCCCTTCCACACCAAAGCGCAGTGGGACGATGCCCTCTGCGACGGGCCTCCCGAGGTCCGCCAGGCCTTGGTTCAATGGGCCAGGTCGGTCACCGAGATCGTCATAGGGAACCCGCACTAGGATTCCTTCCCACATGCTTTGCTTAAATGTACTTAATAAAATTATTTCTCTCTCTTGTCATCTATGATACGTAGTGTCAGTCATACGCACTGCGAAGTAAGTTCATTTAGCCGCCATGGTGGTTCAGTGATTACGCAGCTTGGCTGCTGGCCAGAGCGGCGTGGGTTTGATCCCGGCGTTGGTTGAAAATGGTAGAAGCCAGTTTCCTCCACTTTAGGTTCGCGTTAAAAAATTCAGGTAGACGAAATTTCCAGAGCCCTCCACTATGGTGTGCCTCATATTCATGTCATTGTTCAGCCATGTAAAGCCCCATTATAATAATTACCACTTGGCTCCTCGGGTGCTCCAGGACCACCCACGCTTGGCGAAACTCGGGTTGAGCTAGGGATTTTTCCGAGCTCTGGCGAAACATTAATTCGAATAAGCATGCAATACAAAAAACTCAAATCCACCCCTCAGTGCGCTGCGTTTTGTTGGTTACGATAGAACCCGCTATCGCGACAAGGACGGTAGACAAACTTGGGCAGTGTTTTTAGACCTCAGACATCTCCTTTCATTTGTTTGTCGTTCCACGAGTGCAGAAGTGCACCCATGCAATAAAAGTGTCGGAAACTTCGTTAAGATATTTTTTCACACGCACGGGGTGTTTAAATTTATTTTGAAGCTTTTATTACCTTCACTATCAGCATGGTGGAACATCACCCAAGCTAAACCAGAGGCCAAGTGTTAATCACAATAGTCTGCCTGTAAAATCTAGTGCTCCGCTCTTATTCTTCTTCTTCTTCTTCTTCTTCTTCTTCTTCTTCTTCTTCTTCTTCTTCTTCTTCTTCTTCTTCTTCTTCTTCTTCTTCTAATTTCATGGCTCTTACCCAATGGAGGGGATTGGCCGAGTGTTAGGTGAATGTTTTTTTTTGTTTCTTCGCAATTCTGCTCGTATATGCTATGGATAGGGTACACAACAAATAAAACTGAATAATGATATTTAAACGTTTAGAAACATGAAGAATTTAGCTCTATATTTCTTAAGTCTGTCTGATAAATTCCTCTATGGTCTAGTAAACATCCCTGTGACTGTAGCCCAGAGTAGAGGCACCGAATGATAGAACAACTTATTCGGATGTTTCCAGACCCAAGTTTCGAAGAGGTGGTGCTATGAACCCTTCCTCGATGACGTATACCGGTGACAGGATAGAAAGTAATGTCTGATTGTTTCCTCCTCCTTACAGAAGATACACAAAGGGGACGACGCTTGACTTGCTCTATGCAGGTAAACGTTGAGGGAGGTAAGCCGGCAGCGAAGTTTGGTTATGACCACTTTCATTATTCTCGACCGCGATAACTCACTGTTCCAGGGCAATAATAAGTGCTTATATTATGGAAAAGCTGTCAATACAGGGTCTGATAAGCATTTTTTGAAAGTTAAGGTGCGGAATCGCGCAATTATAATGTATGTTGTAAGTGGGAAAACCGGAATGATTGGCATCAAAAGCGCCGCCTTTGCTAAAGAATCAGCGCTTTCGTTTAAAAACAAACCCTTGTGTCCTGGTACCCAAATTAAGTGGAGACATTGTAGGGACGCGAGAATTAGTATTCTGAAAAGCTTTAGAAGAGGCGTTTCACTAGATGCAGAGAGAGTCA
Organism: Rhipicephalus microplus; assembly: GCF_043290135.1. Taxonomy (NCBI): domain Eukaryota; kingdom Metazoa; phylum Arthropoda; class Arachnida; order Ixodida; family Ixodidae; genus Rhipicephalus; species Rhipicephalus microplus. The sequence goes on from NC_134710.1 coordinate 233,432,245, forward strand.
GTGATGATTGCTAATACTGTATTTAAACTGGGTAACTTTTGGAGAGCTAGTATTATGGCCATAAATTCAGCTATAAAAATTGGGATAAAATCCGGCAGTCATAACGAAAAAGAACGTTCAAAAAGAGGGCAGAATATTCCTATGCCATCTTTTTCCTCAGTTTGCGATGCATCTGTTGCAATAATCCCATTAGTTGGCAGAATATTTAGAAGCTCTTGTAATAGTCCTTTAAAATTCTGTGAGGTAATGATTTCGCGTGGTTCGGAAAAATGTCGTGGTAGGCAATGTCTTTGAATTCAGGTTCCATGGTAGAAAGACACACATCACAAATTTGTACATTCAGTGAATCGAGTAATGTTTGTGCAAATATGATTTGTGGCTTGCGGAATTTAGGCCAGTGCTCGGAGAAAAATATATCAAGATTGGAGATGAAAATTATTTGAGTATGGTTAGACAGTGTTTCGTACAACCGCAAGAAAGTCTGCACCGTAAGTAGGTTAAATCGGTTTAACGGGGTGGTGTTCTCGCTTCTAGGTATAATACTGCATTCGCCACATATTTTGGAAGGCCTAAGCACAGCCGTAAAGCCTCTCGCTCTAGTAGGACTAGTGGCCGAAGCTGGCATCCTGGCGAACCAGAAAAAAATAACACAGCTGAATTACAATGACGTCGTACGTACATTTTGTAGATCATCAAAAGCGCTTTTCTTCTCATACCCGATTTGTGGCTGCTCAGCCTGTACAATACCCCACTGCACATGCTCCTTTTGTTGTGATATAATTAATATGAGCTTGCCAGTTTAGTTGTTCATTATACACAACTCCGACGTATTTCAATGATTCCATTTGCGGGATATCCTGCAGCTTGTAAGTCAGCAATATTCTCAAGTACGACTGTAAAGTCGTACTTGAGAATATTACAGTCGTACTTGAGTTCACTCAAGTACGACTGTAAAGTTTCATAAAGGCGATGTATGTCAGCAGCCGTACCGAAAAAAGCGATGTCGTCCACATAAACATAAGTCTGCACCCCTGATCGAATAGGAATAGTACACATCACGATGTTGAATAATGCTGGTTAAAGTACTGATCCCCGTGGATCAGTACTTTCGGGTCTGCTTGTGCTTGCAGGAATAAAAGCCATCTTTAACGCAGTAAAACTCCATCTCCTTTAAAAATTCTGTCACCCATGCTACGATATAAGAAGGAAGTCTGAGGCACCGTAAACGATTTATTAACACAGAATGCTCGACACTATCGTATACTCTACTGATGTCTAAGGTAACTAACGCCGCGTACTCTTCTTACTCTTTGTTAGTTAGCTCTTCTAAGTTAGCTCTTCGTAGTCCTTACTTAGATGAATTTCGTAAAATCCCGAGTAGGCATCTAGCTTGGAGAACCATTTAGCACCTGCCAGAGATCCCAGAGCTTGGTCTACCGTAGGCAACGTAAAGCACTCATGAACAACACACTTATTTATTTTGGTGAGGTCTACGCACACTCTTAGCCCTTCCGACTGCTTTGTGACCAGCACGATTCCGGCGCATCACTCAGTGGGGCCGTAGACTTTTCTAATTATCCCCATGCGCATTACTCTCTCGATTTCTTGCTTTAGCTTGCCTGTGAGGGGAATCAGCACTCTCCGCGGGGCTGTTATGACATTTGGGATATCCCCAAGTTGTAGCCCTATAGTGTACTCTCCTGGAATTATCTCTAGGCTACAATCGGCGGGCGGAAAAAGCACTTCATATTGCTCCTGATCTGCTATCAGCAATTCGTAAAATTTCATAATGCCTAAGGCCTCCAAGGCTGGCAGCCCCAAGAGGACATCACGTAGTGGGCTAACAACATAGCAAGTTTGACGGACAGTTTCCGCTTTCCACAAAATTTCAGCCACAAACTTGCCTAGTGAATTCAGCTTATGACCGCCAGCACCCAGCAACACTTAATCCGTTTATCAAGGGGTGGGCAGCCCTGGAAAACTAGACGGTAAAACTGACACTTCTGCACCTGAATCCACCTTAGCAACGATTGGCACTGCGTTTATCGTAACAAGCACATAGAATGCTTTCCCTTCCGCGTCAATTGCCCCAACAAAAGTTTTCCCGGTGTCGGGTCGGACCAAACAGACGCGTACCTTTCCAGGCGAGGACACCCTTTTTTTAGGCATTCAGCCCTTGGCCAACTGTCCTTTGTTGCCACAGTTGTGGCACTTGGAAGACTGCCGAGCACGCACATCTCGGTGGGTGTGGCCGTCGCAGTAGAAGCACCGCCCCAGGCTTTGTTGCGGTCGTTTCTGGTGCATAACGGCGTCCACACTGGTTTCCTGTTCTTAAAGTTCCGGCGGGCTACCGGAGTGAACACCTTCCGGCTGGAGACACTGTTGCTGCTGTCGCATGGTTTCCTTGAGACGAGCCTTGGTCAGCGCTGATGCCAATGTCAGCTGCGGATCCATCTGTAAGGCCTCGAACAGTTGCGCGCCATGAAGACCGACGACGAACTTGTCCCGGATAAGCATTTTCTTCATATCCCCAAAATCGCAACGGTCCGCAAGAACATGAAGTGCCGTCGCGAACTGGTTTACCGATTTTTCCGGCTGTTGCTGACTTCTGTGAAAGCACGCGCTTTCGCAAACAATTTTGTGCTCTTTGATGAAGTCATTGCCAAACTTCTGCTCGACTACGTCGTAATTTCTTGCTTCGTCTTCAGTCAGCACAAACGTAGAAAAGACTTCGCGTGCTTGGCGCCCCATTGTATAAAGTAATGTGCGCGTACGGGCTTCTCCGGAGCGTTCGTTCAGGGCTGTGGTGAAGCGGTAGTCATCGAAGTGGTCGATCCACGCCGACCACACTGGCGTTTTTCAAAGTCCAGCGGTGGCGGCTGCTGAAGAGCCAAGATCACCATCGCAAACTTGTTTTTCATTCTTTGGGACGCTGCTAAACCCGGCCTCACCGAGATAGTTGACTAGACCCCACTTCTGACACCTTGTCGAGACAAAGCCCGCATGCGCGAAGCGTCGGCGCAAGAAAGACGGGAATCATACAGCCACGCTGAAGGATACGAATGAAAAACTCTCCGCCGTTTATTCCGATGGCTAATAATATACACTAACAAACATCACGTGACGTTCAGCTTGGCGGACGCTGCCTGCGCCTGTTATATGTTGTGGCGGTACACTTTGAACACCGGCGGGTGATAACAGCCCAGCGTTCTTAAACGTGCTGACAAAACGTTTGTCCCTGCAGCGGCATCATCGCAAGTCTCCCATTCTGATTTTTAGGGTTGGAGCTCCTTAAAGTGGCACCCGTTCGTCCCTTGTTGTCGTAGTCGTAGTGTGTAACCAGTGTTACAATTTCACCTGCAAGTTGGTGCCGGTGGGAGATTTCTCCTGTTCTTTGTCGAACAATAAAAAGTTCGCGGCGGCCACGTTAACTGCAAGCCGAATACTCCTGTCTCTCATACCCAATTAATCGATTGATATGTGGGGTTTAACGACCCGAAACCACCATATGATTATGAGAGACGCCGTAGTGGAGGGCTCCAGAAATTTCGTCCACCTGGGGTTCTTTAACGTGCACCCAGATCTGAGCACACGGGCCTGCAACGTTTCCGCCTCCATCGGAAATGCAGCTGCCGCAGCCGCGATTCAAACCCGCCACCTGCGGTTCAGCAGCCGAGTACCTTAGCCACTAGACCACCGCGGCGGGGCAAACTCATTCCCCATTAGCAGCCATTTATATGTACATTGAGCACTATCTGACAAGGAAGGGTTGCTACGTTATACTCGCTGAGTGTAACCTCCTTAGTTTTAGAAAGATTTAGCGATCGTTGAGCCGCAGTGCCATATATACCATGAACTTGAGGTGGTTAAAGGTGGGAAGTAGATACGAAGCGCAAGCCGTAAGAAAGTAAAAGCCAAATTTTCCGGTCTCTCATTTCTCATTAGCAGCCATTGGCATGTACATTGAGCACTATCTGATTGGAAAAGGTTGCTACGTTATACTCGCTGGGCGTAACCTCACTCGTTTTAGAAAGGTTTAGCGAGCGTTGGGCCGCAGTGCCATAAATACAGTGAACTAGCATATACAATGAACTAGAGGTGGTTAAAGGTGGGAAGTAGACCCGAAGCACTAGCCGAAAGAGTGCGTGTGCCACCTCTCGTTTAGTCCTTGGAATGTCCACTGGGTGGTGGTGCTTCTATATGGGGAATATATGATGAAAAGATTCGAGATGGTGGTACGTGGAGTGTTGAATAGATGGACGATTGGACACACAGATATATGCATGGATGGACGCATGAACGGACGCAGGGGCGGATGCATGGACGAATGCAGGGACGGACGCTCGAACAGACACACCCACAGACGGGTGGATGGACGCATGGACGGTCACACAGACGGACGCATGGACGGACGGAAGCAAGAACGACTGTACGAACGAATGCTTCGCCCCACTCTCCATCATTCACTCCGTGGATATGCTGCCATTTTTGTATTGTTTAGATTTTCGCAGTAATTGAAAGACATTTCACCACCCGATATTGTGGAAAGAATGATAAATAAGTGCCACCAGCCAAAAAACATAAAGAAGAAGTGAACATATTTTGTCGTCGTGAGGTTATGGCTTCTGGCTAAGGTTTTCTATGCCCGTTGATGTCTTAGCATATTTACAGTTTGTAACCGAAACCAGAGACCAGTCCCATGAAAAACCAGGAACTATATCATCTACGGATACAATAGCCCTGTATTAGTTTTCTGGCTCATCAAACGCTGCTACTGCCATATAGTAAGATTGAGGACACACACTCTTCTGGAGTCTACGTCTGTGCTCTAGGGTGTGGCTTAAGAGGCGGACCAATTATGCTGAAAAGTTTATGGTGGAGGATACTTGCCCATGAGGAGGTCACTTTGTACAGGTGTGTAACCCGAGGCTTCCATAAAAATATCTTAGGAAAACGTGAATGGGTCCAAATTGTAATGGCTTTGGGGCAGTGCCACTAGGCGCGAGGTATATTTAGTATAAACAATTATTTACTTTATTTTTGCTGCAGGCAATACCTTGAATTGTCACTGCGAAAACAGGAGCTATAGAAAAAAGTCGTGCTTGCGCTGCTTTACTAAGCTCAGGTCACCCAGCACCAGTGACATGGCAAAACATCTAAACAAATCTAGAGGCAATATATCCATTCCTATTACCAAAAAAAGTTATATTATTATTTATTTTGCAATAAAACTGTCGATGTATGTGAACACTAAGTTTTTGTATTTGGCAATCACTTTCATGTAACTGCGTATACAGACATGAATAGTATATAACCACTGAACGGGCAATGAGACGTATACTTTCTGCTGTGTGAAGTGGTTTGGTAACTAGTGTATTTTCGCCTGCATGGAAACCAGTGCCTGTTTTCTCGGGAAAGTATCAGATTATTAGGGAAGCTATGATGGATCCATGGATGAACTAAATTAGGTCCTTCGGAACACGCTTTAGCAAGTTGCAGGCTGCTCCCACGTCAGAACAGGAAGATCAAGTCTCTCTGGTGCGCCGCCGGCCCGTCGGATTGCCCATAACTGTTGTGGGAGTTCGGAGCTGGTAATAGCACCCTGCCATTCGGAAGGTGTTATGACTTCACGACAGCGTAACGCGAGGCACCGCCAGAGCATGTGTTCTAAATTACCTGTATCATTGCAGAAGGGATAGAAGGTTGGCTGCATTTTGGGATAAATCTTCGGCAACAGCGTGGGGTGAGGTTGCACTTCGACTTGAAGAAGCCCGAGTGTGCAGGCCCGTGTGCTCAAGTTTAGGTGCACGTTAAAGAACTCCGGGTGGTCGACATTTGCGTATCTCTTCACTACCGCGTCTCTATTATATATATGGTGGTTTTCAGACATCAAATGCCACATATCCATAAATCAATCAAGAAACCTGAGTGTCAGAGCTTGAGGCCTGCTTAGCTTTCTGTGTGGCTGTGGGTATCGTCTCAGCGCCAGGTAAAAATGTTTTGTCATTTCATTATACGAGATGGAAGGGTCCCCATTTTCCAAAACATCAGTGCCGCGCCTTCCGATAGCTACGTAGCTTACTAGTCCTCGCGTAGCTATGCGTCCTTACTCGTCAAAATTGAGTGAAGCTCCCTGAATGCAACCCATGTGAGCTGGGAACCATACGAGTGTGTGTGGTTTGATCTTCTTCTCCCGAAGGATCCGCAAAGCCACTTCTAATATTGCACCCTTGGCAAATACTTTCCCTGCCGTTTCGAGTCACTGTAAAGTGTGGACCTCCTATTGTCCAGAAAGGCCGACGCAATCGGCACTTGCTCTGCTATTTCAGCCATCGTCAACTGGGTGGTTGTGGAGTTTGTGATACAGCTCTAGAGATTAATGCTCAATGCCGCATATGCCTTCCCATCCGGGGGCCGGGCCGCATCGACGAAGCAACTGTCCCCAGCATGTTCATGACCCCTTTGTAGTAGAGCTTTTGCCTTGGTACGCCTTCTACCTTTGTTATGCTCGGGGGGGGGGGGACATTTCGGGGGATGGGGACAACGATAATTTCTTCTCGCTGTTGACGAGGCATGCTAAAGAAACGATACTCCATTTCCATCAGTGGAATCCCCACCTCCCACAGGATGTTTTGACCGGATTGCGTAGTGAACAGCCTGGAGGATTTCGCCCTCTCCTGTGGCTTCACAATTTCTTCCAGCAGGCTATGCATGCCGACACGAAGCAGTCTGTCTGAGCTTGTGTACACTGAAAGCTCAAGAGCTTCTTGAAGGCCTTTCTGGTTAACGTATTGAGCTCATCACGCTCCGACATCTGCGAGTTGTGCATGACTGCTACGTAGGTCAAAATAGACATCACGAGGCACGTACGTACCATTCTAACGAGGTTGTCGTCTTCAAGTCCCTGTTTTCTGTTGGCAACCATTCTTATTAGTCTGATGGTATTGTCAGTTCTTTTGCATATCTCGTTACCTTCAGGTTATTTCAGCCACTCGAGTGTATGGTCATACTCAGAACCTGGAGAGAGTCCACCCTGCGGATAAAGCTGCCCTCACCTGTCCTAAGAGTTATGCCGACGTCTTTTAATGGCGTCCACTCTTTCAGTTTAAGGCCCCTGTGCTTGGGCTGGTACAGAAGCAGTTCCGATTTCCGCAACGAGCACCGAAGACCAGTTGGTTTTAGGTATCCGTGACCTAATAGCTTCCTCAAGCACAGCCTTTATTCGTCCAATGCTGCCTCCAGTACAACATATGAGGGTGTCGTCTGCATTGATCGTAAGGTTAATGTCATTGACTTCAGAGATTTTCGAGACAAACAAATTGCGGCGATGCTAAAGAGAATAGGGGATAAGACTGAACCTTGTGGCATCCCTCTGAAGCAAAGCTTTACCGGATCCGAAGCATGATCACCTCTCTTGAGAATAGCCTCTCTGTAAGTCAGGAATTACTTTTTGTTGTCGTGGAAGTGTTTACGAAGCTCATGGCTTGTGGTCTGACTCAGCACGAAGTGATGAAGAACGTTATCAAATGCCCTCTTCTAGTCCACTCCCAGTATGCCTCTTATGTGCCTTGTGTTGGTATCAATAACTTAGTCTTTTATGAGCTTCATGGCGTCTTGCATCGAGAGGCCTGCCCCGAAACTCATCATGATATGGGAATAAATGTCGCGTTACTCCAGGTATCGGCTAACCCTATTCAGGATGGCGTAATTGGCCACCTTATCCACACATGAGGTAAGCGAGATGGACCTGAAGTTGCCGAGACTGGGAGGTTTTCCCGGTTTAGAGGGGAGGATTGTGGTGACCGTCTTCCACATTTCCGGGCGACTCTTCCACGTATGGTTCATGACATCCGCCAGATACTCTACAGATTTGTCATCGAAGTTTCTCAAAACCTTCTTCGTGATCCTATCTGGACTCGGGGCCGACCTGCAATTTAAGTCATGCATTGCCTGTTCGATCTCGTCGCTCCCAAATTCTGTTCCCAGTTCTTGGTTAGCGCCCCCTCCACAGACAAGGGCACTAGGTAGCGGGCTTGAGGCACATGGCAGGTACTTCCCAACCAGTTTGCTTGTACCCGATTGTCCGATGATTCTTGTCTAGCTGCAAAAAGTATGCGAGTCAGCGTCCACCCCTGGTTTGATTTGGTGTGTTTGTCATTCAACAGGTGCTTTAGAATGTTGCAAGAGCCTGCCCTCCGCCTCTATTGTTCTACCAAATTGCAAATCTCGTCCATTTATAGAGGATTTTACAGTGTTCCTCAATGCATCTGTTGAACTCGGCATACTTTTTGCGAAGCCTGCGATCGAGGCGCTGTTCTTTCCACCTGGCCAGAAGAGACTACTTGGCTTCGAAAAGATCTTTTATACGGACAGGTACGTCGTGACCTCCTTATTGGTAGCCTGCGTGTCCTCTCTTATCTGCGCCGTCCAGCATTCGAGGTCAAGCTTCTCCTCACTCTCAGACCTCCCATCTTTTAGTTTGCTGAACTTGTCCTAGTCTGTCCCTCGGAACTACGTTGTATTGACCGTCCAGCTTGCAGGACAATGGCTAAGAGGTAGTGGTCGCTACCAACATCCACATTGAAGTTAGACCACTTCATTAACACCAACTTCAGACAAAGGTGAGGTCAAGTATCGTGTCCCGAGTGGACAAAGTACCATATCCGGTAAGAAACGCAGGGTCTGTTACTAGCACTAGGTCTTGGTTCATCGCCTCCCTCCATAGGTCCTCCCCCTTACGAGTGCCATACGGATAGCCCCAAGTATGGTAAGGCGCATCAAGGTCACCCGCTATAATCGCGAGGGATCCTAGGACTGCTCTATACGTTAGAGCTCTCTCTATTAATGGATGCAGTATTGATTTCTACCATGATGTGCTCAATTTTGCATGAACTCATACTAAGGTCACGGATGACGTGGGTAACCTTGTTGTTTATAAAGGCAGCAACTCCTCTTCTTTCTTTCTTCATGACGGAGTGGTAAAAGAGTAGCGTGACGCTAGAGGCTTGTGTTTCTGGTGCGATTATGACGAGCGCTTTCTCCAAATGTGAGTGAATAAATTGCTGCATAGAGTTCTTCTTGTGAAGGAACCCCCTGCACTTTGACTACCACATTATGAAAGCAATAGTTTGTGCGAAAATTGTGTTTTTGAGGCCACTGCGCTCTTTGATTAGCCTTCGCCAGAAGTGACAGCACTCTGCGATCTACGACGGGTTCGACTACGTTTTCTAGAAATGACTCTTGGAGAACTTCTTATTGTACATTTTCTTTGGGGCTAGCATGATGCCCTCAGGTACAAGACCATCTCGTTTACCTGTTTTATGCTCTCGCTAAGTGAAGAAAGCATTTCGCGACTCTCTGGCCTAGCTCTACACTGGGCCGAGTCCTGCTCATTAAGTATGGCCCTCTTTTTGGCAGGCCTCTCCATCGCACATTCCTCAACGACGGCCGTTTCCGATGACTGAGTCGACTGCGTGATGACCTCAATGCGCTGTTCGCCTGCTCTACTCCTCCTCTCAAATATCTCGGTCATATGTCTATAGCTATTGTGTCTCTCAATTGCATATTATAGCGTTCGAGTCGCACTACCCTCCCATTATATTTTTGATGTTCTGGCGGTGGACCTAGCGTTACCCTTTTCGCTGCACCTTGACGTACATGGTCCGTCAAGGTTCCGGTTCCAAAGAACACTCCAATTTCAGGGGAAGCTCCCACCACAGACACAGATAGACATCCCAGTCCAGTAGGCAGTCCCGTTCCAGAGGTAGCTCACGCATCACAGCTGGATCCAGGTCCCGGTCCAAGAGACAGTCCAGCTCCCGATGCCGAGAAGGACAAGTGTCGTTCGAGACGAAGAGGTCGCGCTCCAGGGATCAATAAAATGGGGGCCAGTCATCATAGGGAAGCTTTTAAATCGTGTTTTTTTTGAACTTCAGTAAACGGCCTTCAGTGAATGACTGAATATGAATGGTTTAGCACCATAGAATTCCAGCAAACGGTGGACAAAAAAATGACAGGTTCACGCGGAACGCGATGCACTGTCCCAGCGAAAGCTGAAGAGCGGCCTTTCAGAGCCTTTTCTAAACAGTCGTCGCGTAACTGGTACAAGAACAATTTCTGGGTACCCATTACACCATAAGTATTCATGATTTTTGTGTAGTAGGCCAACATTCACTATGCTACCTTTCGTAATTTTTCGCAGAAGCGTGGTATTCGCAACAGACTTGCTAGGAATTTCGTGTGTTACGGGAGTTTATTGAAGTACTTTTTATGAAGTGGCTGACAACGTTTAAGAATTATGCCTGAAGTGGGTATCTGCCACAAAATATAGGTGATCAAGAACAAGTTTTCTACTCGGTCAGAGCATCGGGCTACCCAATCGTTACGCAATTCGCATTGTATGACGCCTGACAGTAACTTTGATGTTATAAAACGCTCTATTACTCAGTGTAAAGCAATTCCTTTCTCGCCATAAAGCTACCTAAGGCAGTTTCGAAACAATTTTCAAGCCATGGTGTGACTCCGGGATAGAATACTGGGCTGGCACGAAGCGGACCCGAGCTCGAATCCCATTGTGTCCTTAGTGCTTTTTATTTACTGAATTTTTTTCTGACTTCTTGAGATATCGATTACGGACGCCAGTGACAGCGGCGGCGGCGGACAACTACGGCGCCCCACGTGACCTGTGTTATGGTATCACTACAGCTTGCGCTGTAAAAATGAAACAAGCATCAGAAGACAATCCAGACACTCATTAGGGGGGGGGGGGGGTCATTTGAAGTAACACCAGAGAGGGGGGAGGGGTCCTCAGTTTTTCAGTAGCACAATAACTCCATTTTAGCATAAATAGTGTTGTCTGGTCACAATGGTACCCCTAATTTGTCCTAATTGGTTATAAGAGGTCTACGGCAAGCACTGAAACGAGGGGGTGAGTGCTAACAAAGATATGGTGAGGGGGGTAATCTCTCTTACTGCCTTCTGTTTCGATTGCCGCTACAGTCAAGCACCCATCTAGTCGCTCTTAGAGTTTGTCTTTTTCTTGAAATAAAAATAAATAAAAAGAAAGCTGTCGCCACTTAGTGGCGACGGCTACCCGCTTTCACTTCTTCATTCGAATGGAAATGAAACGGTGGAAGTATTGAATGTCATTGCCAAATACATAACTATTTTGACTTAAGTATGTTATTGTTTTCTCGAAGCAAGCAGTTCAATACTTACTAAGTAAACATGTCTTCCTGTTTTCGTCCACTCTTTCAATTTCACTACCTCACTTCCATAATTGATCACCAGAAGAGAAAGCCATCATGAAGTTCAACATCATAAATCATCGTAGCAGAAGGTAATGAAAGTGCCGGTAGTTTCTTTAGTGACCTTAGTCCTAATTTGCGTTTATCGTGCTACTTGTCACCACGCCGGTCATCGGCTGCGACAGCACGTCCGTTTATTACGCTCTTTTTTCTTCTTCTGAACTTCCTGGCTTCCTTTTTTTTCATGTAGGGTGCAAATCAAATTTATCGTACAAATTATTTGTGAATAACACCCTCTTTTCCTCTCTCGCTCTCTCTTTCTCTCTGCTACTGTTACATACGTTCAGCAGCCTAATATCGATGTGCCGGTCTTTGAGAAGGGTCGGTGGGCGAGGTAGGGGAACACATTTAGGGCCCATATTTTGGTGCAGGCACAAGTACTTTGTTTTTCTTACTCTTGTCATTCTTAGTTGTCGTTGTATACAGGGTTTTCATTTTCTCGAAAGCAATTGATTTTATATAGTGCGTTAGTAGGACCAGTTCCAGATACGTGCTTCCTGAAGAGTGGTTTGGAGCACGAGAAGACACCCACTCAGGTTATCAGAAGACGTGATCACGTGGTTTGGTAAGACAATGATGGGCCGAATTCCAGCCAGTTGAGTCGTGGACGGAGGAGACACCGTAACCGCATCACCTAATTGGATACCTTGCATAGTTTCAACAAGTGTGAGTGCATTCTGCTCAGGCCTAATTCTGTTTCCTCGGTTACCTTGCCTCTTCGGTCAGGCCTCAGTCAATACTTCTCCGCATTTAACGCTTGATTGGAGAAGCCACTATCGAGAAAAAATAGAAAGTTGAGGAACGACCCAACCATGCTCGCGAAGACCAGGTCAGAAGGAATCTTCTGATTCAGTCTTTTACCCTGTGGAATTCCAAGACACGTCGAACGGAAATTAAAGGTGAGCATTGCCTTGCCTGCACAGTCCGCCTCGGTGGAACACTGGCTAGGGTGCATGCTCGGCTGCTGACATGAAGGCCATGAATTTGATCCCTATCGTGGCAGTCGCATTTTGATGGAGGCAAAATGGTAGAGGCCCACGTACTGTGTGATGTCCACGTACTGTGCGTTAAAAAACACCAGTTGGCCAAATTTCCGGAGCACTTTACTACGGCGCTTTCCGTAATGATATGGCTGTTCTGGGACGCAAAACCCTAATAATAATAATATTATGCATTTCCTGCGCACAAAAGTTGAGTGAACCGACAAACGCAATCACACTCGTTGAATTCTTTCGCCATAAGAGAAGTGGCTGTACGGTTGACAATTACAAACATGGTCTATGGTTAGTAACCATAAATTTCGCAAAATTGAGTCGTTTACATGTGCGGCTAACGACACGTGTTGCTGCGGTTAGTGGTCAGGTAAAAAGAAATTGTAGCGCCAGGAAAAAAATGCCCCAAAGGACATCGTATATATACAATGCGCTCTTGGCATGCTGCTCGGATGCATGCTTTATTTTTGATGAGCCAACACCTATTGTACCACTAGAGGTTTTGTTGTGGGTTCGGTATTTATATTGCTATCCTGAAAATACCATTTAGAGAAATCTCCAAATACATATAGATACAGTGGTGGTCAAAATATTTAATAGAGACAACGGAATCACGTATAAGCCAAACGCACCACGGCGCCTCTGACTGCTGCTTGCTAAGCTTGCAAGCGGGCACTGCGCACGCGCGTACTTTTTTGCCAGCCAGCCTGCTAATTGTTTCGCATCCAGTTCGCGTGTACCAGAACGCTAGAGATAATGCAAGGCTGATAATTTGATATGTGGGGTTTAACGTCCTAAAACCACCATACGATTAAGATATAACGCAAGGCGTCAATGCCGCAGTCGCTGCGGAACGAAAAACCGAGCAATTCGCCTGATTTAAAACATGTGTTAGACGACAAGTTCATTATGGTTCATGGTGGAGAACAAATTTTTCGTCAGCGTTTTTTTTATACATTGGTATTTTCTAGAAGCTTTGTACTATAGAGAGTTCTCCGCAGCGGCAAACGGGTGCTGCCACGTTTGAACACGTCATCTAACGGCCTTCTCCTTTCCACTTCTTCACCGTCGCCGATGGCCGGCCGATCCGCCGCTGCCGCTTCAGAGTTAAAGTTCAGCAAAGCGGGAGCAGCGCATAGTCCGCGCCACCCGTTTCTTTCTTTTTTTACGCTCTTAGGCACGGTGCCGTGTCGCCTTACGGCTGACAGAAATTAGGTGCCTTTTTCCTTATTCAAGAATCACTAGCACCATCGATTCTCGCCGTAGGCTGCAGGGCGACGTCCGCCACACGCCACATCACGGCCGCGCCACCGAGGAGAAAGCCGTGACGATTCGGTGTGTTGATGCCATCTAGTTTCGCATAGACAAACTAGCTTCAGAAAACGGTCTATAAACACAGAAGGCTAGTTTCTTATTTCATGGCGCTTATGGATGAGCGCCAGATGCTTGCTCTGATCACTATAAGAAATGGCAGCATGAATGCTCGAGTTACGCGGATGAGTGTGCTGGATAATCTCATACATGTTGATTTGGGGAAAACAGACGTAAAGCGTCCTTTGCACGCCGCGGTGCATCTCTGAACAACGTGTAGAGCGTGGCGCACATCGAGCATTGCCAGTAAACCTTTCTTAACTCTTTACGATAGCACCGCTCGGTGCTTCTGCAGTGAGGTTAGGGTCTGTCGCTTATGTTCGTCATGCAGTCATGTCATACCATACCAGTTTTCCCATGCGTCATGTGCACGAAATCTCCGCAAGAGCAGCAAGACCATAAAATGTAAATCATGACATTCATGACATACATGTCATGATTTTCATGTTATGACTAGTCACTCATGCTCGTCATACCATCATGTTATTCCACACCAATTTTCGTACTGATAACATTATCGAAACGGCCAGGAGCCCTAAATATCGTAGATAGATAGATAGATAGATAGATAGATAGATAGATAGATAGATAGATAGATAGATAGATAGATAGATAGATAGATAGATAGATAGATAGATAGATAGATAGATAGATAGATAGATAGATAGATCGATAGATAGATAGATAGATAGATAGATAGATAGATAGATAGATAGATAGATAGATAGATAGATAGATAGATAGATAGATAGATAGATAGATAGATAGATAGATAGATAGATAGATAGATACGCTTAAGTTCGCCGAAATTAGCTTCACATTTATAGTCGCCGTCCGTTGGCGTAACCAGCAAAGCGACAGAATGAAGATATTCGACAGCAGAAAAAATACACATAGCCAAAAATATGTTTAATCTGCACATATCATGCATCAACCTAATTTATTGCTATGTAAGTTAAAAAAGATGAATCAGCATGAGCAAACGTTGGTGAATTTTTGCTCTGCTTACGTTGTCATGGCGACACTTCATTCCCGATACCTCGACTATCCCAAGTGTCCACTCACTTTTACGCCTCCCTGAGCAAGTCAGCAGTAGTTAATCAAACACGGCGAGTTGCTGCCCCCTCAAGCACCTGGTAACCTCGCGGCGACTGGTTTTCGTCTCCTTTTAGAGTATGTGAGAAGAGCTTGTTCTTGGCATAGTTGGTGAGATACTGAATGGACAGTTTGCCGCTGAATAACACGCATCAAAAGAAGGCGACAAGGACCATCATGCTCGTCTTCCTTTATATGGGAAGCGTTTTCAGCGAAATTCGACGACTTTAACGGATCTATCTATCTATCTATCTATCTATCTATCTATCTATCTATCTATCTATCTATCTATCTATCTAGCCGCCTGCGACCTTTAGCTCCTCTGGCCGTTTCGATAATCGGAATCATACTAACTTTGGTATTACATGACATCATATGACTGTATGAAGACCATAACTGACTAGTAATAACAAGAAAATCTTGACCTGTAGGTCATGAATGTCATGACTTACATGTCGTGGTCTTGCTGATCTTGCGGTGGTTTAGTTTTGGTATTACATGACACATTGCCAAACTGGTATTGACACCTTGAAAAAGTGATATGGTACGACATTTGTCACGCAAACGACCCGAATTCGACACCATTTGTTATGGTATGACATGACTGCATGGCAAACATGAGACAGGCCCAAACGTGGAAATCGTGACATGCGTGTCATGTGAGTCATGACTACACGCCATGCTCACGGTGCGCTCGCGGTCGTTTCGCTCGCTTAACATTTACATAATTTGGTAATACATGACGGAAATGGATGACAAAGGTATATGACGGATGCAAACATCATAATCATGTCATGCGTGTCATGTAAGGACATGACTTCATACCACGTTCATGATGTGCTCGCGGGTGTTTCGCTGAATTCACGTATAACAAATTTGGCATTACAAGATGGGAACTGAAGACGAAAGCAACTGACACGAGCAAACACGATCATCATGATGTGCATGCCATAAAAAATATGACTACATACTGCGCTCATAACGTGTTCGCAGCCCTTTCGCTAACTTCACTTATACCAAATTTGTTGTTACGTGACGTGAATGGATGACGAAGGTATATGACTGGTGTATATGACTGGTGTATATGACTGCTGGTTCTTACATGACATGCATGTCATGTAAGAACATGACTACATACCACGCTCATGATGAGCTCGCGGTCATGTCGTTAGCTTCACATATACTAAATTTGGTGTTACGTGACGTGAATGAATTACCAAGGTATGTGACTGGCCCCAACATGATGATATAATATGCGTGTCATGTAAGAACGTGTCTACATGCCACGCTCATGATGCGCTCGCGGCCATTTCACTAGCTTCTCATATACCATACTTGGTATTACGTGACGTGAATGGATGACAAGGGTATATGACTGGAGCAAACGTGATGATCCTTGCATGCGTGTTATTTAAGAACATGACTACATACCATGATGATGATGCGCTCGGGCCGTTTCGCTAGCTTCACGTATACAAAATTTAGTATTGATTGATTTGATTGATATGAGCGATGTAAAGTCCCAAAACCACCATATGATTATGAGAGATGCCGTAATGAATAGCTCGGGAAACTAAGACCACCTGTGGTTCTTTAACATGCCTACTGTATTTTCGCCTCCATCGAAAATGCAGCCGCCGCCGCCGGGATTCGGTCCCGTAACCTGCGGGTCATCAGCCGAGTACCTTAGCTACTAGACCATCACGGTGGGGCCAAGTTAGCATTACGTGACGTGAATAGAAGACGAAGGTAAATGACATGTCAACACATAATAATCATGCTATGCGTGTCTTGTAAAATATGAGTACATGCTACGCTCATAGTGCTTTCGCGGCCGTTTTGCTAGCCTCACATATCCCAAATTTCTTATTACGTCACGTGAACAGACGACGAAGGTAAACGAGATGTCCAAACAATGATAATAATGGCATGCGTGTCAAGTAAAACATGACTACATGCTATGCTCAGAGCGCGCTTGCGGGCGTTTTGCTCGCTTCACATATACAAAATTTGGTATTACTTGACGTGAATGGACAACAAACACAAATGCCAAGCGCAAACATGGTAATCGTCACATGGAAGTCATTTACGGCATAATTTACGTCAACCTCATTACGCTGTGCCAATTTTACAGTGACATATCAACCTTTCTCATTCCTGCTTCGCATATCACTATTTCCACAGTACGTGGGATCTGCCATTTTGTTTGCGTGCAGGTTTCCTAGCGGCGAACTGTGCACTCAGTTTGGTCGTGCGCTGTTCAACCTTCGTCACAACTGAATAGGTCTTAAGGGAGGTTTTCACAATTTTCATTGTCTCTTCTCGTTTCAGAAATTTCAATAAAATAAACTAAAGTGGAAAGTTGACAAAAAGGGCATTTATGCTGAGAATCCATAAGGAATGCATACAAAAATGTCTTGGAGATAAAAGCAACCGAAGGCGAGAGTAAACATCGTAAGTCTGCACTAGGCAACGCTTGCTTCACCGATTAAGAAAGTGCGGCCAGTTTTTTCCAAGGTTGACATTATTAGGCGCGAAGCTCCTTAGGGTGTGGGTCTGTACATCCTCCGTTGGTGTATGCAGCCACCAGTGGCACATACCCATTCTAGAGTGGGTATGTGCCACAGATGATGCGAGATTAGAGACGGCGGTACTTTCACAAGTGAATGTGGATGGACGCATAGATGGACGCACGAAGGGTCGCGCGGATGGTCGCGCGGACGGACGGAAGCAAGAACGAACGGATGAACGGTAGCACGGACGGGCTGACGGACTCTTTGCTCCACTTATCATCATTCACTCCATGAATATGCTGTGATTTTTTTTCATCATTATTCGGCATGAGTTACTTATTCCCACATTAAATACGCTGCTCCTATGTTCATGCCAATGACAAAGGGTGAACAGAATGCAACAAAAAACTAAAAAAACTACTGTTCCAGGGCAGAGGCAATCCAGCATACCCCTTCGCTGAATTCTATTCCTTCCTTATCGTTCGATAAAGCATGCCATACTGCGCGATCGCAAAGAGAGAGGAAGTTATTCAGAGTTTCAAGAACCTGTAAATTGGCCTGTCACTCTTGACACGTCTAATGCTCCCATGGAAATTAAACTGCACCACCTCCTCTTATTCTTTATTTGAAGTTTTGTGAAAGACCTGAAAGTCAGTCTACTGCCCTGTATTGCCTTGGAGGTGATGGTAGTTGTATCTTTATTTCTCCCGGAACAAAAAAAAGAGAAAAGGAAAGAAACGGATCTTCCAAGCGTGGCATGTGGAGAAGAAATATTGTTGGCATCAAAGAGAGCATGCATTCTTTCTTTATTACCGTAATAGTGTCGTCCCCGTAATAAGCATCATTCTATTACTTCCTCTATGCCAAATACTGCAATCAGTCTATAGGTAGGAAGAACTATGACTACCCCTCCACCCAACTCATGCAAAGAAGGGCATATATTTCTTTCCTGTCAAATACCTCGTCTGCTATCACTGCTTTAACAGCATCGTTACCACATCAGGCGTGATTTAATTGAAAATGAATTCGTAATGCTGCCCACACCGGCATGTTTTCAGAAGAGTTCAACACGACACGCATGTTGTTTTTGAAGGGTTGATAGAAAATTCTTTGTAAGAGATAAAGGAGCTTAAAACGTACGCCGCATGTGTGCGGTATCTCTCAGCTCGAGACTGACAGCCTGACAAATAAAGCATACATAACACCTGTTTCTACCGTACTTGTGCTACGAGACGAATGAGCGGACAGTCTCACAGCAATGTATATAATCCCAATATGGCATCAACTTTCCTCCCTTTGTATTTAAAAAACATATGCAAGCAGGCAAAACGTGATGCATCTTCAGCAGTGTCAGTGCTTTGTGCAATACTGTAGACAGTACTCGTAAAAAAAACAAGCACGCATATAATATTGCGATTTTTACTTAAATAAAAAGTAATTTAACAAAAGGGCTTAATTATCAAAAAACATTGCTTCTCCAAATTATTAGCCATTCACCAGTGGCTATCGACAATTATTTATAATAATAACTACAAGCTGGGGTTTTACGTATGAATATTACGATATCATTACGAGCAGCGCTGTTGTGAACGACTACAGTTTAATTTCGATCCCTGGGCTTCAATAACCTGCGCCTAAATCAATATACACGGTGGTTCTTGCATACGTGTCATCACCAAAATCGCGCTGCCGTGGCTTGAAACCGTAACCACGACCTTTTGGTCAGCAGCATGACAACTGGCTTTCTAAGCTACTACGGGGGGTTTGCGTCCATAAAAAGTTTCCTCCTCTCCTCTTTTTTTTTCAATATAAAATCATTTTATGGTGGAGTCCACCAGAACTTCACTAATGTCTTTCCGTCAAGGGTATGCCATTGGTAAAAAAGAAGCTTGAAAAGAATGTACCGCCACCTGAAATCTAACCCACATCCTCTAAGTCCGCGAAGATGGGCGCCTGTCGATCTACCGACAACGCCTCCGGTGCACATTCAATAGGCCTTACCAACACGCCCTATGTCTGCCGCATAGTTCCACACGTTGCTTTCTGTTGGCGGGGTGGTGCCATTGCCTGTGACCGGTGAATTGAAATACTGGGGCGTGACACTAACGAACACCAATGGGGAGTGATTCAATGATGACACAATTAAAATGTCTTGACGTCAGCCAGAAATGCTGGCCGCGCGAGTATCAAGGAGTCACCCTAGACCTTTCACTTCAAGTTAACGTGTCACGACTTGTCGGAGTGGTGCAGATTCTAGATACACCAACGGCGTTTCTCCGCAGCCTACTGCTTTGAGAGTGATAGCACTGACTAATAAAATGGGTGCAGCAAAAGCCTCAGAAAGGCAATGATGTCGAAAGGTTAATGTCGTGCTTTGGTGTGAGCGAGACATAGGGCAGTGAACGTGGAACGCATTTGCGCTTTCATGGCTCAAGCTATGAACCTCTGCCTCCCGGGCTCCTGAAGCGCAGTGAGGTTCTGTACGCATGAGCACAGGACTGTTACTGGGTAGCACACACCATGACAATACTCTCAATTGATTACGCTTTGATGAAGTGCATATCAAGTATACCAGAGTTTATTATGTGCTTGTTGATGCCATCTTTGCGTGGGATTCAAGATAGTTGTGCTCAAGTATATGATAACAACTTCGGCGACCACAAGATCATGGTCGTTAGTCGCCGCGATCATCGCGATGGATATGTGCCACAAGGTGACAACGTGGTTGTATCCGCGTCTAACGGTGCTGTGGCTGCAAAACACCAAGACACATTGTATAAGCTTCCATATATCAACACGCAATAAACAATCAAGTACTTATGTGAACCCACGTCTGACTTCCATGTTATACCGATTCTAATGACGGACGAATCGCCAATATATTTCCTTCCGAACCGTTCGTGCGTAGTAGTGGTTTTTTTTATGTGCCACAAGTATATGAAAGTAGTAAATCTCAGTTTGCTGTGCTGTTCATTTATTTCTGCCTCAATATATAATAATAGCGTATCCTTCATGCAGACTTCAAGAAGCAAATGGTGATTGGGGTCGCTTTTCGCATGAACCTAATATATTTTTTCATAAGTCTTCCCTCGCTCAAGTTTACACTGCACTCTCTATAACGATCAGACACAAGGACGATATGAATACAATATAGGAGGATGATAACTGAAATATATATGTATGTGAAATTATATGAAATGCGCAGTAAGAACGAGCTTGTGTGCACACAGCTGATCATAGAGACCGGATTTTAGGCAAATGGCTCGTTTGTTCCTTCCGTTCCTATATCGTGGCACATTTATAGATGAGTATAAATTACATAATAACAAGGGCTTCCATTGTGTTTTCATGGTGCCTATAGATGTCTGTAAATGCGTTGTTTCCAAATCAGTGCCTACATAAAAACTATTTACCTTCAAACTTATTTTCTAGGGCAGTTTGACGTCAAGATTTGTTTTACCGTGCAACACTGACCTTCAGGAACACCCTAAGGTTCAAACTAGCTCTCTAGTTTGAGCAAATTTAGGAAAACAATCACTAGCAGTCACAAAATGGTACGTGCCAGCCATGTTACGCCAACGCGCTGTCATGTCACGAGTGCCTGTAGGAGGAGAGGTTCAGGGTTGGAAAATATGCTATTTCGACAACCCCAAATGGGACCACGTGTCAGCGTCTGATATTGAATGCCAATACTAAAATAATGACGTGAAAACGAGAGTGGCTTCTATGAACTAGGACGTGGCGGGCGGCTTCTGCGGCCGTTGGTCGATTCAAATATCCACTAGAAAGTGAACCACCTTCAAAACATGGGCGTGACGGTGTGCAGGGAAATGAAGGTCCTTCTGTGCAGCCGCGGGAATGTGACGACCGAACGCGAAACAATGGAGTGCCTTCAAGGAAAAGGAGAGTGTAGATCAAAACTAGGAAAAAATCATAGCATATCCAAGGAGTGAACGATGATGAAATTGATGATACATGAAGCACGAATGAGGAAGGTTGAGTTGTCACATTAAAATCACCACAACGTTACAAGGCGCACGTAAATTATGCCGTACTTGACTTCCATGTCATGATTATCATGTTTGCGCCTGTCATTTGTGCTCGTAGTCCATTCACGTCACGTAATATCGAATTTGGTGTATATTAACCCAGCGAAACCACCACGAGCGCGCTATGAGAGTAGCATGCAGCCATGTTTCACGTAGCACGCATGTCATTGTTATTATGCCGGAAGTGTCATCTCTCTTTGTCATCAATCACGTGACGTAAAACAAAATTTGGTATATATGCCTCGCCGTGATGGTCTAGTGGCTAAGGTACTCGGCTGCTGAGCCACAGGTTGCGAGATAGAATCTCTACTGCGGCGGCTGCGTTCTCGATAGAGGCGAAAATGCTATAGGCCCGTGTGCTCAAATTCGGGTGCACTTTAAAAAATCCCACAGGTCGAAATTTGCGGAGTCTTTCACTACGGCGTCTCTCATATTCATATGGTGGTTTTAGGACGTTATTAGTAGCATTAGACTTTTATTCAGCCACAATTTACAGGCCGAGCATTTCGACCGCCTGTGCGACCAGTCGAAACTGTTCTTCCCCTTCAGCGCCGATCCAGTCGAGCCAGAAGGTGATGGAAAGGGATGGGGGAGGATAATAGCTGGAGTGCTGAGCAGTTTGGCAGTAAAACAGGCACTGTGACACGTCGGCATATAGGGAGGGGCAATTGAGACAACAGGGGTTAGACCTATATTTATAAAGGAAAAGGCTAGAGGGGGCTATCAGGCAATTCATTTGTATGTGCCATAGAATTCGACTTTCGAACGTTCGAGCGCAGTGAGTGATGGATGAGGGGGAGGGTAGACATGCTTGTCGAGCCTGAGCTGGAGATATGCCTCCTTGATAGTGTGACGCAAGGAGATCTGCCCATCGTTATTTGCGGAGCTCTCACTGTCTTTCGAAGGTGCGGGCCTGGGAATGAATGGTGCCCGGTGCAATGTATCGCGGGCAAGCTGATGAGCCAGCACATTTCCGTTAATGCCTGAATGCCCAGGAACCCAGCGGAGAAAAACAGTGGAGGGTTGACGAGCAGAGACCGCTCGCTCAACCTCCTGTTGAAGAGCAGGGGGCAACATGTTGTTCTGTATTGGAGAGATGGAGGCGTGAGAGTTAGAGTAAATCGTGTACTCGGGAAGAGAAGGGAGGGAGGAAAATGACTGCATGACGTGGACCATGGAAAAAAGGATTTCGAGCGAAAGTACATTTGGCGGGTGCAAGTATGGCCCGCTGGTGTGCGTGTCAGGTGCCGAAAGGTGTGAATGGTAGATAACGTAGCCACACGAGTTCCGAGGAGCCATGTATGAGGCATCCGTGTCGGCAACTTCCTGTGTAGAAAGAGGACGAGAATGATGATTTGCTGCCGCATGAAGCCGGCCGGCGTGAAGAATGGGAGATATATTGGATGGGAGGGGAATGATGCGAAGGTTAGAAGCAGGGGTGCTAACGGCAGAAGGCAAGGAGGGAACAGAAACAAGAATGTGAGGAATACACGCTTGGGCTAATAGTCATTGGCCTTGCCGAGTGAGAGAAAGACGGGCAATCTGAGAGTCGTAGTGTAGAGAAATAAGAGAGCGTAATGGATGGAAGAAGCCTGTGGCAAAGAGCTTAGTGCTAGAGGTAGTGAACGGGAGATTTGGAGCTTCCTTGTAAAGGTCTAATAGAGCTCTTTTGAGTATGTGGAGTTGCGTTTGGGCGAATTGAACGTAGGGTACAAAGTACAAGAACTTGTTAAGGGGGAGCACATGTGCAACCCGGCACGCATGAGCCTCGTGGAGCCCTGACTGCCTAGTGACAACGCGTCGCAGGAGGTGAGTCAGCGAGTGGCAAGTCCTTACAGCGTGATGTAGGGCCTGCGCGTTCTTTGTCACATGCGAAGGGAAGCTAAGAACTTTGCATTGCTGAACAGTGGGGATGAGAAAGTTAGAAAGATGTAGGAAGATGTGGGTGTTGTGGGAGCACTGGTACGCAGAGCGGTTTAGCAAAAGTAGCTCAGATTTTTCCACTGCAGGAGATAGGCCAGCAGTAGCGAGAAAGGAAGCGATAAAGTCCAGGCCACGTTGCAAATAATCCTGCGCGTGGCTGGAACATCCAGACGTACACCAGAGAGTGATGTCGTCTGCATAAAAAATGTGGCGGAGGTCAGGTATTTGGGACAGCTGGGAGGCAAGGGGGACCATAGCCATATTAAATAGAGTAGGAGATAGTACGGCACCTTGATAAGTGCCGCGGGTGAGGGAGTGTGGGTGAGACAAATGAGTATCTACTCGAAAGTGAGCAACTCGATTGGAAAAAATGGCCGCATGTAAGAATACATGTGGGAGCCACATGACAGAGACGAGAGCTCAGCGAGTCTGTGGTCATGACTCACGCCATTGAATGCCTTCCGCACATTGGCGGTTACAAGAGCATGGTTCTCACTTCGAGAAAGTGAAATAAAAGTTTGCTGAAGAACAAGGAACATGTCCTGTGCACATGCGCAGCGTCGGAAGCCAATAGGAGAAGGAGGGGAAAACTCTTTTGCCTCAATAAAATCAGACAGTCGAGTCAAGGCCATTCGCTCAAGGGTCTTGCCAACGCACGACGTCAAAGAGATAGGGCGAAGGTTAGAGAGAGATGGTGGCTTCCCTGGCTTCAGAATCATGCAAATTAGACAGGATGTCCAAGAGCTTGGAAGACAGCCGCTGTTCCGTGCTTCGTTGAATGTGTGTAAGCGAAATTCCTTCGCGTTGCTGGGGAGATTGCGTAGTTTAGTATACGTTATCTCATCCTCGTCGGAAGCGGAGCGGGTAGATTGAGTGGCTAAGGCAGCTTCCAGCTCCCTGAGCGTGAATGGGTGATCCAGGTATGGGTTAGTTTCACCACAGTAATCTGGGTAGGAAGAAGTGAAGGGAGGTGGGAGATACAGAGATTTTAATTTGTCAAAAACATCAGATGGATTCCCTTGAGTGAGAGCTTTAGCTAGGGTAGGAACAACAGCAGGCATGGTACCTAAGAGACACCTAAAGAGAGACCATGTAGAGGGCGAGTGCAGTGTGGAGTCAAGGCCGTCACACAGCGTGTTCCAACGAGAGTGCTCGAGGGAAGTGCCGTAAGCGATGATTTCAACCCGCAGAGCATCGATGCGGGAGGAAAGTTGGACATTATGTGGATGGGAGCGGGGGGAGCGTTTCAAACCTTGATGACGTCGCCATAAACGGAGGAAGTGAGGATCAGGGTCAGGAACTGGGAGCGAAAACGAGCGCGGCGACTATAGGATGTCATTGCTGCGGAGATCCGCGACGTCCAGTCATCGTAAGTTTCAAAGGAGTCAGACAAAAGGTTATTATGGAATGCTTCCCAGTCAGTGTGAGCGACTTGCTTCTACCTGTTGTGGGAAAGAGGGGTGGTGATGTGCATGAGAAAGTGATACCTGAAAATATTTTCAGCTGACACCTGTCAGTGAAAAGGAAGGGAACTCCGAGAGAAAGTGAGATCAGGTGTAGTGGAGCGCCATGAAACAGTGCCCGCTCGAGTAAAGGTATCAGGGGTATTAAGAAGGGTGAGATGGCATTCCTGAGCAGTGTAGTAGGCGACCTGGTTTGAGTGTTTAGGGGTTACCCTAGAGCCTATGGGGAGCATCAAAGTCACCCCCAAGGAGGATATGGGTGGTCAATGGAGGGAAGTGCAGGAATTCGCCAAAAGCCCTAAACAAAGAGGATGTGACAGGGGGGTTGTAAAAAGACATCAGAGCGAGAGAAATACGTGCAGATGGTTTGTAATAGACCACACCAACTAAATATTTCAGGAGGGTGGAGGGTACGTCTAGTGATTCAACGAGAACGCCATTGCGTACATAAATGGACGCAAGTGGCGTTCCCGTCGAAGCGTGATATGCAGTGTAGCGTGGGACTGTAAGGGCTTTCCGAGTCGCCTGTATAAGGAGAAAATGGGGTAAGTTGAGGTGGGTGAGAAGATATTGGTGGAGAGGGGTCCTATTATGAAGAAAGTTGCGGCAGTTACACTGCCAAATCTCGAAATCCTTTTCACGTGCCATCTAAGTCTTTGAAGTAGAGGAGGCACCTGCGCGTGAGCGTTCCTTCTTTTTTACCGGGGGAAGCAACTCTTGCAGGGAGTTAGGCATATAGGTGAGGGATTCCAGTTGCTTGGATTGGGTTTCGAGGGTAGTAAGAATCCGGACAATTGAATTTTCTACCTGGACCAAACGAGTGTGAAGTGCAGTGGTGGTGGTTTCGACCATGTCGCCCAATTTGGTTACATGAGAGCTGGAGGTTGGGGCGGTGAGTGTGGCGAGTTGCTTATTTAGCTCCGTGAGTTGAGAGGTAAGAGAGGATGTGGTAGTTGCGAGTGTCTGTGTCAGTGCGAGTATTTTCTGTTGTAGCTCATCTGAGACGCGCTGTTGCTTGCGATGGTTGCGCTCCAACATAGCCATTCGCAGATCGAAGGAGTGGCTTTCGTTACCTAAAGATGGTGAAGGTGTGTTTGATGAAGAAGGGTACGCGGGAGTTGCGCCCTTCACCTTAGCGGCGTAGGAGCCTGGGGGGGGGGGATGTTTCAGAAGGTTGAAAGGAACTCCTGCGCTGAAAAGGAGGACGGCGAAGGCTGGGTGGCTCGGCGCATGGCAGTGCGATGGAGAAAAGTGGCTTTGGCAATATCACGTTGCTTAGCTAAAAGGTAGGGGCAGTTAGAGTCGAGAGATGAGTGGGTGTTGACTTGGCAATGAATGCACCAGGGTTGGGCGCAAACGGGAGCATCAGGATCTGCTGGTAGAGGAGACGCACAGTGGCGACACTTGGCCGGATTGCTGTGTTGAGGGCATTGATGAGCACGGTGCCCTATAGCAAGGCACTGAGTGCAAGTTTAAGTGGACGGCATTGGAAAGAGACGCGTTTAAAATACACAAAAACGAGGCATGACGGTTCCAGCAAATGTTATGAGGACGGATTCAGTGGAACCCATCATGCGTGCAGCGAGTATGTCTGAAGTAAAGAATTCGAGATCATGCAAGAGCTGAGATGATGTGAAATGACCACCAACGGTGTTTATGACGCCGAGACATGATATTGGAGGACTGGGGGCATAGGGCTTAATGATGACAGGCTTACCATTAAGTTCCAGACTTGTAAGGGACAGTAGGAGGTGGGCAGTGGGAGGTGAGTACGTTTTCAGAAACACAAGGCTCTGAGCTGGATTGGACTGAAGGGTGACCTCCGCACTAGTCTTGGGAGAGATATTTGCGGTGGCCATGATGGTAGCAAGCAGGTCGTACAGAGGCAGTTTCGGTGTCGGTGTTCCGGATGGAAGTTGGTTTCCGACGGTGATGAGCTCGGAGTGGAGGCGGGCGGTCGAGGCAGGTTTTCGATTGGCACTAACGATGTTCTAGCTGCCTTCAGGGGATGGCGTATTGTCTTCGTTGGCATGCGACGCCGTGAAGTCCATTTTCTTCGATGAGTCTTTTGCTGAAGTGATGGAAGGCAAAACTTCGGCGATGGAAGGAACGATGCTTGTCGCAACTCGCTTGTTGACAGACTCGGAATTTCCAATGGGTAGGTCAGGTGCAGGTATGGTGGGACCAGCAGCAGGCGTGGTTGATTGCAACGCCAACGCTGCATTACGGCTCTCGGGCTCCGGCGTTTGCGTGGTTATCAAGCTGGGAGTAGCAGAGACGCCGCCAGCGTTGCAAGTTGCTGGACCATGCGCGCTGTTGAGGAACGCTGCCTGTTGCTGTATTGTTATCAGCGTGGGGCTGGTGACTTTGCCAGATGTTGACAATGGAGATACGATTGTATCAGTAGTACGACCGGGGGAGGCTGGGCTTACCGACAGGGCGTCCGTTCTCGTTATTGTCGAGTGCTGGGCGGGACGCTGCATCGCGGAGGTGCAGGAGCGGCGCGTTAGGATTAGTGCAGCGCTGCGCCACTTCGTACTTTTGAAGGGACCTGGAGGGCCAGCGTAGGGTCGGACCGGGGCCCGGATGGTGTCGGCGTGTCCCGGAAGTCTTCTGGAAGAAACAGTGAGCTTGTCCAGACGCGGGCAAGGACAGGTAACGGGCCAAGAACACGTGAAAGCGGGGCACTGTATGCAGCCAGCCAAACAAAACGGAGCCACCTGGTAATCCCTCGGACGCTAAACCCAACATATAAATCAAATAAACTTTGTATATGTGAAGCTAGCGAAACAACCACGAGTGCATAATAGGCGTCGCATGTAGTCATGTTCCTACATGACACGCATAACCTGACTATAATGTTCGCACCAGTCACTTTCCTTAGTTATCCATTCACGTCACGTAATACCTAGATTGATATATGTAAAACGAAAGGAAACGACCGTGAGCGCATTATGACCGTGGCATGTCGTCATGTTCTTACGTGACACGCCTGTCATGATTATCATGTTTGCACCACTCTTATGCTTTCGTGATCCATTCACGTCACGTAATACGTGATTCGGTATGTTTGAAGCTTGCAAAATGACCGCGAGCGCATCATGAGCATGGCATGTAGTCATGTTCTTACATGACACGCATGTCATTATTATCATGTTTACACCAGTCATACACGTTCATCTTCAATTTACGTCACGTAATACCAAATTTGGTATGTGTAAAGCCATCGAAATGACCGCAAGCGCTTCATGAGCGTGGCAATTAGTCATGTTCTTCCATGACACGCATGTACATGATTATCATGTTTGCACCAGTCATCTGCCTTCATCATCCATTCACGTCACGAAGTACCAAATTTGGTATGTGTGAAGCTTGCGAAACGACCACGGGCGCATCATAAGCGTGACATGTAGTCATGTTCTCACATGACAGGCATATAATGATTATCAAGTTTCAACCAGTCATATGCCTTCGTCATTCATTCACGTCACGTAATACCAAATTTGGCATGTGTGAAGCTCGCGAAACGTACGCGAGCGCATCATGAGCGCGGAATGTAGTCATGTTCTAACATGACACGCATGTCACGATTATCATGTTTGCACCAGTCATATGCCTTCGTCATTCATTCAAGTCACGTAATACCTAATTTGGTATGTGTGAAGTTCGCGAAATGAACGTGAGCGCAGAATGTAGACATGTTCTAATATCACACGCATGTCATGATTGTCATGTTCGCACCAGTCTTATGCCTTCTTCATGCATTCACACCTTGTAATTGCAAATTTCGTACATGTGAAGCTAGTGAAACGGCCACGAGCGCATCATGAGCGTGGCATGTAGTCATGTTCTTTCATGACGCGCATGCCATGATTGTTATGTTTGCACCAGTCATATAGCTTATTCATTTATTGACTACACGTAATACCAAAATCAGTGTATGTGAAGCTAGCGAAACCACCACGAGCGCGCCATGAGCGTGGCGTGTAGTCATGACTTACATGACACATATCATGATTTCCACGTGAGGGCCTGTCACTTATGTTCGCCATGCAGTCATTTCAAACCATACTATGCCAGTTTCTCGAAGTGCCATGTGAGCGAAATCACCACCGGTGCAGCTAGACCATGACATGTGAATCATGACATTCCTGCCATGCTTTTCATGTTATGACTAGAAACGTATGATCTTTATACAGTCATGTTATCCCATACCAATTTCGGTATAGGTTCCATTATCCAAACGGCCTGGAAAGCTAAAGGTCGTAAGCGGTTGAATGGACGGACGGACGAATGGATGGATGGATGGATGGATGGATGGATGGATGAATGGATGGATGGATGGATGGATGGATGGATGGATGGATGGATGGATGGATGGATGGATGGATGGATGGATGGACGGACGGACGGACAGACGGACGGACGGATGGATGGATGGATGGATGGATGGATGGATGGATGGATGGATGGATGGATGGATGGATGGATGGATGGATGGATGGATGGATGGATGGATGGATGGATGGATGGATGGATGGATGGATGGATGGATGGTCAGACAGATGGATGAATGAAATGATCCAATCCCAGCCTTGGCGACTCCATTTTTGGTGGAACGAAAAAGCTGTAGTCCTGTGTATATTTCAGTGAACGTTAAAAAAACCCAGATAGTCTAAATTATTAAAGCCCACCACTCCAGAGTCTCTCATAATCATATGCTGGTTTTGGGACGTTAAAGGAAGCAAGAAGTTCTGAAATTTGTTGCACACACCCACGCTGGGAGATTGGCCAAAAACCGGGTAGTGTTGACGAAGTACTGTTAATATATTAGCTCACGTCTTTTAATATAATGAGAGGGATCAAGGAAAAAATAAATATGAGAAATTTACAGTTAGAGATAACGAATATAGAAAATGAAGCAGATATCTTCAGCAACAATAATAAATAAATGTACGAAGAATTCGATTTGGGAAAAAAGTAATTTTGGAGTAATAATATGTTCTACAGCCTGAATCTCTTTGAAGCTTCAGTAAACTCCTGCAAGGCATCGGCAACTTTTCTCTCACTGAATCCTAGGAACAAAGTCTCCCAAAAAAGTACCATTGGAGGGTTTAACACCAACCTTTAACACCATCTAATTTAATTCTGCGCAATGCGGCCTATCTTTTACAATATACCAGATAATGGTCTGTTGTCTCAGGGACTCCGCGAAACCAACAATTATGGGAAGCAGCCAGACCAGCTCTGTGTAAATAAAAATTAAAATAAAGAGTTCGACACCTCAGCCTAGTGATTGCGACTTCAACAGCACGAGTGTGACATATTTTACTATTTCAACGATAATTTAGGTGTATATATACCGATGGATATATTATGAACGGCAAAGCACATTCTTTTAACATCATTTTCCTGCTACATCTAGTGTCTGTAATGAATCTAGATGCTGGTAATAGGTGAATAACCATGCCATTTAACGAGGACTAAGCTAACGCACCCGCCATTTTGTTGGGGAAGAGTTCCTTATGCCCTGGTTCCCCACCAATTTACTGAACTCTATAAATAGCGAAACTAATTATTTCAAAGTATTCAGCACTTGGGAGTTCTCATTTGCTGTGAGAGCAGAACACACCGACAGCTAATCAGTGAAGATTATGGCCTAGATAGTTGATGATGTTATTTGCAGAGAGCTAAAGTTATCAAAAAAACTTCTAAATAAATGGGTACATGATCTCGAATGCGTAGAGAAAATGACCAATCTAGATTTGGTGCGCACATCCCAATTCCACATTTTTTCTTAATTTCGCAAAATATCCGTCGTAATGACTGTCTTTATTGGTGAATAAACCAGATTCAGCATAAAATTTAAAATGTGGTCCTACATTACTTTTGCTTTAAAAAATTTGTAAACTGTATTTTGATAGAGCTGTTGCTGTAACTGATCGGATATAGGGCAGTAATGTCGACACATGTCAACACTTAAGTTGTTAAGAAAGCTCTGTATATGGAGAACTTGAGGCCTGTGATATCTCGATCAGCATGCTTCAAAGAACAACTCGGGCTGAGAGATAAAAACTGTTTCGGAACGCCTTACTGGAGATTCATAAAGCTTTAAAAATAATTGTACCGCGAACAATTTGAAACACGAATCAAGTGATGGGAGTCTAGCTTCCAGATACAAGACTTTATTTGCTACAAATTTAGGAAGACCTAAACACAGCGGCAAGGATTGCCTCTTAAGCATTATAGGAGGACAAAGCTCGTAAATAGGAGCACCAGCATATATCATGCATCCGAATTCAAGGACCGGCTGAAGGTACATGCAGTTTATTGACAAAAGCGTTGGCCTCCTCATGTCAAATCGACAATGACTATGTAACAAACCGACCAACAAAACACCCTTTGATGCTATGCATTAGATGTGTGCCTTTTAAGACATAAAGCGATCGTATAACATGCCAAGGTAATTCATTTGCTCTACTTGTGGAATACACTACAATGCCAACTACCTACGTGAAATATGAATGGGGTCTTTCATAGTAAATGGCTCTACGGAGTATTTTCGGACGTTCAGATGCAGGTGTATTTCATCAAGCCACCCTTCTAGAGCTGATAAGTACGACTGCAGTACCTGGTATAGATTGTGAGTATTGTCAGCCGCAGCAAAAAAAATGAGATGTCATTCGCATAAACCTATGTGTGTACGTCCTGATGTCGTGGTATAGAACTTATTGGTATATTGAAAAATAAAACGGGAAAAAGACTGCCTCTTCTGGAACACCTCATGTTTCTGCGTTCGTAGACGAATAAATGCCGCTTTGGGAACAACACAACGTCCTATTTCGCATTGATTCTTCAATACGTGTCTTAATGTATATTGGAAACTTCATGTGCAAGTGATTAACTAAAACTAAATGTTCAACGCTGTCATATGCTTTCGCGATGTCCAACGTAACTAATGCGGCATATTTTCTTCCACGACGAGCGAACTGAAGGCGACTTTCTATATGCGCCTGTCATAGTTAGTACCCTGATCTGAAGCTATTTTGAGACGAATTGGGATTATTGTTCTCGTTATTGAACTTTATTATACGAATGTTTGACGCTGGTTCAATTGATTTCACAAAATTTGAGGTCAGCTCAATGGGCCTAATGTTGACCAGTTTATAGCCTTTATCGGGATATTTAACAGTGGTATCACTTTAGCTATTTTTCAAGCTGGAGGGAGCCATGCCTTTCTCATTGAGTAGTTGATAACATCTAATAAAAACTCTTGAGATCCTTGATTTAACATTTCTAACGTGGCCCACCTGACTCCGTGAGGGGTTGGAGCCACTGATGGAATGCCATCTACTACCTCTGGTAATTCAGAACTGGAAATTTCAATCAAGTCGTTGACACTTGGGGCACGCCTTGGTGTTGAGGATAACTGGTAAGAAAAGCGCTGCTCTAACCCTCTACCAAAATTATCTAACAAATCTTTGATTTCCTCTGGAGGCAAAATAATAGACTGTGCACTCATAGCCCACGCTATCATTTTATTTTCACAAAGAAATTTATAGCGTGTGCATTTATTGTTTGATTAAGATAGATACTCGAACGTCCAAATGTAGTAACTTTGCTTGCTAGACTGTTCTTTTAAAAACTCCAACGTGAAACTGGTAGTCCTTCCAGTTTTGAGGGTATTCATTGAATAACAGTTTTTTTCTGGGCAGCCTTTCAACAACTGTAGTCCCTGCAACAATCATCATTCCACGATGGTGAATTGCTTTACTGCTGCACATATGCGACCATAAATTCAGATTTTTCGAGGAAATTCTGTAGAACTGTACAAATGCTCATACCTTTTCACTTCGTCCACGTATCCAATAGAGAAGTTAGTGAAGAAAGCAAACACTTTTTCAATTTAGTATAATTCATACACGTACGTGCATTAGAAGCTACTGAGACTACCGGACTTCTTATTTCATAAGTAATTGACATGTGATCGCTGTTTGTTGCACAGTTAAGCACTTCACAACCCAAAATATTAAAGCTGGCGCTTGCAAAAGTCATATTCAATAATGAAGATGTGGTACTCTCAAGCACGTTGGGCTTCCTGTATTCAAACATGTAAGATTGTTGTCTTGGGACACGTCCCACAAACGTTTGCCGCACGCATCAGTTTTTACACCCCATGTGACATGATGGGCGTTAAAATCCCCTGTCAATAAAATATTTATTTTACTCGTACCAATTAGGGTGTCCAATGGCATGGTATTGTGTACGCTTGAGGAAAGCAAACATTAGCCGCTAAAAATGTTTGACGAGATGGCAGAGTTATCTTTATAACTAAAATTTCATATTCTGGGGACAGCAGCGTTAAAGTTATCTTTGCTTTCTAACAAAAGCTGTTTGGTAACAATATGATTATTGCACACTCTCCAAGGGCGGTCTAGCCTACACGAACGGTAATTCCTGACATGAAAGCTGTAGTCTGAATTAAGCCAAGTTTCTTGCAACAAAAGTAAATCGGAATTTAGCTGAGAACTGAGACAGTGTAAATCAGTACTTGTAGCAAATATCGAACGATAATTCCCCTGTAAAACTCTCAAAGATGCTATTTTGTTCAAGTAATTGTTAGACAACCTTTTTTAAATACTCACTATCGAAAATTAACTGGCCAGATTCTTTTTTATTTCACCTGTGGAGACGCAGAATTTCCACGGGTCAGCGAGGATCGGCTGCGTTTCTGAGCAAAAGCTTCAATTCCCACATGAGTAGATATGTTCGAGTCCAGCACGGGTTCCTCACCATTAGCCGATGATCATGCAACAGAGCCATGGCAGCTTTCAGAGGCATGCACCGTATAATCTATCGGATTTACCTCACTGGCTTTAGGGTGCATATAGGGCTCGAGAGGACCGGTTGGTTGTGGGGTTCTAAGCTTAGCAATTCGATTGTTTATGACTGGAGCAATACATACGGCGATGCTGTCAACTAGTTGATCCACCACCCTAGCCATAGCTTTTCCTACAGCTACTTCGACTGCTTGTGCAATGCTTGTCTCCGTGCACGTTTGACGTGCTGTAACGGCAGCATAACCATATACCCTCTTTCCTTGATAATTGACATTGCCTCCTTCCTAAAGCATCTCCCTTTATCAACGACCTCGAGAATTGTATTTCTTATTGTCTAATTGGACAATCAGAGAAGTCAGCAGTATGTTGTCCACCACACAAACAACGGGTGTCCTCTTGTGCCATACATTCTCTATTTGCGTGATCTGCAACATATCTGCTGCATCGCCCCTCTGATATACAGCCATCAGCACTATGTCCGAACCATCACGGACTCTGTCAGCACGCGCTTTTTCTCCACAACTTGATTGCATCGATGAACTGCTATCACGCCTGCCACAGAAAGTTTCTCTAGAGTTTCAGCAGAGCTCAGCTGCGCGTCTACACCTTGTATGATTCTTTTTGTGCAAGCAAGATGAGGTGGAACAAACGCACTCACTGGAATCGATGCGAATGATGAACAATTGAGGAGGTCTCTTACACAATTCTGGTCTGGCGACCAGAATACTATCCCATCGCGATCAAACTGCCGCACGTCAATTATAGTCTGGTATTTGTACAGCGCGATGCGATAAAGCAAGACGCCAGCCTCGGGTTGCTAGAGAACGAACGCTGCCTTTAACCGAGTGTGCTTATACACATGTGAGGGGCAAGGGTGACAGCCTGCGCGGAGCACCATCTGCGCGTAGCGCGGCTCACTTCAGATAACAGACTCGATACATTCCCCTCTGTTTGAGAGGATTGATTTATATGTGGGGTTTAACGTCCCAAAATCACCATATGACTATGAGAGACGCCTTAGTGAAGGGCTCCGGAAATTTCGACCACCTAGGGTTCTTTAACGTGCACCCAAATCTGAGCAAACGGGCCTACAACATTTCTGCCTCCATCGGAAATGCAGCCACCGCAGCCAGGATTCGAACCCGCGACCTGTGGGTCAGCAGCCGAGTACCTTAGCCACTTGATCACCACGAGGCGGCCTGTTTCAGAGGAGACAACACGGAACGGGAAAATAACACAAAAAAGTGCAGTTTGCGTAGATTACGTCACTGGTTCATCTGTACGACAGTCCCGTCGTTAACACAGGTTGCACATATGCTTCATGGCCCTTGCACAAAGTTTGTGTTGTAAGTTAGATGGCGATTGGGTCTACGCTGCCGTAGCGACCTCCGCAGAGCCGGAACAGGTGACGCTGAGCTTGGAGCTCTGGGCACAGTAGGCACTGTGGGCATTGGAACTGGTGTCGCTTGTGTTGAAGCATATTCGTCTTCGCATTTGACAAACTCTGGAAGATCTTTATGAAAGGCTTCTTGAGTAAGTAAAATATTGCCACAGAGACTGTTTACAATATCGTACATTATGAAAAATCAGCGTCCACAGTCTTGTGCGCACTCTTGCTTGCGGCCGCACGACTCATGCCTCTTGTTCACAGGCACGAGCCAGTGTGGGTTGGAGCTGCGAAGAAGAAGAATGTGCGTGGCAGAGGAACAGTTTTTGTTTTTGGAACGCTCTAGCGGACTCTTCCATCTTTTTGCACATAATTTTCAGGGCACAAGTTCGCCCATAATAAACTAGTTTTTGACTTTTCCTCTCTTGCACCCGTTACATTCTGGTGGACAGTGCTGGGTATGATTGGAAGCCCCCTTGGCGCAAGAGAGCGAAGCCCCGATCCTCAACGATTGGAACCTGGCGAATTGACTCCGGTACACTAGCGTTCAAGCCGCTGCCTCCGAGGAGAGCCGCCTGAATTCGCACCCCTCCCCAGTGCTCCAGCAACACAAGCAGCGTCCGCAGACAACGGAACGATGGCTTACCAGGTGACATCGTGGGAACTTATTCTGTCCCCACCGTGCTTGCCTGAGCCCTTCCATGGTGACACGTTCGAGGATGTGGAGGATTGGTTAGAACACTTTGAGCGGGTTGCGAAAACCAACGGCTGGGATGAAGCAAGGAAACTGCATCGCGTGTACTTCGCATTGGAGGATGCAGCGAGGACGTGGTATGAAAACTACGAAGCGTTCATACCGACATGGGAAGAATTCCGACGACAAATAGTAGCTACATATGCCAGCACCGATCGTCGGGAGAAAGCAGAGAACGCTCTACAGTCCAGAAACCAACGCACGAACGAAAGCGTTGGCATGTATATTGAGGACATGCCCCGCCTTTTCAAGCGCGCTGACCCGGACATGAACGAAGAGAAAAAGCTGCGTCACTTGATGCGAGGTGTCAAACAGGAGTTATTTGCCGGTTTGGTACGCAACCCACCTCGTACAGTTGCTGAATTCCGCAACGAAGTCACCTCCATGGAGCGGGCATTGCAGCAGCGCTCCCGTCACTACAATCATGACACGAGTAGTGTTCCTGCGGATGTCCTCTCAGCAAACCTGGGAAGCAGCAGCGAAGCATTGAGGGAAATGGTGCGATCCATTGTGAAGGAAGAGCTCCAGAAGCTGCTGCCCCGACAAGTCGCAACGCCAGTTTCGTCTCTGACTACCATGATCAGAGATGAAGTTCGCCACGCCATTCTTCAAGCCGAACCCGAGGCGCAACCTGTTCGACTTGAACAGCAATTGCAGGAACGCCCCGTACCTACTTACGCCGATGCCGTACGCCAGCCCGCCGTGCATACTGCTTCGTTTGCAGCTCCCAGTGGCTACCAACCGGCTTCGCGTGGCTGAAACTATCCAACTAACTCGAGGCCCCGAAAAAGCGACGTGTGGCGCACACCCGACAGGACGCCTCTCTGTTTTCACTGCGGCGAAGCTGGACACCTGTACAGAATGTGCCCATATCGACGAGTTGGTCTCCGTGGGTTTTCTTCAAACGCGCCATGCCCCCGAAATGGCGAAAGACCCGTTGAAATTGAAGATTACTTGTCCAGCCATCTGTTTCCAACTGCCGGTTTCCAGAATCAGCCTAGATCACCAGCGCCTGCTCGCTATCGATCGCCAAGTCCTCGAAGATTTAGTTCACTTTCTCCACCTTCAACCTCAACACACTGTCGTTTAAGCAGTCCCCATCAGCAAAACTGAAGCCAGCGACCTATGGAGGCAAGGCCGCTGATGTCCGACCAACTGAAGATCCTCCGTCAAGGTCCCAGTGCAGCAACGACGAGCGGAACACTACAACTAGGTAAGGTAAAGAAAAACTTTCTTCTTACTTACACGTTACCGTAGACGGGTGTGAATTTACCGTTTTAGTTGACACAGGGGCTCATTATTCGGTTGTCACTTACGCT
The DNA here is from genome assembly GCF_043290135.1 of Rhipicephalus microplus. NCBI lineage: Eukaryota > Metazoa > Arthropoda > Arachnida > Ixodida > Ixodidae > Rhipicephalus > Rhipicephalus microplus. Next base: position 233,469,257 of record NC_134710.1, read on the forward strand.
GCCGCAAAGGATTTAAAGAAAGTCCTGACGCCTTGGAGTGGACCCCAGATACGCACGGCTGGGGGTTATCTCATCACACCTGTGGGAAGATGTACCGCATGAATCGGAATTCAAGGTGCTACTTACGTTGCTGACTTTGTCGTACTTCCGGAATGCTCTAGATATTTAATACTCGGAATGGATTTTCTGCTAGCAAACGGAGCTGTGATCGACCTGCAGAATTCTAGTGTCTATTTTTTGACCAAACTGGCCATAGACACAAATGAGCCAGAATACACTGCATTACGTGTTATAGATTGTGATGTTACCGTGCCGTCACGATGCAGCGTAATAGTCGGTGTAAGAAATGAAGCATTCGTTGATTCTGAAGGTATAGCGGATGCAAACATCGAACTACTGCTCAAGAAAGGCATTTGTGTAGCTCGAGGCATTATTCAATTACGTGGTGGATGTGCCGATGTATTGCTCACGAATTTCGGAAACGAAATTCAGCACGTTGCAAAGGACACTGCTATCGCCTTCCTGCACGGTTTTCAAACAGTGATGGACCTATGTGTTCTGGTGTCAGGGCCACTTACTTCGGAACCTGCGCCCAATGTCGTGGCAAGAGTTGCGATCAGCCAAAATCTATCCCCAGCCGAGAATAAAATCATTCAAGACCTCCTAAGAGACTTCACCGGATGTTTCTCTACCTCATCAAAAGTACGGCGGACCCAGGTTGTTAAACACCGAATAATAAGAGATGAAGCTACAAGGCCGGTACACCAAAATCCGTACAGAGTATCACCGAAGGAACGGGAGATCATAAAGAGCCAAGTGAAAGAGATGCTAGAGGATGATGCCATACAGCCATCCAATAGTCCGTGGGCGTCGCCTGTAGTCCTTGTGAAAAAAAAAGGACAACACGCTGAGATTCTGCGTTGATTACAGAAAGCTGAACAGCGTGACCAAGCGGGATGTCTACCCTTTGCCGCGTATTGATGATACGTTGGATCGGCTACGGCACGCAAGGTATTTCTCTTCATTGGATTTAAAAAGTGGTTATTGGCAAATTGAAGTGGACGAAAGGGACCGTGAAAAGACTGCTTTCGTAACCCCGGATGGTCTATATGAGTTTAAAGCACTCCCATTTGGCCTGTGTTGTGCGCCTGCAACATTCCAGCGCATGATGGACAGCGTCCTTTCAGGCCTCAAATGGCAGTCGTGCTTAGTCTACTTGGACGACGTTGTGGTGTTTTCAGCAACGTTTGAACAGCATGTAGAGCGACTATGTTCGGTACTTCAGGCTTTTCAGTCAGCCAGCTTGACGATTAAACCGGAAAAAAAGCCAGTTTGGATTCGAGAAGCTTCGTTTCCTCGGTCATGTAATCAGCGCTCAAGGTGTTGGCCTGGACCCGGAGAAGACTGTGGCCGTGGGGCTGTTTCCCAAGCCAAAAGACAAGAAGGAGGTACGCCGATTTTTTGGTTTATGTGCTTAATATAGGCGGTTTGTGAAAAATTTCACGAAAATTGCCGAACCCTTAACAAGACTCACAAGAGAGGACGTGCCATTTATTTGGTGCACCGAACAAGACAGTGCCTTCAACGAACTAAAGAAACGTTTGCAAGCTCCACCTATCCTGGCCCACTTTGACGAAACCGCAGATACGGAAGTTCATACAGATGCCAGCAATCTTGGCCTAAGTGCGGTCCTGGTGCAATGGCAGAATAAAGAAGAGAAAGTAATAGCATATGCTAGCCGCACCCTCTCAAAAGTGGAAAGAAACTACTCTGCAACAGAAAAAGAATGCTTGGCAGTCGTATGGGCGATCAGCAAGTTCAGGCCATACCTCTACGGCAGGCCGTTCCGTGCCGTCTGCGACCACCACTCACTTTGTTGGCTGGCGAGCTTAAAAGACCCATCGGGACGGCTTGCGAGATGGAGTCTCAGGCTCCAAGAGTATGACATTACGGTCGTATATAGGTCTGGCAGAAAGCATGATGATGCTGACTGCTTATCACGTTCACCAGTTCACTCGACTCTTTCAGAAGAAGAGGACTTCCCACTCCTTTGTGTGATAAAAACCTCAGAAATTGCCGAACATCAACGGGCTGACGTGGAACTGCTCCCATTAATAAAGTATCTCGAAGAGCCCGACGAACAAGTTCCTCGCGTATTTAAGAGAGGGTTATCCTCATTCTGCCTGCGAGATAATGCACTTTACAAGAGGAATTTTGAACACAACAAGGAGAAGTTCTTACTCGTTGTACCATCAGCCATGAGGCATGAAGTCTTAGAAGCCTGCCATGATGAACCGTTTGCGGGTCACTTGGGCGCGAGTCGAACTTTCGCCAAAATTCATCAGAAATACTACTGGCCCAAGTTCTAGCGTCCGTGAAGCATTACGTCAAGACATGTCGCGAGTGTCAAAGGCGAAAAACACCACCCCTCAAGACGGCCGGCCTTCTCAAGCCTATAGAGCCACCTGCGACTCCATTTCAACAGGTTGAAATGGACCTCATCGGACCGTTTCCAATGTCGGAATCAGGAAAAAGGTGGATAATAGTTGCGACTGACTATTTGACACAATACGCTGAAACCGGCTGCCTTGAGCGAGGAACGGCAACGGAAGTCGCGAAGTTTTTCGTTCAGAATATTGTTCTTCGCCATGGAGTCCCACTCGTCGTGATTACCGATCGAGGAGCAGCGTTCACGGCTGATTTGATGCAGTCCTTAATGGCAATGACTAACACCAGCCATAGGAGGACCACTGCATACCATCCCCAAACCAACGAGTTGACAGAATGCCTGAACCGCACCATCGCTGACATGCTGTCATGTACGTTGACATTGAGCATAAATTGTGGGACGAAATCTTGCCATACGCAACTTTCGCCTACAATACGGCAGTGCAGGAGACCATCTGCGTCACACCATTTCAGCTGGTGTACGGTCGCACTGTCACTACGACACTAGATGTCATGTTGCCGGTAGACAACGACAATTACGAGCCATCTGAACTTGACGACTTTCTGGAAAGGGCTGAAAAAGCACGCCAGTTGGCACGACATCGAATACATCAACAGCAAAACAAGGACGCAAGGCGCTACAACCTGCGCCGCAGAAAAGTTCAGTACAACCCAGGCGAGCGAGTGTGGATATGGACACCACTCCGACGCCGCGGCCTATCAGAAAAGCTTCTTTGTCGATAGTTTGGCCCCTATAAGGTTCTCCGACGAATCCGTGACCTAAACTACGAAGTCATCGCCGATGGACACATCTGTTCAAAGCGGCTAAACAGCGCAGAAGTCGTATTATGAGAGGGAATGAAAGCGCTCCCTTTTTCTGTTTGCCTCCCTCAATCGCGCATCGGGACGATGCGTATTTCGAAGGGGTACTAATGCCACAGAGACTGTTTACAATATCGGACATTATGAAAAATCAGCGTCCACAGTCTTGTGCGCACTCTTGCTTGGGGCCGCACGACTCGTGCCTCTTGTTCACAGGCACGAGCCAGTGTGGGTTGGAGCTGCGAAGAAGAAGAAGGTGCGTGGCAGAGGAACAGTTTTTGTTTTTGGAACGCTCTAGAAGACTCTTCCATCTTTTCGCACATAATTTTCAGGGCACAAGTTCGCCCATAATAAACTAGTTTTTGACTTTTCCTCTCTTGCACCCGTTACAATATTCTGCCGGTTATATCGCAGTAGCCTACCTCCCTTTGTGAGGACGTTGTAGGACCGGGTTTGAGCCAACGGCTCTACTACCTTTGCTTTTGTAGTCCACGTCCCGTTCTTCACTCGTACGACATTTCCTTTCTTTAGAGGAGCCAGTGGGCGCTTGTTGGTCTCCATAAGGCAGCGCTTGAAAACCGGGGTTGCGGCTTCCTTGGGATGCACAGCAACGTCGAGCGCAGGATCCGACCCTGGAGCAGCTCCGCAGGTGATGGGCCGTCGGCTTCCAGCGGTGTAGTCCTGTACGAGAGAAGCCCCAGCCAAACATCTTGTTGCGCTTCCATGCTTTTTTTTAAGATCCTCTTCACTATTTGTACTCTTTTTTCCGCTAGCCCGTTGAACTGCGGGAATCCTGGACTGTAGGTAACATGTCGTAACTCGTACGCTCTTGAGAATGCAGCAAATTCTTTGCTTGCAAATTGTGGGCCATTGTCTGTACAGACCTCCATGGGGATACCATATCGGGCAAAGATAGCCCTGATTGATTCGATGACCGCTCTCGCCGACGTTTCTGTGAGCATATCTACTTCGGGGAAGTTTAAATAGGCGTCGTAGGCGCAGAGGTACGATTTTCCGCCGTAGTGAAAGAGGTCTATACCAACCCTATACCAGGCTTGGTCTGGCACAGGATGCACTTGAAGTGGCTCTCGAGGCTGGCAGTACACATACTTTTTGCAAACTGTGCAGGTCTGAACAAATTTCTCAATATCAGAATTCATTCCGGACCAAAATACTGAACGCCGCGCTCCTAATTTGCTCTTATTCAAGCCAACGTGTCCTTGGTGGATCTTTTCCTAAATTTTCTTCCGCATGTTTCCTGGCGTGATAACCTTCCAGCATTTAAGAAGGACGCCTTTGACTTCAGATAGCTCGCCAGCAAATGACTTGAGCTGTCCTTTGATAGGCAGGCCGGCAACAATGCTGTTACGAACAGAGCTTAGATATGGGTCTTTGCTGGTTTCCGTTATAAGCCTGTTCTACGTGTAGTCACTGACAAGTGACGACACTAAACTTACAGCCTGAACATCTGCGTCGTCACCCGTGATGTCAGCCCGTCGTCTTTGATTGAAGACCTTGATAACATGTCGGCGAGCACCAGCTGCTTCCCTGGAACGATGCATAGATCGATGTCGTAACGCAATAACCATAGGAAAAACTGCTGCAGCCTGGGTGGGATATCGCCTATTGCTTTTTTATAGATGGCAATCAAGGGGCGATGAATAGTTTCGACAATTCCTTTGCGTCCGTATACGAAGTGGTCAAATCGTTCACAGCCGTACAGAATGGCCATTGTCTCTTTTTTATGTTCCAGAATACTGCTGCGCCGTATCCGATAATATACCTTTGACGCATATGCCATGGGTTTCCAATGGCTGCCATGACGTCACAGAAGCGCGGCGCTCATTCCATTTTGCGACGCGTCACAGGACACTTCAGTTTCTTTTTTGGGATCGAATATTGGTAGCAGTGGGTGCTTGCTCAAAGTATCGCATAGTTGTTTCCATTTTTGCGCGTGGTTTTCTGACCATCCAAAAACCACGTCGTTCTTAATCAAGCTTCTGAGCAGCGTTGTTTTCTCAGTGAGTGACGGCACGAACTTGGCAAAATAGTTTACAACACCCAGCATTCGTTGCACTGCGACCGGCTGGTGGCGGCATTTCTATCATACTCTTTATTGGGGAAGGGCTGGGCCTGATGCCTTCAGCACCGATAACGTCGCCCAGAAATTCAATCTGTTCGACGCCGACTGTGCACTTAGCTCGATTGAACGTCAAGCCCACCCGTTCTGCAGCCTGTAATGCAAGTCGCGGGCGCTCGTCATGCTCTCTCCTTGATGTACCCCAGATTAGTATGTCGTCAACATACACTTTTACACCAGGAACCGCTTCAAAAATTTCATTGAGCGTCTGCTGAAAGACCCCTGGCGCCGACGAAATGCCAAATGACAACCTCAAAAACCGATAACGTCCAAACGGTGTTGAGAATGTACAAATCCTCGAAGTTTCGTCATCTAACGGGATTTGATGAAACCCAGAGTTCGCATCTAATCGTGAAAAGACTACGGCGTCTGCGAGTTCTGCTTCGATATCTTAGCGTCGAGGCATTTCGTAGTGCTGTCGCTTTAGATTTTCGTTAATCTTTCGGGGGTCAATGCAAACACAGAGCTTGCCGTCCTTCTTTCGTACAAGAACAAGTGGGCTCACCCAATCAGTAGGTTTCTACTGATGTCCCCTGTAAAACGTAGCGGGTCCAGTGGCTTCACAAATTCCATCGCTGTTCTTTTTCAGGCGCCCCGGGACGCCTATCAAAACCGGTGACTCGCCACTTCTGACCCCATGTATCGCGCGATGCGATAAAGCAAGACGCCAGCCTCGGGTTTCTGGAGAACGAACGCTGCCTTTAATCGAGCGTGCTTATATACATGTGAGAGGCAAGGGTGACAGCCTGCGCATAGCACGGCTCACTTCAGATAACACACTCGATACAGTAGAGTTTGGGGACACTGCATGAACATGTTTTTAGATGGCCTTGAGGTTACTGAACCTAATGAAGTGACCACCCAAAGGTACCAGTGTGATGGGAATGCTGCTCGTATCACTGCGGAGAAACATGTCAAGAGCAAGGTCATCATGCCGCAGAGAGGACGTCAGCGGAGAACGGTCTTGACCAGGAGAATTCCTGGACATCAGTGCGCCTTCAAATAAGCCAAACAAGAAAAAGAACCTGGTCCAGCTTGAAATGAAATATGTTAGACCCCACATATCAATCAGTCGCCATCGTCATTCTTCGGAGAAGCGTAGTTCCCGTTACACACTTGGAAGGAAATATGTGCATTTTGTTAATGGTGTGGCTAACGACAATGTAGAATTATGCCTGAGGCTTTTCTATAAAAAGCTGGAGAAATAAACGACCTAATCATTATGTAATTCCTTATCTCTGATGCCTGGTTTTCTCGGGTAAGCTGGTCCCTGTGCCTTGCCAATATTGAGCACTGATCAAAGAGAGAAGTGCACCCACAATCTCTTTTATCAGTGCTCAATATTGGCAAGGCACAGGGACCAGCTTACCCGAGAAATTATTGATCCGAAAAAATACACTTGCTAGGAGATAAATGTGTAAGCACATCATCGGTTGCCTTATCACAGGCTGAACGTGATTACCTAGCTGGGCTTTGAGGCAATAGAGGATCCGTCACACGTGTTTTGTTACTTATGTGTAGATTAGGCTTGCATTTTACCTTCATGCTCTGTTATGATCCTTTTTAGCAGTATATATTCTTGCCTCTGTGAAATAATGTTAGTTGGAAGTCAGCGCTCTTTCCGTCTACCCTGTCCTTTTTCCTTTGTTCGCGCGCTGAAACATCTTGAAAATATGACTACGCACCAACTAGCCCAAGCTTCCACTCTTGTGAAGTGCAGGAGTCTTTCGAGACTGTCAACAAGATTGAGTTAGTTGAAGAAAAAAAATGGCTTTCGCCTTCCAGCCATCTTAGGGTAATGAGAGGTAGTGAAAGTTTATTCGATGACTGCGGGTTGATGTGTGAAATAGCTTATACCTTTTATAACGGGGCTGTTGCCTGCGCTCCACCATGCCCCGGATTGTGTTTTCGTATTATTATTATTATTATTATTATTATTATTATTATTATTATTATTATTATTATTATTATTATTATTATTATTATTATTATTATTATTATTATTATTATTATTGCCTCATCTATTCCAACTGAATTAATGTTCCCTTCATTAAACGACCTACTAAATTCGCAGCCCAACTTTCTGCACTTCATAGCAAATTAGCCTTAATTTTTCCCCCTTTTTTCTGCCTACTTTTCCACCACGAATTCTGCAGTCGCCTTTTTTTTTCTATCGCCAACCTGTTTACTTTTTTAATGTTATTTTTACAATCCAACTCTTTATACATAGGTCACGCCCTAACATACACCTGAATGTATATTTCCACATTCAATTAAAACATGCTCCGGTATTTTCCTAGCTTGCGCAGGCATGTACAGTGACGTGATTTTTTTCGTTTGCCTCGCCTCAATGTCTACCTCAGAGTTCAAGACAAACCGACCTCCCTTCAAAGCACAAAGCACTTTCCCTATCGTAGAATAAATATTTTCTTATGTCGTCTTTACCCTTACTGTAGTTACTCAGACATTTTTCTTTCGAACACCCTTATACCTACATTACCGTACAGAAATTGTTTTTTGTTCTGGATGTTTCGTTCAATGCCCCTTTTTACCATGTCACTTACACTGCCAGGCATATGCTTGCTGATGAATTGCCTTTTTTTTTACTTTGAGTCAATGGTTTTCTGATACAAATACCAAAGCGCTTTTTCGTCCCATCTGTTGTTTTTCATTCTCCTCTATCTCTCTTCGCAGCTAATTTTCAAAGCTCATTGAAGCCAGACCGACTTCGGCACGACATCCCTATATACGCTGCATGTCATTCAGTGTGGTCTGTAAATGTTAATATTGCTAGACGGCGCTATTTTCAGGCATAGAGTAATAAAAAAGTCGCATAGGGCAAAGTATAGTATTTTCCAAAATAGGTTGGCAACACTATCAGACACATTTCGCGCCTTTACCTTCTTCACTGTCCTGTCTCTTGCGGGGAAAATTTTCGTGACTGCGGCCAGCTAATTGATGTGTGTTTGAGACTTCTTGGTTACCAGGTCATACGCTTGCAGGTTAACTATGTTAAGGCGCACTTATCCGCGGTAATACTGAGTTCTCGGGTACGGATGGACCATAGTCTCAGTGTTTTTTAAAGCTGTACATGTAGCTAGAGATGCGTCACTGCTGACAGCATAATTCGTAGATCATCAACATAAACAGAAAAGTTGATTGATTAAGGTAGAACCTGAGTGCGATGGTAAATAGTGTGTAGCTCTCAGACTGTAACAAGTTGTCATTTGTTCTGCTGGTAGTGCTGAAAATTGTGTAAACAAACAAAAAAAACACTGCCATGCGTTCACTGAACCATGAAGAACATGTGCTTGTGGTAACACTATAGGTGTTATGAGTGCTCTGAAACTGCAATATAATTGAACATAGGTTGCCTATTTGTACTTTAACTTGTGTGGCACATGCAGGACAGCATATCTCCTCCCCCACCCCCCCCCCCACCCAACGGTGGTCTAGTGGCTAAGGTACTCGGCTGCTGACCCACAGGTCGCAGGATCAAATCCCGGCTCCGGCGACTGCACCTTCGGTGAACGCAAAAATGCTGCAAAATTTGGCTGCAGACTAAATAACTCAAGGTGGCCAAAATTTCTGGATTCCTTCACTACTGCATCTCTCATAATCTTATGGTGTTTTGGGACATGAAACCTTACATATAATTTAAGCACGTCTTCGCTCTTTTTATTTCTGCTTGATACACATTCGTGCACACGTGCGCGCGCTTTTTTAACGTTGGTAGTCCGAAAAAAAAAAACAGCGTTCCAATCAACGCATATATTTAGCACGGTGCATCCACTCAAGGTGACTCTCCAGTGCCTCAAGTGCCAAAATTTGAAGCCAAATGGTGTGCTTTCTTACATAACGAAGTTTTAAAGCTAGCCTGATATGCAATATAGCCTGACATAAAAGTCACGGACACATAGAAATGAGTGAATAAATAAAGATGAAAGTATAAGAAGAGATTACAAGGCTGCACCTAAAGTTCAGCAGCGTCTTTTTAAAGACGTAGAACAACTGTCGAAGTTAGCTGGCTTTTTTTACCCGTCTGCCACAGAACGGAATAGTATACGCAACGGCTACAGAACGCCAACAGCATCACAGAACTTTGCATGCTAAGCGTGGTGATGGCATGAAGAAAAAAAAAGAAGTAAATAAAGGAAGGCGTCAGTGTGAAGGCAAAAGGTGGGAAGGGGGTGGCAGTGTGTTTGGATCCCCTAATTATGTAAACACGGACGGGCTCAGCGTGTCCCCGAGAGACGTTACATTTGCTGCCTAATGGAGCGCGACGCGGCGCAGCTGTCGCCATCAGCGCCCACCGGTGGCGGGGCTGACCACGCGGGCACGCATTAAGGTGCCTGCGTGCGGCGCGCGGCACGGCCAATTTTTGCCCGCTCTGAAATAAAGGAAACACTAACCGAGCAGAACTCAGGCTGCGTCGCCACGAGCCGACACCCAAACTGTACACAGGTGCTGAGCATCGCTTGCACGCGCAGCCTCTCTCTATCTGCTCTTTTCGTAGCCTGTATTATCACTCTCTTGCGGCATCCTCTCTCTCACTCCCTCGAGAAATTGATCTCCCGTTGAAAGACACCCCCCCCCCAAACTTTGCATGCACCAAAAAGAATTTGAGGGCACACCACGCATCTTTCGTTTCGCGTTCGAAGTAAAACGCTAGAAACGCCGAATACTGGTTGCTCTATGATAAAGTGTGCTCGCAGCCTGGAGTCAACGACTGGACTAGGCGTGTTTTTTAATTACCACTTAAAACTCTTACTCGAGGTTTTTCTAGCATGAAAGTCAATTAATGCGATTAGCATTAGAAGCAGTTGCAGTTATGTCTATCTAGTAGCACTCATGTAGTCGCGTCCTGGGTTTCCAATTAAGTGTGAAGCGGGCGGGTAACCAAATGCGACGTGCATGCCAACGTTGCATGTTGCTGCTTACATTTCCTCTCTCCCTCCTCCTCACATTTTAATTCATTTTACTCTCTGATGTCGTACTAACTCGTCAATTTAGAAACGGCATTGAGACGAGTCGAATATGCCCATAACGCCTAGACACTCTCAAAAGTGGGCTAAAAAAGTTTCCAGAAGCATTTTTCTTTTTTGTTTCTCAACATTATGCGTGTTAAATTTATGCTACCTACTTTGCTTCAGCCAACAAGAATGTCACGTCTAGTTTTGGGCTACTTTCGAGTTCTCTCAACTTTCTGTTCATAAGAATGTTTTCTCAGATCAGTCAGCCCCTTTTAGCAACAATGTGCCAGCTAATCGCAGCTTCTTCAACTTGACTAACATAACAACCATGTTGTTGTTGTTGTTCTTGTTGTGGTTGTTGTTGTTCTTGTTGTTGTTGTTGTGGTTGTTCTTGTTGTTGTTGTAACATCGTAGCTGTAAATGGTACACCTTTTGTTATTTTGTGGTGCCTGTCTGAGTCGGCCCATACATAAAGGAACGCACATTGTCTTCTACGAGCGATTCATCAAGCCCTATGATGACGGCCCCATCATACCACGGATCGAAATCTGTGACGTCGTCCATGGACGTCAGCTTGGTCAAATCGGGGCCGATGCCGGTGCCGGTGTGACACCACCTGAGGTTTCCGAAAGCTAAGCGGTGCGAGCTTTGTACGTATTTCGCCCCGTCAGTGGAGTCAAGTGGCAGCGTTCGCGCGGTCTTGCGTCACTGGTATGGGTCGAGTGCGCATTGTGAGTGCCCGACAAGCGGCGCACTCATGAGGAGTGCCGATGTTTTCAAGAACAGGCGTGCTCCCGTCATCCCCGCTGGTTACCCACCTTCACACATAGGAGTGTGAGGCACTAGCTTTTGTACTATTTCGCATGTATCATCGAACGCCCTTGAGCTGAAAAATTTCAATAGATGGATGCGATCAAAAGAGATTGGAGAGTGTTTCGGAATATGTACTGCAGTGTAGGCTCGAAATATATGTCTACCTTCAACAATTATTTTACATAAATGCAGCATTGAGAGCACAGCCAATTCGTAAGCGAGTTTACGAATGCAGCCACGACAAGTCAAATAAAGTACTTGAAACTCCAGCTAATATGCTCCGACTCAGTAGACTCGACGTGATTATTAATCAAGCGCACGCACGGACTCATATATAGCAATTTAAACATATTTAATCAGGACAACATCAGTCAAGTCATCGCTGCTGTCTTGTCTCAAGGAATTACGGCTGACGGCTTGGGGCGACGGGGTAGGCAGGCACTGATTGATAAGTGGGTTTTAACGTCCCTAAACGACCATATGATTATTCGAGACGCCGTCGTGGAGGGCTCCAGAAATATCGACCACCTGGGGTTTAACGTGCACTCAAATCTGGGGTAGGTAGACTTCATTCTAAATTTCACTGACTGTTGTTCTGAAAAAGTTTCTCTCTAACTGGCATTGCAACCACGATATTATGCACATAACTAGAAAGACCCGTTATTCTCTATCAATGCGTGCAGTGTAAACACACTCCTATATAGAGTGAAATAATGCGCTTAGTTCAGCAGTTCATATAGAGCAAAGCCATGTGCATAGTACAGCAGTTTTGTTTTCTTCATGTGTTTACCACAAAGATTGGACCCGTGTTTGCCAAATTTTATTTAGATGAAATTGTTTTGGAGATCTAATTACAACCAATCATCATGTTGGACACATTACAGCAATAACAGGTGATCAGGCAATAACAACAAATATCTTGAGAAATCTTCCTCTGAAATTTTACCGTCCTCCGGCATGGTTGAACAAGGAAGCATATTTTAAATTTCTCATTTGTAAAAGGGCAGTTGCTTTCTCCTGTAAATTTCTCTCATTGAAGACGTTCACGCTTCAAAGACCTTGGTGTTTCGCAATTCAGTCTATGCCACTTCTCACTGTCTTAAAGGCGTACGCAGGATTCTGCGTATAAAAAGACGGGCGTTTCACAGAATATAACTTCATCCCACTCCAAATAACTAAGTATAATGAACGGGAGCATATCGCTATTGTGACACATTGGGTTTTAATACTTTGGAACATTCCTTCAAGAGTTCCAGTAAATGGTGCACTGGGCAGGGGAAGTTGAGAAACAAAGCTATACTTATTGTCACACCCGCTTCTCTTCCAGTAAAGAGCACGAACATCGCACAGAGTCACACCTCTCCCTCAATTCAGGCATATTTCACTTGGTGTGTAAATCTCCTAACTTAACTTTTTAAACTTCTAACGCAAGCCTAATCGCTCTGTAGTAAAAATAACAGCGCAAAAAAATGACTGACGAATGCGCAGATGAATGAGCGCTGACTTCCAGCACTCGTTTGTCTCTGTGGGTCTCATACGTCCATAGTTTTTTATGCTGCTGTTATTTTTATGATAATGTATAACCAACTAGTTCGATTCAACGCCATTGTGCTCTTCGGTTGAGAGAGAGGGGGGGGACGAAAAGGACTCGCAGGGAGGTGGACGAAATATAAGCGTCCGGTTCGCTGCCCTGTCTTTGGGTGGCAAAATAGGGGTCATAGAGAGGGCGTCGAGATTGAAGAAAAGCCTACGCTGCCTCAAAAACACTCTCTTGTAATATTAACAACGCTTCATGATAAAATAAATGTGTCTTTATCAGAACAGTAAAGCCTGCATACTGAAACACACGACATATAGGAACTGAAGCTGCCAACTTCTTTATAAATAAATTAAACAGAAGCGGAGACTAAATGGATCCCTTTAGCACACCACCTTTCAAAGGAAACCTGTTCCTGATTGGCAACCGATTGTCTAAGTGAACCACGAGATAACGATCACAAGGATAACTTTAGGAAAGTCATTCAATGGACCCATGATACCGACACGGTACATTTATTTCAAGCAGCATAAAGTGGTTTATCATGGCGAATGCTTTGCAGATTTCAAGAAATGAAGTACAGGCGAACATCTCATATTCTAAAGCATCATGCGATTCCTCTGAAAATCTTCTCGAAGATCAGTAGTGTCTCGACATGTGACAGAACCAATCTGGAGACTCGATGTAAGCAAAATTTATCTAAAAATAAAGCCATGAATAATAACATTAATAATAATTATTATTATTATTATTATTATTATTATTATTATTATTATTATTATTATTATTATTATTATTATTATTATTATTATTATTATTATTATTATTATTATTATTATTATTATTATTATTACACATTATTATTATACATTATTATTATTATTATTATTATTATTATTATTATTATTATTATTATTATTATTATTATTATTATTATTATTATTATTATTATTATTATTATTATTATTATTATTATTATTATTATTATTATTATTATTATTATTATTATTATTATTATTATTATTAAAATCTTTTTTGTGAGTAACAACAAAGTAAATGCTATGGTCATTATTACTTGCCATCAACTATGAAATGAGGATTGTGATTCAGGCACTTTGTGAAGCCCATCACAAAAGAAAATGGCAACAGAATCTTTGCAACACATAAAAACTGCTCAGTTATGTCGAATAAATTAAGAATAAATATTGATAAATGAATACAAAATAGCAATAAACGTCAACACTTTGATGCACACCAAATTTACTTAGCGATGTGAGGGGGGGAAGAAACCAAATAGTGCGGGGCGCTGTTTTCATAACGCTCAGACTCTGGCTGCCATAAAAAGATGCTTGACAGTTCTGGATGGTATCATGGTTTACTTTAGTGGATTGTTTTAAAACCATGGCTACAACCACTCGTAAATAACTGCAAAAGAGCAGAGAATGTATACGCCACATGTTCGAGTTTCTTTCTATCCCCCACTGTATGTGTAGACCAAGGTATTTCATGCATATATAAGCTAGCCAACCCTCTTTTGACGGGCCAAATAATCTTGCGTCAGTAAGTGTTGGAGAAAAAAAACACGTACTGGTATGAGCATTCCTTTACGTCTAGGACAGTGTGCTTATCTATAAGGAACTTATTAGTCGTAGAAAACCGACGCTATCGGCGTAGTTGCAAGCAAAACGTGGACTAATCTTCGAGATTTGGTAGAAAATGCAACCATATTCACCTGCAGGAGCGCCCAAACTGTAGAATGAGAAGTGGCGCTATTGAACCCAGGCACACCACTTTGACACTTACCAATAAGCAGCAAACCCAGCTCGCTTGCAAAACCCAATACGAAAGGTTACGTTTCTACAGGAATGTTGCTTATGGCTAGGCCAAACAAAGATTCATTCGTCCTCTGTACGCAAAAACTCATTGAGCGTATGTACAACAAAAATTGAGCAAGTGTTAAAACTCGCCAACGGTACACACTGAAAATGAAGCTGTCAGCGGACAAACACTTAGGTTTCACAGATTTTGGGCAGATACCACTGCTCATAAAATAAAAAGAAAACACACACAGTGGCGGCAAATGCACACTAAGATGTCTGAAAAGACGTAACCAATGATTGAGAAAGACTTCAAAGATTGAACTAGCATAGCACATAACGGGAAAAAATAAACGGCTGAGCATAGCGACATAAAAGCTCAGAGTGCTACTGTCCACTTGTGTACGTCTGTTTGGCCATTTATTCTCTCACGTTATGTGCTAAATTTGTTGTTCACGTAGGACGAAAAATTCACTCGTTCTTCAACACTTGTAGATCTCAGCGAATCTTCGGTACCAAGTCTGTGATAAACAACGCGTTGATACAGTTCAGCTTCCCTGCTTAGTCATTGGTACGGAGTATAAGGGCCATGATTTATTCATTAGATTATAACTTGAACAGCACTTGAATGCTGCAAGCGTACATGGAAGACACTTATCGTACAATATAACTCCACAGTATTGTGTGGCTGCTCAAAATAAGTGTCATAATAACGCGTTGCAGGCCACAGATGTAGCAGATATTTGAAGGCTGTTAGAAGCCAAAAACAAAAAATAGGAAGAAAGCTCGATGGCCAAAACTTCTTTCTTTAATCCTTTATACCAGCTTGATTTTTGGGTGGGAATGAAACACCCAGGCATTTTGGTGGAAAAACAAGCCAATCTGCTGAACACGTATGCTTTTTTATTGTGCTTTTCATGCAAAGTTTAGATCATTGTGGCATTTATACATATACTTCTGATGCCACAGAAAGACACGCTGTGAGCGAATTGTGGAAAAGGTGCTAGTAAAATGGCAAAAATTAAAAAGCGAGCAAGCAAGAATAATTGCGGCGATCGCTGTGAGAGCAAGCTGCTGCTGCAATGAATGAACGCAGAGCCGGAGAAATAGCATAAGCTCTGCCAAGGTATTTTGCTGTCTGTTTTAAACATTAGCTTGTTCGCTGCGAGCTCTGAGAACGAGTACACATACCGGTCCTTTTCTGTTATAAGTGTGTGCATATGAATTGCCTATTACTCCTACGATCACGATGGGCACCAGTTGATCGATAAGTAACTAAGCCTCCCCATTATCTGCCTGGAAGTGAGTAAGTGCAGGCTAAAGCAGGAACGTTATTTGTTTTTGGTATTACCCTATACCTATTAAAAGCTGGTGTCGCCTCTTTTTTGAAAATTATTGCTGGGTTTCAGGGCTGCACTCATCGAAGTAGGATCTTTAGAATAGCGATTGGTAGAATTCTAGATAAACCTGACATGTGATTGGCAGGCCATCCTTTTTTGTAATGTTGCTACCCCATTACAGAGTGTTTACAATGTTCTCAAGCCAGCAGGAACGAATGGAGGAAAAACGTCACAGTTTCGCCGCAAGGGCGAAGCAAATAATGCGATAGCCACCACTTGGAAAATAACCGTCACAATGAGAAGCCAATAGAAACGTGCAGCGCGCTGCTCACGTACAAATGAGGCACGAAAACAACATACACAGGAGGAGAGCGAACAGCATTCACCACTCCTCACTTAACGCGCTGTTTAAACAAAAACAACACACCGAAAATTCGGCATATCCCCCGTACTTGGGAATCGACGTTATTCGAAGCTTGCGGAGGCAAGGTGACCATGTTAGAATTTTTTGTTGATTGGCACAACATAAAATTACGCTAATATATATATACAAATGTTGCACGTAAACACATATGTTGTGTAATGGCAGATGTTTATATAACCAGCTGTTTGCACTTGCACAACAATGCCGACTGGAACATGCGTATTAGCAACACCAGAAGCTGATATGAAGCGCTGATGCTCGCGAAGATGCTGGCCCTGGACACTGCTACATAAATCAATTTCAGTGCGTGGCACCTAACTACAATTGACGTTAACCCGACGTGACAGCTGTATCAAAGGAGTGCATATGTGATGTTTATAAAATTGGATAGGCAGCACTGTATCAACTATTGACGTTTCACGAAGATTAGCGTCAGTTTGAAAAGTAGTTCCGAAATCTGGCGTAGCTCTGTGATAGAATGCTTCATTGCTGCGCAGAATGCTTTAGTTCGATTCCTGTTGAAACGCTGACATTTATTCAATGTTTTCCTTGGGTCGAAGCTACCTATATCGGGTATTGCTTAACGCTCACGCATTGAAATTGTCAATGCGTGTTCAAGTCGGTCCTGGGTAGATACTAAGTGTCGATCACCTGCGGCACATACCCACATACCAGTGGCACATACCCGCCCGTGGGTATGTGCCGCTGGTTGACGGGAAGTGTTTGACGACGTACGCAACGGGGTTGTGACATTGTTCATGTCTTGACCCGCGCGTCATATTCGTGAAATAATCTTAACCTCCCATGCTAATTTTTGTTCACGCCAAGTTAAGGAGGTGACCACAAGAGCGGCCAAACGTAAGCGGCTAGATAGATAGATAGATAGATAGATAGATAGATAGATAGATAGATAGATAGATAGATAGATAGATAGATAGATAGATAGATAGATAGATAGATAGATAGATAGATAGATAGATAGATAGATAGATAGATAGATAGATAGATAGATAGATAGATAGATAGATAGATAGATAGATAGATAGATAGATAGATAGATAGATAGATAGATAGATAGATAGATAGATAGATAGATAGATAGATAGATAGATAGATAGATAGATAGATAGATAGATAGATAGATAGATAGATAGATAGATAGATAGATAGATAGATAGATAGATAGATAGATAGATAGATAGATACGCTCAAAGTCGTGGAAGTTTGCTGATAAATGCCTAGCAATAAAAAATCGAAGAGCAGAAGCCACATTGGTTAACTAGAAAATTTTTCGTTTAACTAACCCACACTCGGAGGATTGGGAAGGAGAACGCAAAGATGTGAACGGGAATAAAAACAGAGAAAATTCGGGAGATCAAGTGCACTGTGTGTCACGACGTAATACGAATTAAGCAGCCAGCAAATGGCTACATACATCACCTTGTTTATCTTTGAGGCAAACGAAGTCATTCACGTCATGACATTTAGTTCATTATATATTGTTTGAGTCTCATGCACGTATGCATGTACAATCTACCATATATCATGCTATTAAAGTCTATACTGTGACATACACACTGCATAATCTGTCATTAATATTCGTCATACACTGTCGTCACGCAATACCATTATTGCTGTAATCGAATCAGTGAACCGGCCATGAGTGAATCACGAGCATGGCATATAAGTCATGTCTTACATGACATGCATGGCATATTTTCATATTACCACATGTCATTTATGTTCGTCATACTGTGACGTCCCGCAATACCTATTTTGGTGTATATCGAGCCAGCGAACTGACCACGGGCACGCTACGAGCGTGGTATGTAAGTAATGTCGTAAATGACAAGCATGTCATGATTTTATTGCTAACACCTGTGAAATATGCTCGTCATACTGACACGTCAAGCAATACCGATTTTGGTGTATGTTAGCCAGCGAACTGACCAGGGGCATACTGTGTTCATGGCATGTAGGTAATGTCGTAATTGATGAGCATATATTGGTTTCTTGACCAACACCTGTCAATTAGGTTCGTCATATTACCATGTCACGCAATACCGATTTTGCTTTCTGTCGAGCCAGCTAACTGACCACGGGCACACCATGAGTGTGGCATGTGAGTAGTGTCGTAAATTGAAAGCACGCCAACATTTCCTTGCTAACACCTCTCAAATATGTTTGTAACACCGTCACGTTCAGCAATACCGAATTTGGTGTATAATGAGCCAGCAGACTGACCAAAGGCACACTATGAGCGTGGCATGTAAGTAATGTCGTAAATGACAAGCATGTCATGATTTTATTGCTAACACCTGTGAAATATGCTCGTCATAATGACACGTCAAGCAATACGGATTTTGGTGTTTCGAGCCAGCGATCTGACCATGGGGGCATGGTGAGGGTGGCATGTAAGTAATGTCGTAAATGACGAGCATGTCATGATTTCCTTACTAACAGCAGTCAATTAGGTTCGTCATATTACCAAGTCACGCAATACCGATTTTGGTTGAAATCGAGCAAGCTAACTGACCACAGGTGCACCGTGACCATGACATGTAAGGATTTCCTAAATGACGAGCATGCCATGATTTCCTTGCTAACACCCGTAAATTATGCACGTCGCACTATCACATTACGCAATACTGATTTTGGTTTATAACGAGCCAGCTAACTGACCACGGGCGCACCCTGAGCGTGGCATGCAAATAATATCGTAAATGACGAGCATGTCATGATTTCTTTGCCAACACCTCTCAATTAGGTTTGTCATGCTATCACGTCACGCAATACTATTTTGGTTAATATTGAGTTAGCTAACTGACCAAAGGCGTGCCGCGAGCATGGCATGTGAAAAATGTTGTAAATGACCAGCATTTCGTGATTTTATCGCTAGCACTTGTCAAGTATGTTTGTCGTACAGGCAGGTCACGAAATACCAAATCTGTTGAATGTCAAGCTATACCAAAAACGAACGTGAGTGCGCCATCAGTGTGGTGTGTAAGTCTACATTAGCTGCATGCCATGCATGTCATAATTTTTATGCTACTACCTTTTATTTATGTTCGTCATGCAGAAATGTGTCGTCTCATTAGTTTTGCTATATATTGACTTTATTAAAAGACCGTGAGCACCTAAATACAACGTTATGTGACTTACGCTGTCAACGTGACACGCGCGCGTGTCATGATTTGTACGTTAGGACCTGTAATTTATGTTCATCATGCACTTATGTATAGTCATACCAATTTTGGCATATATTACGTAAAAACAACAGTCCAAGATTACCTGAACCGTTAAATTCGTATCAAGTCATGGTCTCTTGCCATATACTTCAACCAACTTACCCGAATAGCCGTTCTTCTTCAATATGCCACGGTCCTTGTAGGTAGATACGTTCAACGTGGCCGTAGTTTCCAAACAAATGCTTAGCACTTAAGAAAGGGGTGATAGGTAAGCGCACTGACGGATGCCGGGCTACATTAATAGTTAAAGGTACAAGCAAGTCATCCTGAAGAAGCAAAGAGTGGATTTACTGCCTTGCGGGCACAGTACGATAACACGCGTCTGCTTTATTAGTAGCGCTCTACGTAATATACCAAGCGAGATTCCAAGCCACGGTCTTGCATGCTCACAAATGCACCTGTGTGCTCTCACGCGCATGTCACATGCCAAGCCTGGTGGGCCAGGAGTACACGGAAATCATGTCATCAGGGTAAAGCCTTTTTTTTTTCTTTTTCCAGAAAATGCATGAGCAAACAGAATCTTTTTAAATCGCTGATAGTTAAAATCTCACTGAACGCTTTCACCCATCACGTTTATGTGCAACCAAGCAGGACGTATAGACGCCGAGTCTTAAGCACGTGACCAAGATAACGCTCATTAGACTGTCCTCGGAATCTGCCGACATAGTACTGTCACTGTCACCAGGGCAAGCTCGCCAATTAGAGTTTGTCGGTCCGCGCTGTATTGTTGACGTGATGACTCTGATAACTTTGATCACCTATGGTTCTTTAACGAACACCTATATCAATGCACACGGGCCTCTGATATACTGCCTCCTTCGGAATGCAGCCGCCGCGGCCTGAATTTCATCCCGCGCCCTTCAGGCCAGCAGTAAATTACCAAAATAACCAGACCAACTCGGCGAGTCCACATATGCTATTTTGCTGCAAAATTAAATGCAGAGACTACATTATGAGTACACAGGAACACACACATGGCACTAACATCGAGTAATGCTTATTAATGCGACGTAAATACCAGACACCTACATGGAGGCATGCGGGAAGAAATAGAATCAGTGGTGTCTTATCGAAAATGCAGGAGGAAGTTTCAGTGGAAGAAGGACCATAACATGAAAATTCAGAACTGCTTCCAATGAGTAATTTTGCTGGACACTATAGAGGGGATGATTTACCCTTACTGAGCTACTCAATAAACACCAATTTCACCAAGCTATCCCCCTTATCATTACTCTCAGAAGATTTTTCATTGATTTCTTCGGTATTAGAAACGACTCAGAAAGCATTGTTAACAGCTGTTTTATTACAGAAGAATTTTACACTAAGCGAATAAGTGAAATAAGAAGCCACGCTCCTATTTTTGTTAGCTACGCATGTATTTTGTTTTTTAAGCATACGTGTTTATTTGTTCAAATTGGTTCAACATGACCATATGGCACTTCATTGCAGACTCGTGATGCTATATGAATAATTTATGTTTCGTGCATCATTAGTAATTGACTCGGCGAGTACATAAGTATTAAATGGCCGACAGCAACGCCTGTTGCTTGGCTAGCTTATACCTAGACATAAGAGCTTTGGAGCGCATGATACATATATAGGACACATGCGAGAATAGACACTCAAACAATTCTAACCAGAGAACTTCAATTCCTTCTTGCTACGATTAACAGAAAAGGACAAGATGGACAGTGTTCAGTGTATTAATTATGTTGTTAGGTTAAAGCAACTGTTAACAGCATAAATATTCGAAATGACAAGCCGAAGCACATTTTGCGCCTGGCATGAGTAGAAGCAAAGCAAATAATTTTCGAGCACATTATAGTATACGTTCTTGCGCATATGTTGTGCCCTGCTTTATGGTGTCTCATAACTCTAGCTGCCTTCTTCGTTCGGTTAAAGAAAAACTAACAGAAAATCATAAAAGAGAAACTAGCCGAGTCTCGCATTTGTAATACTGAAAGGATCCGCCAGATTGAGGCTCGCCGCATGTACGACCATCAGTCAAAAGGCTCGCCCAAACTTTTCCACCGTCAGTCGCGCTCTCGAGCTTTTCATTGCAACAACAATGAAACCTCGAGAGCCACGACCAAGGGTCACAACGCTGTTCATTCAAGCTTTTTTTTTTGGGGGGGGGGGGGGACAAAAGAAAAAAGTGAGACTCTTACACACACAAACAAACAAAAGAAATAATCTAGAATAAAAACTAGCCTACTTCTGCAGCCTTCAGCAGCGCTCGTCATTCGGAAGTGACTTCAAAACAAACGATCCCCAGTGGTGTACAGAAAGTTCTGGCCACATCCTCCGGGTCAGGGAGGAAAGACAATCTATACTCGCGAAAAACTCCCCGGAACCCGCCGAGAACCCGCGAAGCCTGAGGTGCCGACAAGCGTGGTTTTTTTCGCTCAACGGCTCCCTATATAGCGAGCACCACGGACCTCCGGATTAAAGAAGGCGCCGCTTTACTCCTTCCGCAGGCGAACTCGGTAGCGCTTTCATTAATTAACCTTGCTGCACCATGTGTGCAAGGCAGGGCGTGCGATCAAGTTGCCGCAGAACCAGCCAGCAAGCGGGCCTTATTGAACACCACAGAGGTTCGAACGCAAGCATCAGCAGTCTTCGAGTAAAGTCGAGTGCCCAAACCAGCGCACAGCCATTGAGCGGAGTGCACTGTTCTTCAAAGTACTGATGCAGCTCTCGCCTTTAAGAAAACTATTGTCAACAAGGAGCGCCCTTCTTATATACGTACATATCTTATCCCCGCTGCCACTCTATCGTTATTTGTGTTTTCCACCAAGAAATGGACGTTTACATTTTCACAGAACGAAAAAAAAAAACCTTAGCCCAAGTTTCAAGTTTACTAAACCACGTCGTACAGACAACAAGCTCACACCGATACCAACAACTGTCCCCACCGAGAGTTTGACCGTGCACCCTTAGCAGAGGCTGTGCCGTTTTACCATCACAAGTGACTCTCTCGAAGAATTCGATTCTTTTCAGGCATGTCCCGAAGCTCCTTAAGCTGCCTCTCAGTGGGTAAAGAAAGTTCAAAGAAACGAAGGGCGCCACTGAAAGAGACACGCAAGGAAAAGAAACACGACCAACACCGAAATGTAGAACTTCCATTGTGTTGTGCTTTTGGCCTTACTTTTTTGCGCAAAGAAAACCACTTTACGTTCAAAGAATATTGACATTTTTTCAGGTACCTGCAGTTTTCATTAAGCGGCCATCCTGCAGTGCGCCATTTTTATTTAACAGGGGAAAAGAACACAGGAAACTATCGGCTGTACGTCTAATACTAGCCAGAACATGAAGCCAACACACAATAATATACAAATATGTATATAGCAATATTTTCTCACATTTTTTAGCAGCGAAGCTCTTTAGAGTAGAAGTTGATCTCTGGGGAGGAGCGTCATATACGCAGTTTCCTATTCGGTATGTGCCACAAAAATAGGCCAAGCCTTACTCACCATCAGTTCATCAAAAATGAAGTCCGCTGTCTAAAGCATGTGTGCCATCGAAAAAAGAAAGAAAAAGAGACAAGAAAACAAGGAGACAGACAACGGCATTCTGCCGTTGTCTGTCTTCTTTTTTTCGTTATTGGCGCTGTTTTTATGTGAATTAATGTCGTACCAACTCGCCCAAACGACCACGTCAGAAAAAGAAAAATGATAAAAAAAAAGAGGAAGAAAAAAATGTTCAACTAGAGAGGGCGAGAAAGAAAAGAGCAAAATAAATAAAGCTTTGTGGATGTCGTATAATTTGTAAAGTGTGTGAGTTAGTTTGTCGCCATCGAGACTATGCCTAGCAATGTGATTTCACCAGTTCTGCGGTTTAACCAGTTTTCCCAAGGTCAATTCAGTGCACCACCGCGGTGGTCTAGTATCTAAGGTACTCGGCTGCTAACCCGTAGGTTGCTGGATCGAATCCCGGCTGCGGCGGCTGCATTTCCGATGGAGGCGGAAATGTTGTAGGCATGTGTGCTTATGTTTAAGTGCACGTTAAAGAACCCCAGGTGAACGAAACTTCCGGAGCCATCCACTACGGCATCTCTCATAATCATATAGAGGTTTTGGGACGTTTAACTCCACATATAAATCAACCAATGTTAATTCAGTAGCTGCTTGATTTTTGTTTCAATAATGCTGAAATGTAGAATGATAATAAACCTAGAAGTAAACGTGAACATATCGAAGCCTAACTGTTCTCAATATTCCTTTCACGCTTTCACGCGTGTGGCACTCCGCACACTGAGAGGCGACGGCTGTCCACCTACTTACATATTTAGAGTAATTTCTGTTTCTAGTTAAGATCCAGTCCTAGTGT
This sequence comes from Rhipicephalus microplus, assembly GCF_043290135.1. Lineage (NCBI taxonomy): Eukaryota > Metazoa > Arthropoda > Arachnida > Ixodida > Ixodidae > Rhipicephalus > Rhipicephalus microplus. The sequence goes on from NC_134710.1 coordinate 233,493,148, forward strand.
TAGTGACTGCCACACAATCAATCGTACGTGTCAAATACCACAATCACGCTCAATACGGGTTACATCACGAGAGCTTGTGGCCGAGCGCACTGCAAGGTTGAACAGTGACTCTGGTAACAGCATATTTTCGAGTTAAAATAAAGATTTTGTCCCCACTGCGACCCGCGTTGACCCCACTTGCATGCTTACACAATCATTGCTATTGTTTGTAAGGCTGATATTACCGCCGGAAAAGAATGAGGGCGAGCGTGAAAGCAAGTCGAGGTGATCAGCACTCGCAGAAACCACTGCAAGGTTGAACAGTGACTCTGGTAACAGCATATTTTCGAGTTAAAATGAAGATTTTGTCTCCACTGCGACCCGCGTTGACCCCACATGCATGCTTACACAATCAGTGCTATTGTTTGTAAGGCTGATATTACCGCCGGAAAAGAATGAGGGCGAGCGTGAAAGCAAGTCGAGGTGATCAGCACTCGCAGAAACCACTGCAAGGTTGAACAGTGACTCTGGTAACAGCATATTTTCGAGTTAAAATGAAGATTTTGTCTCCACTGCGACCCGCGTTGACCCCACTTGCATGCTTACACAATCATTGCTATTGTTTGTAAGGCTGATATTACCGCCGGAAAAAAACGAGGGCGAGCGTGAAAGCAAGTCGAGGTGATCAGCACTCGCAGAAACCACCATACCCTGCCCCGACAACTTGAAAACATGTCACGATTGGCGCCACTACATAACCCTGCAATAAGCTTGACCACGCATTCCAGCGGTGTAGCTCATACTGAGTGCAATAGTAGAGTGATTGTGACTTGGGTGATTTTGGATTCATTTTAACTATTGGAAACACTATTACGACGAGCTGTGGCCGTCCAGCGACCGACAGAGTACGCAATAGCGAAGTGGCAGGGGTTAGACCATGCCAGTGCAACACACGTATTATAAGGCTTGCCGCTTCACTGTGCAGTTTAGGCGGCCTTCCTATTTCGCCAGAGCCAGTGCTGCGCCATTGCTATTTTGCCAGCGCCAGGGACATCGCGGACACCTCGGAATTTGAGCAAAACGTTATTATGTCATCGACATAGGAATGTTGACCCCAAGTTTTTTTATTATCAGCAATTCAAAGAGCTAAAAATACTTTATGTAGGGCCTCATCGCTCTACATTTGGCACGACTTCACAAAATACCGACGGAGAATTGGCGTCTTAAGTTTACTTACAGGAAATGTATCAGCTGATGTTGCACAATCCCTGTAATGTATTTGATGAAGGGACACTACAATTGCTTCCTGTTAGTTTAGAAAGGTATTTGCTTTTTCTATGAGTGAGATTTCGTACTGCTTACAAATGGTATGTCGTCCGTAATGTGATTGCTTCTTAGAAGTCAGCAATAGGATTCTTCAAGTAGTGTCACTTTCCACGCCGACACGCGCGCAAGCACGACAGCGGATGTAAGACGCGTATGAGAAGTAGGAAGCTTCAAGCACAAGTTGGCTTGCATATAACAATATACATAATCTTGCCAGCGATCAATATACCATACACTCATGAAATAACAATAGTGAAGCGAGCAGTGTTGCGGAATAGCCACTCTGGAATCGGAATGTTTCGGAGTCATTTCACATTTTCCCGACCCCAGAATGGAAGGGGAATAAAATGGTTACAATGCTTGAAGTAGTGAAATGGGAATGGAATAAGCACATTTTGTCCGGACTGGAATGGGAATAGAATTAGGTCTTTTCCCGAAAAATAGAGCACGTTTTCTTCCACGTGCTCTTTTTCAAACTACATATATTAGTAAATCAGAGCCTCAAACTTAACTATACAGTATCATTTTTTAAATGGATCGACTGATTACAAGTACGGTACATCTTTAAGAAACGCACTTACTAATACTCTGTCCCTATATCGGCTGCGTTCCTCCGAAGTTTGTCTATATTCTCCGCGTGACCGCGGTTCAGTGGAACTGCAGCAGCAGCATGCCCGCCTCTCCCCTTACGCCTTGTCACGTTTTTTTTTTTTTCGAAACAACGCTTCTTCAAATTGTGATACATATTAACGCTGGCGCGATATGTTCGTTCACTACTAGCTTCAGTATAACATCTTGCACCTTCTCACCTCATACTACCCCCCCCCCCCTGCTTTTGCAATATTGTCCGCCCTGTCTAGACACATCGGCAACTTGGCCTGAAACTCTGTCGGTGAAAGTCTGTAGGTCAGCGCAGCACAAAGTCGCGCGGAGATCAGGCAATTTGAATATCGAGCTGAGAGCTAGTCATCCCGTACTCCTACTGCTATGGGGTGGCATCACTTAATTATTATCTTTATTTTTTTCATTTTAATTTTTTCCTTGCAACATCGCTTGGTTCCTGCCACTCTCTATATATTCGTGTTCACATCGCCAAACAAAGAAGACATTGGGGAAGAACGTATTTTCCTACACACTCAATACTGTAATATCGCACTCAGTATATTTTGTATCGACGTTGAAGGCCACAACGCATTCTTTAGGTCTACTTTTAGAGTTAGCCAAAGCCAAATATTGGAGTAGTGTAAAAGTGAGAACAATCTGCCAGTCTGTAAAATGGAAACCAAGACATAAGTTTGTGTACAAACAAAAACATTATCCCAGAAGATACTGAAGGGAGAAACAAACTATTCGTGCAAATCCGTTCACATTTATACCCCACACGAAAGCGGGAATAGCCAATGTACTGCCTGTTCTTTATCTCGCGAGCAGTTTAGTACCTGACACAATTAAGTAACCTTTGCGAGAAGGAAGACATTGCATACCAAACACACAGAGTTCTCTTCCCCTTGCAATGCGGGCTTGACAAGTGTGGGTGCTGACAGGCAGTTCGGCTAGAGTACACTGTAGTGCGGCTCAGTGTTCCGTAATAGATGCAAAGGTACAAGGTTCCCGAGCAGTGGTGCACTGTCCCTACTGATACCAGCATATCTAGAGTGTTTCGTACCCATTAACAAAATTTTAGTAAACCTTATTCTTCTCCTTATTCACGACCGCTCCATACGTCTGACAAAACAGCTTAGTCTTCTTGAACGCTAAATTTGTGAGCATAATTATACGTTGTCATGACTTAAGCATTAGCAGATTTTAATTTAACCATTACTAAAACATCACATAAGCTCAAAAATACTCGCCATGTAAATACTACATGTAGCAGGAGAACCGCTCCTATGGGAATTAATAGGGAAGTATAATACCCCCTACTAATTCTGCACGAGATATAATACCAATCTACTATCCCTTCGCATCGGTAACGTGCCTCGCGTAATCCTGCAATTCTTAAGGCATCTCGTGACACCAGCTTTATGTGGGCGTTCATTATTAGCACAATAAACCATCAGGATCCTAGATTGAGGAATAACAGGAATGAAATAGAACCGCATGGCCATTCCTGGAGTGGGAAATGACGAACTCTTTTCATTCCAAGGAATTAAAGGAATGGAATTCCTGGAAGTCCTAATTCCCCGAAATGAAATTGAAATAGAATGGAAGCGCTCATTTCGCAACACTGGAAGCGATCAGTGAGCATGCTGCCATACAACACAAGCCCTGACTCTCTTCTAAACGTTCTATTGCGCTGACAAAACTGTATGTAAAAATTACATCAGCCAGCGCTCGAGCTTTGGGAATAGTTTTTAATTATTTTTTTAACATCGATGCGATTTAACCTCTGGGCAAATTGCGCTCCGGTGGGAAAAACTATCATCCGAAAACCGGCGTGTATCTCTTCATTATCCAAACAGTGAAACTGTTCAAGCTATCGGTAACGTGTGTTCTGTTGTGCAAAAACTCCTCAAGTTGGTATGCGCCCCGAGAATCAGGGAAAAAAGGAAATAGGAGGAAAAGAACGGCAGGGAGGTTAACCAGCCTACAGGCAGCGGGTTTGCTATCATGCGCATGGGAGGGGGATTAGGGAGATGAAATATAGAGAGCAGAGAGGGAAGAGAGATAAACACAGCACATTCGGAAGCACCCACGTGCACACTCAGTCATAGTCCAGTCTTTTCTTTCGCGGTGTGTGATATTGCTGTTACGGCCGCTTGTTCAAGTCCGTGTGGCGTAGGAATTTCAACAGAGCTTTTGTCACCTTCTGTTGCAATGTCTTCTCTCGGGCACTTGACAGAATAGTGTCCACAGACATTTGGCTGTTGTCGATGCGCGCAAGAACCGACACCAGTGACTGTCTCTGAATGTCAAGCAATGGACTCTCGCACAGAATGTGGTGTAGCGTCTCTTCGCAAGGACAGGCTTGCTGGGACAACTACTGCACCTGACGAACACTGGCGGTTTGTGGAGCCATCGGTATATTAATGTACATTGTCTGAATATTTCTCGTGCAAAAGAAGAAGAGACAGTTGTTTCAACACGGGCGATGAAAGCTCAGATTTTCTCCAGATCCTTGGTACACTAAGGTGACCTGTGGGTCGAATAAGACACCAAGGGGGTATCGATGCTTTAGATGCAGGAGTGAAGCCCGAGGGAAGTTTCACGTTATACTTCACAATCATTTTAGCGGACGATGCTTGCCGCCTCTCTGAAGGCAACAGTTCAAAGTGATGACAAGGAGCGCGTCCGAAGTGTCTGATGTGCGTTCTCAGGACTTCTAAACAATGTGAGTTTGTATCGAATAGTCACCTACAATTGCAATTGTTGCCTCCGTTGACGTACATCTGGGCAGACCAAGGCACACTCTCAGTGCTTGGGCTTGTACTGCCTGTAAAACACGTACATTGGTCTTGCAGGTATTCCTAAGCACGGGCAAGCTATATCTCAGGAAACCGAGAAACAGGGCTCTGTAGAGTTCTATCATTGCATCTACTGACATCCCCTACGTTCTTACTGCCAGAAACTTGAACAATTGGGAAATAGCGGTCAGGCGCTTCTTCATATAGGCCATATGCGGACTCCTACAGAGGTCCCTATCAATAATGATGCCCAAAAAAGGTGGGTTTCGGCGCAAGAAATCGGTCGCCCGCAGATTTAGATGACATAAGTGGTCATTGCTTGGCGAGTGTAGGCCACCAGCGCGCATTTTCTGGTGATATGTTGAGACCTTGTTTTAACAAGTAGTGGGCAATCATAGTAGCTGCTCTTTGAAGCCAGGAACGTATCTGAGGACGTGTGACTGCCGAAGTCCAGACACAGATATCGTCTGCGTATATTGAGATTTTAATGGTACTTGGCAAGTATTCAGCAAGGCCAATTAGTGCAAGATTTAATAGCGTCGGGCTAAGAACTCCGCTTTGAGGAACACCCATGGAAGTATAGCGTCACGTAGTTGGGCCACCTTCTGTTAACACAAAGAATGTTTTTGCAGCCAGGTAACTCGAAATCCACCGAAAGACTTGACCACCAAGACCAACCACCGCAACAGCAACCAAAATGGCTTCGTGGGGTGCTTCATGGGTTTTATCATACGCGCCTTTCACATCTAGAAACAAAGCTGTAGATAGTCGCTGACGGGATCTTTCGTGCTTAACGAACGAAACTAGATCAACGACATTGTCAATGGAAGAGCGGTCGCGTCGGAAACCAGCCACGGAATTCGGATAAATCTTGTAGTATTCAAAATACCACTCCAGGCGGCCAAGTATCATCCATTCCATTATCTTCCCCACGCAGCTGGCCAGTGCTAATAAGCGGTATGAGGCGAGTTCGAGTGGGAATTTGCCCTGCTTCAAGATAGGTAGCAAGCGGATTACTTTCCAGTCGTCAGGAACATTACCATCCTGCCGTGGACGAGATGTTGTAAAGGCTCAACAGTTCTCTCCTTGCACCTTCCCCAAGGTTGCACAAGGCTCGGTACGGAATACCATCAGGGCCCGGCGATGTTGAACGCCTACAGAGAGCTAGTGCCGCCTCGAGCTCCTCCATTGTAAAAGGGAGGTCCATGTGGTAGTCACGAGAACAGGGGACATCGCCTCTCACTGGAGAATCTGGACGAGTGGCTTGGTTGGCGATCCACGCACAGAAATCTTCTGCGACATCGATGTCTTGCCTCCCTTGTAGTAGCGCGAGTGCTCTGAATGGAAAACGCTGTTCCGTAGGGTGACGCAGACCTTGCACCGTTTTCCAAATGTGTGAGATTGGCTTGCGCGGGTCTAGTGACTGGAAACGCTGTCCGTCGTTCCGACGCTAATCTATCTGCGCGACGCCGAATTTTTTTTTTGCATCCTCCTGGCTGCCCTAAGATCGTGGATTGATTTTGTACGCCGATACCGACGCTCTGCCCGGCGTTGAGTCGCTCCAACTCCATGTCAAAGTCGTTTTGTGTGGAAGATATCGTCGCCATGCGAGTGGCGTTTTGCATTGTACTCCTAATTGTTTGCTCTAACCCAGATCGTAGGCCATCGCTGCAAGCATTTTCCATGGCAGATTTGAAGTTGGTCCATTGGACTGCTCGAATGGTCGTCCGTGGACCAAAACTGTACAAGCCCTTGATGTTAGGGTAGATTGTAATGTGATAACTTCCTCGTGTATCAACATCCTGAAACCACTGGACGTATCTCGCGAGGGAGTTGGACACAAAAACAGGGTCGAGACAGCTGCCGTATGTCACCCCTTGAAGAAAAGTGGGGCTACCATCGTTCAGGAGAGTAAGGCCATGATTGTAGGCGATGTTTGCTAACCTGCGTCCTTTTGCGTTTGTCCGCGTACTTCCCCATGCGTGATGTTGCGCATTGAAATCACCTATGATGACCCATAGTGCAGAACACACTCTCAAAATATCCGCTAATCTCCTGGAATCGAGATTATTTGACGGCGATATATAAACGCCAATGAGAGTAAACATGAGTTTGTTCTTTTTCGCAGTGATGCAGACATACTGATTGTCATCGTGAGGCACGATTGGTTGCACAACATACGTCAGTTCATGACGAACAAAGACGATGATTTTGCTGCAGGCACCGTTTGTTGAAGATATGACAGCTTCGTACCCCGAAAGTCTTATTGGTTTCAACAAATTGGGTTCACAAATGACGATGAGTGGAAACACGTTGGTATACAGAAACCGACGAAAATCTGAAAGGCGTGATTTTAGACCTCTGGCGTTTCATTGGATGATGTATGCAGCCTTCACTTCTTTAAGAAATGATGAGGTGTGAGTAGCCATCTTCCTAGTTGAGAGATTCAAGCTCTGGGCTTAGGGCGTCCAATACTCCAAGTGCGCTTCGAGCAGATGCTGTCATCATGTCGACTAATATCGCTCGAATGGCTTCTATGAGTAAACGCAGCACCGAGATCACTTGACGATCTGTTTTAGGCAAATCTTCCATGGCTGGAGACGGCTCTGGTGTGGCCACGAACTGCTGAGGTTCCTTGGCAGAAGAGCGGGTCGGGAGCGTGGGCCATTCCTCCAGAGGAGTAGGCTTTTCCGCTCCTTTCATAGAAGTGGTGGGTCCTTTCGCGGCGCTACTGGGTGGAACCGCTAAACAGGGGAAACTTGACTACAATTACGGAAATGTGCCTTCTTTGAAGACTTTCGATGACGCCGACGTCGATGCCAACGCCGGAATACTTCGGTGGCCTCCCGGTATGTAGAGTTGTCTGTTGCTCGGTTCATTTGTCTGAGAACCACGTGCTCCTTTTGGATTCGAGGACAGTCTTTCGAGGAGGCAACGTGAGGACCACTGCAGTTGGCGTATTTCAGAGTAGTTGCCCGACAGGCGTCTTCGGCATGAGGTTCAGCTCAACGGGGACACAGTCGTGAGTGGAGCCATATGCCCTTGACGTGTCCTAGCCTGAAGCACTGATAGCATTGAACTGGCTTTTGGGTGAATGGTCGAACCGGGTCTCGGAAATGTCCAACTTTAACGTGGGACGGTATGCAATCTCCCTCGAAAAACACTTTTACGTGGCGCGTATTTCCAAGACACCACACTTGCGTAATGACAGTTCCCTAGTTTGAAAGCTTGATGAGGGTAGGCAAGTCAACATCAGGAATGGCAAAGTCGATGTCATAAATTACACCGCCAATAGATTTATCATCTATCGGGATAAAGGGGCGCATTCTAATGCCACCTAGCTAAGTCATTTGCTGCAGCTGTCCTAGCGCACTCACATTGTGCACGTCTACGGCGAGAATATTGTTCCTTCTGTTGACTCTCACGTCCTTAATTTGATCTGGCACCACACATTCCAGAGCAACAGAAAGGGCTTGTTTGTTCAGAAGTCGTAGGTTACTTGAAGGATCTTCCAGCATGAAGATGATGACGTGCGGCCAGCGCGCAGGCCTTGACAATACAGTCGCTTTACTTGCGTGAGCTGATGCGGATGTATTCGCAGTCTTTATTTTCGCCCTCTTACCCTGGACAGGTATAAAGTTGCCATCGGATGTGTCGTCTTCCGACACAAAATACAAATCAGTGTCTTCAGTGTCACTGGAGCAGCCAGCTCACTTCCTTGTGGTTGACGGGTGTGAGAACCTCTGACCAGGTGGGCCACTGGCATGCTCCGTGGCCATCACCGCAAGATGGGGAGGCGAGGCACCTCGAAAAACCAATTTTGTTCACTAAAAAATACAGAGCGCAGAAACGAGCGTTCTTCTAAAAAGACACTTCTTCCTTCCCAGGAATTAGGGAAACTCCAGCACCGTGTATAGCAGGTGCGAGTATCCATCCACAACTGACACGTGAAGAAAAGGGAGAGGAAGAAAGTGTGAGAGAAAAATATAGAGAAATGAAGCGAATAAAAACATCAAAACAACATAAGACAGAAAAACTTAGACACAGAGGGGAAAACATACCATCGATGAATCGAGAGATAGAGAGAGCTCTCTCGGAGACGACAGTGAAAGAAGTATAAAAAGAGCAAGCAAGAGATGAACATAAAAGGAGAAAAAGAAAATAAAAGAAATAGATACACAAAATAGATACAAGAAACAAGAGAAATAAAAATAAAAAGTAAAGCAGGTTTTTAACACAAAAACTGGAGAGTTATTGTCACTAATATTTGACGACAGCGACGGTTGTCCATTATGTTGTCACAAAATAACGAAGCACAAATATATATATATATATATATATATATATATATATATATATATATATATATATATATATATATATATATATATATATATATATATATATATATATATATATATATATATATATATATATATATATATATATATATTAAAACTTTATAATATATATTATACTTATAATATATAATACATAGGAAAGGAGATGACAAGGACTTGAAGAATTACAGGCCGATTAGCTTGCTCTCTGTAGTATACAAGCTATTTACAAAGGTAATTGCTAACAGAGTAAAGAAAACAGTAGAATGCAATCAATCAAAGGAACAAGCAGGATTTCAAACAGGCTACTCAACAATCAACCACATTCATACTATCAATCAGGTAATACAGAAATGCTCAGAGTATAACCAACCACTATACATAGTCTTCATAGATTACGAGAAGGCGTTTGATTCAGTAGAAATATCAGCCGTCATGCAGACACTGCGGAATCAGGGCGTCGATGAAGTATATATAAACATCCTGGAAGAAATCCACAGGGTATCAGCTGCTACCATAGTGCTTCATAAAGAAAGCAACAGAATACCAATCAAGAAAGGTGTAAGACAGGGGGACACAATCTCCCCAATGCTATTTACAGCGTGCTTACAGGAGGTTTTCAGAAGCCTAGAAAGGGAACAGTTATGGATAAGAGTTAATGGAGAGTACCTTAGTAACCTGCGCTTCGCTGATGACATTGCATTGCTGAGTAAATCAGGGGACGATTGCAACTCATGATTACGGAGTTAGACAAGGAGAGCAGAAAGGTGGGTCTTAAAATTAATCTGCAGAAAACGAAAGTAATGTACAACAACTTCGGAAAAGAGCAGCGCTTCGAGATAGGTAATAGTGCACTTCAAGTTGTAAAAGACTATGTCTACTTAGGGCGGGTAGTAACCGCGGAGCCGAACCACGATATTCAAGTAACTAGAAGAATAAGAATGGGGTGGAGCACATTTGGCAAGCACTCTCAAAAAATGACAAGTAGATTGCCACTATCCCTCAAGAGAAAGGTATATAACAGCTGTATCTTGCCAATACTTAGCTACGGAGCAGAAACCTGGAGACTTACAAAGAGGGTTCAGCTTAAATTGAGGACGACGCAGCGAGCAATGGAAAGAAAAATGGTAGGTGTAACCTTAAGAGACAAAAAGAGAGCAGAGTGGATTAGGGAACAAACGGGGGTTAAGGATATCATAGCTGAAATCAAAAAGAAGAAATGGACATAGGCCGGGCATGTAGCGCATAGACCGGATAACCGCTGGTCGTTAAGGGTAACTAACTGGATTCACAGAGAAGGCAAGCGGGTTACGGGGAGACAGAAGGTTAGGTGGTCAGATGAGATTAAGAAGTTTGCGGGCATAAATTGGCAGCAGCAAGCACAGAACCGGCTTAACTGGCGGAACATGGGAGAGCCCTTTGTCCCGCAGTGGACGTAGCTAGGCTGATTATATATATATATATATATATATATATATATATATATATATATATATATATATATATATATATATATATATATATATATATATATATATATATATATATATATATATATATATATATATATATATATATATATATATATATATATATATATATATATTTATATATATATATATATATACACGTATATATTGAAATACAACGCTTCAGCTGACGCTTTATTCAAGCAACAGCAAGATGGCGCCGATGAAGAAGAGGAACGGGCCGAAGACTGATGATGGTTATTGACAGATGAGGAAGATGACGTCCAATTAATTCTTACACTAAATTCCCCCGTCGACGAAAGCGGCCAGCCTGGACGCTGTGGAACGCATACGATAGGGCTTGAGACGCGAAACGTGCACAATCTCTGTCCCGCGTCAGAATTGGTCAGTGGGAACATGAACAGGTTTGACAAGGTAGTTCACCGGTGAAGTCTGTTCGACAACTTTGTAGGGGCCAAGATAGCGTGACTCAAGCTTCTCGCATAAGCCAGGCGTTCGCGCAAGAGTCCACAGAAGTACATCGTTGCCAGGGCGGTAGAGAACGACGCGGTGAGTGTCATCGTAACGATGTTTGCGATCTTCTTGGCTAGCTTCGGTGTTTACACGGGCAAGACGACGGCATCGAGCAACACGGGACAGAAACTGGTCGCAAAAGAATGGTGAAGAGTTGACGGGGCCAGGAAAGAATGAAACGACGAGTGTTGATGTCGGTTGGCGTCCGTATTATAGGAAAAATGGAGAATAGCCTGTGGTTCGTTGAGCTGACGTATTATATGCATACGTGACAAAGGGAAGTATGGCATCCCAATTGCGATGGTCCGGTCGGATATACATGAACAGCATGTCACACAGCGTGCGATGAAATCTTTCCGTTAAGCCATTGGTTTGCGGGTAATAGCTAGATGTTGTTTTATGAACTGTTTTTGATGCTTGAAGAACTTCACTGGGCGTGCTTGAAAGAAATGCCTTGCCCCGGTCACTCAAAAGAATACGAGGGGCTCCGTGACGTAGGTAGGTAGCATTCAAGAAGAAAGTTGCTACTTCCTAAGCAGTTCCTGAAGTGATCGAGGCCGTCTCAGCGTACCGGGTTAAGTGATCAACGGCGGTGACGATCCATCTCTTGCCGTCTGATGTAGTTGGGAGGGGCCAAAGAGGTCAATTCCGACGACAGAGAACAGCTCTGATGGACAAGGAAGTGGTTGCAGGGTCCCGACTGGAGTGGGCCACTTGCGGTGTTGGCAAAGTGCGCACGAGGCAATGTATTTTGATACCGTCGTGGAAAGACCTGGCCAGAAGAATCGACTGCGGATGCGCTCGTATGTTTTGTGGTAACCCAAGTGTCCTGACCTCGGGACGTCGTGAAAAGCGCGCAGAACTTCCATGCGTAGTACGCGTGGTACGACGGGAACCCATCGGTGGCCTTCCGGGTGGAAAATGTATCGATGTAGCACATCGTCCTCCAACTTTAACAGTCGGAGTTGTTTCCGGAGCCTGGCATTAAGAGAAGATGAAGTGCCGGTAAGCCGATTGATGATGTCAGTGCAATAAGAATCGGCTCGCTGGTGAGTAGTAAGTACTGACGGACGGGTGAATGAAGGTAGGGAAGAAATGGCTGATATCGACGAGGCGTCCTCTGTATAGCCAATTTGACAAGGGGATGTGACGTGCACCGAAAACTGCGGCAAAGGGCATCGTGACAAAGCGTCGGCATCTTGATGTTGTCTTCCAGTCTTGTAGATGACGTCAAAGTCATAAGATTGTAATCGGAGAATCCAGCGGCCAAGTCGTCCGGACAAGTTTTTGATTGTGGACAACCAGCAAAGAGCATGGTGGTCTGTCACAACAGTAAAATGTCGACCATGTAGGTACGGACGAAATTTTCGGATGGACCAGACAACAGCCAAGCACTCTTGTTCGGTTATCGAGTACCTCTTTTCTGCAGAGGTAAGAGTGCGGCTTGCATACGCGACAACTTTCTCGCGAAAGGCATGGTCATGCTGGAGGAGTACGGCGCCGATTCCTTGTCCACTAGAGTCAGTGTGTAATATCGTAGGTGCCCTGTCATCGAAATAACAAAGCACTGGTGGGGATGTCAGCGCCTGCTTGAGTTCTTGAAATGAGGTTTCGCATTGATCATTCCAATCGAAGGAACTGGTACTAATTGATTGATATGTGGGGTTTAACGTCCCAAAACCACTATATGATTATGAGAGACGCCGTAGTGGAGGGCTCCGGAAATTTAGACCACCTGGGGTTCTTTAACGTGCACCCAAATCTGAGCACACGGGCCTACAACATTTCCGCCTCCATCGGAAATGCAGCCGCCGCAACCGGGATTTGAACCCGCGCCCTGCGAAGGAACTGGTACTAGCAAGGAGCTTGTGGAGAGGAGCGGCAATAGTGGCAAAGTTGCCAATGAAGCGGCGAAAGTACGATGCGAGTCCAAGGAAACTGCGTAGTTCTTTGGAGCGAAGTGGTCGCGGAACGTTGAGGATTGCGGAAATTTTGTCCGGATCGGGCTGGATGCCATCTTTACTAACGAGATGTCCTAGAACCTTTATAGCTGTGTTGCCAAAATGGCACTTCTTTGTGTTTAGTTGATTTCCAGCATAGGAGAGACATGTGAGCACTTGATCTAGGCATTGCAGATGATCAGCAAAAGTGGAAGAAAACACGACGATATCATCGAGGTAGCATAGACAAGTTTTTCACTTGAGGCCACGAAGAACAGTGTTCATCATCCTTTCAAATGTGGCGGGAGCATTACATAGGCCGAATGGCATTACGTTAAACTCGTAAAGACCATCCGGCGTAGAAAAAGCGGTCTTTTCTTTGTCTGCTTCGTTCATTGGTATTTGCCAATACCCGGACTAAAGGTCAAGGGTGGAGTAGTATTGGGCGCCTTGCAATGAGTCAAGTGCATCATCTATACGGGGCATCGGATATACATCCTTTCAGGTAATCTTGTTGAGCGCGCGGTAATCAACACAAAATCGTACCGATCCATCCTTCTTTTGTACCAACACAACGGGTGATAACCAAGAACTGGTAGAGGGTCATATGATGTTTCTTTTTAGCATATCGGTCACGTTCTCCTCGATGATTTTGCGCTCGGCCAAGGAGACTCGGCAGGGACGACGGCGTACAACAGTCTGACCTTCAGAGTTGATACGATGATGCACAACTGTGGTCTGTCCTAGTGCCGAAGCATTGGCGTCGAAGGAGGCTTGGTGTTTCGTTAGCAAATTTAGCAACGCCTCACGTTGAGAAGCAGAAAGGTCAGGATTTATCCCGGGAGCAAAGGAAGAGGAAGTAACAGACTGGGCCTGTCGTGGCTGAGCTGTCAAGGCGTCAAGAGAGACCAAAGATACCGGTTGGGTATCCACATAACATGACACTGCAGAACCTTGGGGTAGGAGGACAGGTTCTGGGGTAGGGTTCAGGCCAAGGATTATCGCAGCACTGTCTTCGAACCGCACCAGGCTGGAGGGGACTACAACGCCGCCAGCTAGACAGCTGTTGGAAGGGGTGATAAGGACGTCACCATTGGCAATATTCGGAGAAGTGATGGTGATGAGTTGCTCCTGACCCGGGAGCAGTATGGATACGGAAGCTGTGAAGAAACGCAATGGTTTTTCGTCGACGCGTTCGCTGCAGTGATCGGTCTCGGTCATTTCGACTACACGTTGATGGCAAGAAATTAAAGCAGATGCTGATGAGAGAAAGTCCCAACCTAAAATTAGTTCATGAGCACATGAAATTAAGACAGCAAAGGTGATGTGATGACGAATACTATCAATGAAGACACGCGCTGTACATTGGGCCGATGGTCAAATTATGGCTCCATTGGCCCCAATCAAAGATGATCCAAGGTAGGGTGTCTTCACTTTTCGCAATCGAGAACACAAGTCGGCACGCATAACTGGAATAGTTTCTCTCGTGTCCACCAAAGCCAACACCCGCACACCTTGCACAGTTATCAATAACATCTTTGACGGTCGTTTACGAGTACTTGGGTCATTTCACCGCGATGCAGTTTCCCCTCCAAAAACTGCACTGTTTAGTTTTCCGATCGCTGGGCAGCCAGTTGAGAGACAGGCCGAAGTGGTGAAACAGAGCGTCGGAATGGCGAAGTGGGGCGTGGTCGGATGCACGTGTATTGTTGGTCGTGTTGGAAATGCGCACAGGAGACGGTGATCGGTGGTTGGAACGACTGTCGGCATAACGGTAGTAACCTCGAGCACATGTGTCGTCTCGTTCAAAAGCGGCATAACCACGACGTTCATCTTGCTGCCGACGTCGACAGGCCCGGGAAATGTGTCCTCTAATTCCACAGTAGTAGCAAATAGGCCATGGGGCCCACCAGGAAGAATGGTAGGTTGGGTTCGGTGGACGGGCGACTAGAGGTGCGAGATGTTCATGATCAGGCACAGGTGGTGGTACTTGAGACGGCGAGGGTCGCATTGAAGCGATCTGTGCATACGAAGCGCGTTGGGGGCATGGTGGAGCACGGTGGGTGCTTTGAAGCGCTGACATTTCTTCCCTAATAATGCCACGCAGATCGCTAGAGGCGGGTTGAGCGGGAACGTTGTTAGAAGGAGGTAAACTGTAGGCATGCACTTCCTCACGAATTATGGCTCGAATGATGGATCGGAGCTCCATACTGTTTGCCAGGGGATTCTCAGAGAAGTCGGGTCGCAGGCGGATTGACTGCAAGGTATCAAGATGCTGGCATACAGAGATGACGTCGGAAACCGTGGAAAGGTTGTGCACGATGAGGGCGTTGAAAGCGGTAGGTCCGATACCTTTCAGAATGTGCCGGACACGATCACCTTTTGGCATGGTGTCGTCGATACGGCGGCAAAGTGCAGGCACATCCTCAATATAGGAAGTGTAGGACTCACCGCAATGTTGAACGCGTTCTGCCAGTTTCTTGCGAGCAACTTCCGAACGGACGGTCGGTGTGCTGAAAATGCATCGGAGCTGGTCCTTGAAGGAAGACCAATCGCGGAACTCGCTCTCATGATTCAGGAACCACGTCTTGGCAACCTGAGAGACGTAAAACTGGACGCGTGCTAATTTCAATGCCTCGTTCCAGTTGTTGTAGACACCTACGCGGTCATAGTTGTCGAGCCAGTCCTCAACATCTTCGCCAGGCAGACCGAAGAAGATTGGAGGCTCCCGAGGGGGGTTGTTGACTGGGCTAGGGTTGGCAGCTGGTGGTTGCGCCGGCCAGTGGTTTGGTTGGGCTTGCTCTTGCGCCATGGTGCTCTGCTGGCGTGAGCGACGTCCCGAACGAAGCTCCAGGAGCTGGCTTTGGATAGAGAGAGGTCAAAGAGATCGGGAAGCACCTTACATCACTTGAAATATAACGGTTCAGCTGACACTTTATTCAAGCAATAGCAAGATGGCGCCGATGAAGAAGAGGAACGGGCCGAAGACTGATGATGGTTATTGACAGATGAGGAAAATGACGTTTATTGAATTCTTACAATATATATATATATATATATATATATATATATATATATATATATATATATATATATATATATATATATATATATATATATATATATATATATATATATATATATATATATATATATATATCCCTAGATTGGCACTGGGCTGGACGCACGTCTGTAGAGTTACCCCAGCTTAACAAAACTATGTTTTATCTCTCTACGTTACCATCGCCATTCATCACTCTTTCACTCCTCAGTCACCCTTCCCCAGTGTAAAAAAACAGGCCAGAGCAAACTGTAGCTCAGGCCGATCTCTCTACTTTTCTGTAAATAAATAATCAATCTCTCCCTCTCTTTCTTCCTCTACATTTGTGAGACCGAAATTTCTATTTTGGGCTTGGAGAACACATAGTCACGATGCACACTCACTCTAGTCTGCTCAATATTTATCACAAATCCTAGTGTTTTTAAAATAAAGAAAAGAAACGTTGGAGCACTTTCATCGCTTTTCGGTTGCTCTTGCGTTAGGCTTGGCACTACTAGTGTGGAGCTGCCACATTTTTTACCTTCGCGCTGCTACTTAGAGGACACTGACCTTAGAACTATTCCGTCCAGCTGTATGTCGTTTTACCTGTAAGGAATGAATCACTGTCGACATGGTCATTCTGAGGCGAAGCTCATCGCAATCTAAATACACATACCTAAACTTCGAACGCGGATGCCTAAAAATCTCACACGTTGACAAGCAAAACAGGGAAATAGACTGCGTGTAGGCTGCATTCACACTATTTTTCTCTCTATTTTCATAATAGGCCCCACTATTAAAATGGGCTGCTGTGGTGCAGCGAAGACCACTCTAGCCAGGTGGCACTTGTCAACCGTTACCTGCGTCACTAAGGCGCAGGTCAAGTAGACTCCGCTGTTTCACAGAACATCCTGACTAACTTGGGTTTCGGTGCACGCTAAAGAACCACTGAGGTCTAAACTTAGTCCGGCGTTTCCCATGATTTATGCCTTACGATTATATCGTAAGCAGAAAAATGTGTTTATCGTTTGAACTATTTTCTCAGCTTCACTAATGGCGGTTCCAGGGTCATCGGCGAGTGACACTGGGGCTGCCGTTACCACTGAGAGAGTAATGTATTGGCACCTTAGACGTAAAAAAATCGAGAGAAACTAGGTGTTACTAGTGCATCAGCATTTCGAAGGAGAAAAAACGCTTTGTCCTGTCTTGATTCTTTTATTTTGCCATGGTTTGCACTTTAAACACCCCGACTGGGCACTGAGAAATAAGTCAACCACGTGTTCATTGAAAAAAAGTGCACTTGCAGATCAAGGCTCTCACCATCGTGAACACAGTTTTTCGGAGCAGTGCCGCAGAACACGAACGAGAATAGACCCGCGATGTTTTGAATGCCAACCATTGCTTTTCATACTTCGGGCACCTTTAACATCTATCTATCTATCTATCTATCTATCTATCTATCTATCTATCTATCTATCTATCTATCTATCTGTCTATTTATCTATCTATCTATCTGTCTGTATGTATGTATGTCTATCTTTCTATCTATCTATCTATCTATCTATCTATCTATCTAGCCACCTGCGTCTGGGTGCTCTTGTGAACACGCCCTTCACTTCGAGTAAAGCAAAACTAGCATGAAAGGGTAAGATTGTTTGACGAAGATTATTCATTGGTCATGACATGAATAATCTGACATTCCCGTCGCGTACATCGCCAAGTCTTTCCGCTAGACACCTGTGGAACATACCCGCATACCTGTGGCACGCACTCACCCGTGGTATACGGGTATGAGCCACGGGGGAGAGAGAGACAGCATTTATTTAAAAAAGTGGTTTATCGCTGGTGGGGCCCTTTTTCTAAGGCTCCACTGGCTATAGCAGCTCGGCAGCCCTGATCCAGGGTCACCAGTTGGCTTCCCGGTGTCTGTTCAGTGGGTCGCGCCTCGAAAGACCATTGACAGTTTGTATCTACCCAGAAACCGTGAGAACAGACATCAGTAATTTTAACACGAGAGCATTAGGAAAAAACTGACATCAGCAGCGTAGACCCAACGAATAAAAAGAACAAATCTCATGGTACCAGCAGGAATCGAATCCAATCATTCTGCGCGGCAATGAAGTACTCTATCTTGAAACTGCGTTTAAAATACACCCCAGTGTTTGTAAAACGTCAATTGTGGTTGCAATGCTGGCTATCCGATTTTAAAAACATTACATATGTACTCCTATGACACAGCCCTCAAGGCGGGTTAACGTCAATGTAGTTAGCGTCATTTGCTAAAGTTTAATAATGTAACAGTGTCTGGGGCAACCACCCTCGCAAACACAAGCGCTACATACCAGGTTACCACTCCTGGTGTTGCTAATACCCATGTTGCTCTTGGTATCGTTACGCAACTCTAAACAACCGATAACGTTAACCACATGCGACTGTTCAGTGTATGTCCGAGCATAAAACATTTGGACATATCTTTAACATCATATTGTAGCATTTCGCCGAATAAAAAAGCTTATAACACAGTCACTTTCCATCCGCATGCTTTGCTATAAATAAAATCCCAAGGTACGTGGGATCTGCCGACTTTTTTTTGCATTTCGGCTCCCTCTAAACGCGGCTGCGGTGGTCGGCAGTCAAAACTCACACCTCCGAGCTTCCCTAGCTACTATGATAACTATCATAGAAATGAAGCAACGCTAATGTGCCTAAGTAGCACATTTCACAGGGCTAGTTTGGTTATCTTGTAATTCAACTTATATAATTCAGCTATCACGCAGTTAATTAGTCGGGAACAGTTCTAATGAACCATTTATCGTCTTAGGTACACGCACATTAGTATGTCGTGAAAAAAACTACGAACAGTTCCTTTGGTTAGAAAGAGCGACCTTGTTGCAGTATTTAATTTTAAAAAGGCTCGCCATAGAACGTCGTTATAAAATATTAGGCATGCATAAATATCTAAGAACACGTGCCTCTAGGTGTACAGCATCATTATCGCACAAATTGAAAGGATTGACACCTAGCCCAAAGTGGCACTCAGGCCGCATGACGTGACCGACAGCAATAGTGCCATCGCCGCTGGCGTGACACCACTTCGAGTACTCCCATACAAAGGACGCTACATTATGGGTGCAACTGGCTGCACCATGGTTATGCTTTTGCTTCAAAACACAATTTTAGCACAAGTACACGCCCTAATATGTTTCAGTATTTTTTTCGCCCCTTCTGACGAATAGCAAGCGAAAAAAAGAAAACTATTCCAACTAAAAAATGGCTTTCCACTGCGTTCTACCCCGTTTTAGGAAATTGGCTTGCCACAACCGATTTCCAAGAGATTGAACGCATCGTCACTATTTGTTACACTGAAATACTTGAGGATGTTTCCTGCGCCACAATGTTCTACCGTAGTCTGGGACCATGAAGACAAGGAAGTGACTCAGAAATTCAGAGTCGAGCGACCAGTAGAGCCATGCACGTGATGACCTGGTGACTACTGCGGACATGTTCAACAGGTGTCGTTTCGCTGCGCAAGATATATCAAAGTGGCTGCTCAGAATTAATAATAACACGTCTTTGACACAGCACAAAAAAAATTCTCAGAAGGTAAGTCTATCTGGGTCAATAACTGCAAATAAACGCCTCGCAACTTTCCTTATACAGTCATACATGCTTCTTGTGCTGAGAAGCAAAGGGCGCCGTGATACTTCTCGCAGTGTGGGTAGTTCCCCGCGTAAGTAGCCATATGTCCACAAATTACATGATGAAATTAAACGATCTGGCTTTGCGTTATCAAGCACGGTACATAACAGCTTGAAATTATAACAACCGGCATTTTCAAAGTGGCATCAACAACTTGTGCACACACCAATATGCTTTACACATGTACTCCAGTCGGAAAAGATAACTCGCAATCGCTCCAGCGACTCGGTGTCGATACGTTTCAACGAGCGAGTAAGAACCATTCGCATCAATCTCCGTCTTTAAGAAGATCTGCATACACTGAATTATTAAATGAAAAGCATTTCCTTGCGTACTGCAGGCACTTTCGGCATCTATCTATCTATCCATCTATCTATCTATCTATCTATCTATCTATCTATCTATCTATCTATCTATCTATCTATCCAGCCGCCTACCTCTGGGTAATTTCATGATCACCACCTTCACTTGGCGTAAAGCAAAATTAGTATGAAAGGGTAAGACGACTTTACGAATATGACACTCTGTTCCTGACATGAATAATGTCACAGTCCCGTCACGTGTGCCGTGGAACACTTCACGAAAAAAATTAGGGGACCCTAAAGCTTCGCCTTGAGGCGTGGAACAGGATAGCGACATCCTGTTTGTAGTGCCTACTTCAAAAACTTAGTGCATGAAACTTTTCGAATTTTCTATTCACCCACTACGTGGCCTTGAGGGAATACACGCAGTAGCGTGTGGCTTTTGTAGTGGGGTACCGGCTTTCAACCACGGAGTCATTGCAAAAAATAGATAGTCTGGCGCCCGTTGGCAATGAGCGCTCAACCACGCATTATAACTGCAACATTTGATGTTGCATTGAAGCATATCATATGAAGCATATCCTTGAAGCATTTTATATTAAGCATATATGCAGGACACGTGTGTTTGTGAAGCAAAGCTTACTTTCACTGCTATTTCAGCCAGAGGGAATTCTTCTCCCTGTTTTCACAAGCAGAGGCATGGCCATGTTGTAAAACCTCGACCTGCCACGGAAACGAGCCGGGTTTGAGCCCCACTTTGGCCCCAAGAACCCTAGTTCGGTGCTCACTCTGCTCCATGTTTTTTGTCATTCATTCATTTTGTTTGCATCGTTCTAATTTTTTTTTTCGTCTCGCATAAGACGATGATTTCTCGCTCACAACTAACGACGCCGACACCGGCACCAACACCGAAATTTCAGCGAAACGAGCTTTTTAACGCTATCGTGCTAAAGCAGTGGCATATACCTGGGGACGGGTATGTGCCACTGCTATGCAGGTATGATCCACAGGAGATTGACAGTTTATATGCACCCAGCAACGGCTACAACAGGCGTTGGTAATTTACATGCGAAAGCGTTAAGAAGAACTGAGTTCATCAGCGTTGACGCGACGAACATCAAGGTCCCAGCTGAAAAGGAACCCAAGCATTCTGCGTTGCAGTCAAGTATTCTATCACTGAGTCATACCACGCCTTAGTACTGCTTCAGAAAAATACACTATTCAGGTGCAATGTTGGTAAAACGTCAATTGTGGTTGTATTGCTAGCTATCTAATTTTACAGTCATTATATATGTACTCGCATGTTACGACCGTCTCATCGAGTGAACGTCAATTGTACTTAAGGGCCATCCAATGAAGTTAATTTATGTAGCAGTGTTCAGGGCTACCATCCTCGCGAGTACAAGCATTACATATCAGCTTACCGCTTCTCGTGTTGCTAATACTAATTTAGTTGTTGTCATCGTTGTGCAAGTGTTAACAATTGGTTATATAAGCATGTGCGACTGTTCAACATATATCTGTGCGTAGATCATGCTTACAGAAATTTAGCATAAGTTCGAAACGTGTCGCTCAATAAGAAAAAAATGACAACACGGTCACCTTCCCTCCGCAGGCATCGCACAACTTCGATTTCCGTGTTACATGGGATCTGCCGAATTATTTCGTGGGAGCTTTTCGGTTGGGTGACACAAAATGTTGCAGTCATGAAGCTCCGCGTAGTGCCATGAAGCCACAAAGGAGAACAAATGTGGTTTCCTGAGAAATAACGTCTCACAAATAGAAAGTATTATAATTTGCTTCTTCGTAAATTTAGCTGCAGTGTGCAATAAGTCTTCCAACCGATGAACCGAATTGTTAATACCAGAGAATGCAATGTGAAGAATATTTTGCTGCATGAAAAATATCTTATTACACAATTGCACAAAACTAAAATAAATGCACGCATGCATCCTACAGGTGCATATAGTTCTGTGGTAGTTCCTCAGCAGCAAACACGCAACTGCAGAACCAGCACTTTGTGGGGAAATATACCTGGATAGAAAATTGAGGGCTTCCTGAGTGTCAGTAATACATTTCGTGTGCCGAGCTTTGGATGCACATTAAAGAACTACATGTGGTCTCTCATGATCATATGGCGATTTCGGGACGGTAAACTTCACATATCAATCAATCATCAATAAATCACTGATACATTTCGTACTTCAACTGATTTATTAGCAGCGGAGCTGTTTAAGCTAGAGAGGCAAGTTCGATGGCGTTCGCGTGAACTGCGACTTCCAACGCTGAGCAATGACATCACTTTGCACCACTTAGCAACACGCTGGAGGGAGGAAAGGAGAAAGAAAAAAAAAGAAGAGTAGAAGGAGAAGAAATGAGCTAAACAAAAAATAGAGTGTCCTGGCTGTGTGGTGCGAAGACGATCATTGTAACCGCTAGGCTATCCAGGCACGCTAGCCGTGCAAGCATTCATGGGAACCATACGATTCCGTTGCCATCAGTGGGAGAACGAGAAAAGCGTGAAAAAGAAATAAAGAGGGAAAACTTAGAGGACACTTGAGCTTCGCCTTCGTGCTTAGACCGCCACAGTGTAATTGGGCCCCATGCGTATCACCTTTGATGTGTTCGGAGGTCTGCTCTGAGGACAGGAGCCAGCCAGAGTCTCGGGGAGAGGTCGACGAGAGGAGCCCAGAGCTGTTAGCAGTAACTTTTATTTACTATATTTACAGGTAGCGTGTTGCTACATGATGGGGTTAGCATCATGGAAGCCCTCGAGCTTCTGTGAGCTTCTCGGAGCTTGTGAGAGCTTGTCGGGAGCGCCTCGGCGCTCGCATTTTATGTCCTGGCCTTCCCAGGATTTCCTGCAGGAAAAAGCAATGTAGGACAGGACAGTCCAATAAATTTTGCCATCTTCATCTCCGCCCCCAAAAAGGGAAGGTGAAACGCCGCCACCTTCCCAACCCATGAAATGGGGAAAGAAGCACGCCCAGTTCTAGCCCTTGGAGAGGCACAAAACACTGCACACCACGCACGACACAGCACAGCACGAAGACATTGAGTACCACGGGGAAATCAACTCTGTAGACCATTGCAGTGATGAGTATGCGGCGCCAGGCACACAACGACTTTTGGAAACAGTGGTATTAGGCACCAAGGAGAACGTGGGAAATGCACCCGCGGACGGTTTTCAGTCGCTTGGCTTATTGTGCACGGCACTCCGACGCACAGAGACGTACAGAGATAGCCGCCCTTTTTTAAAGCTCTTTTGACTGTAAACAGTCTTTCATAGGTCATCAGTTGTCGGGTAAGTTCAAAGGGTTCTTCGTGGAGAGACTGCTGCGCCGCGAAATTTCAAGTACGGCTTGTGTGTCGTTGTCGCTTGTGGTTCACCTCTGGGAGTGCTGTCCCGCAACCGTCTCTCGTCCAAGCGGCGCCATGTCAGGGAGGCCGATCATAACAGCCCGTCAATCGCCACAGGAAGTCTCAAAGGGGTTGCAGCACCAAAGCACTCCTCGGAGGCCGTACATATGCTTGCTTGTAGACGTTGACGCAGGCTGCCCCAATCTCTGGACCTGAGCTATGGCCAGCAAATGCCAGAAACGAGCCACGCAAGACCCGAGGCACAACAAACTGAGAGCACTCAACTAACTTCGAGAGATTCCACTTTACATTTCACTTAGTGTGCTCGCTTAGTGTGCTCGCTCATGAAAATCACGGATCAGCTAATAAAGCCAAAAAACTCAGACGTAATACGTGCGAAGTAAATCAACAGCCTAGCGTTTTGTATCGTTCCCCAGAGAGATTCACAGCGTTTTAGGCACGCAGGTGCTACGAGCGTCACAAAAACAAAAGGAGGTATTTAATGAATTACACCTCTCACTGCATAAGTAAAACTCAACTCAAACTCGCGCATATAACATAAAAGAAACATTAAAACAAAAACCTCCTCTACACTATTTCGCATACCAACAAGTATACTCCAAAAAACATAAGGTTAAAACAGAGGCTTTTACCTTCTGCCTACTTCTCTGTTAAAATCAACTTGTTCAAAGATTTCTACTCGGGTGTTAGGTTTTGCTAAACGTAAGCAAACACGCAGTTTAACGAGTATCCTAATGTGTGCACATATGATGAGGAAGAAAACAAAAGTTACGACAATTGACATATTTCTTGCTCATCTGCAGACAGACAAACATCAAAAGCAAAACTATTCAAAACTAGATACAAGAGCAATTCTTGGTATCCTTACACAGTACGAAACATTATGCGGATAACATAAAATCAACAAATGCAAAAACCTAGACTACACTGATGCGCATACTAACACGTAAACTGCAAATTACAGAATGTTTAAACAAAGGCTACTTTTTCAGCCTACTTCAATGCTAAAATAAACTTGTGCATAAAACAAACAGAAAAGCGAAACCTACTCTACACTGCAAATAACGCAGAGTTTAAACAGGGCATTTTACCCTCAGCCTACTTCTCTGTTGAAATAAGCGCAAAACCCCTCTACTCGGGTGTTAGGTTTTGCTAAATGTAAGCAAACAAGTAATTTAGCAAATATCTCAATGTCTGCAGATATGATGAGGAGGAAAATCAAACTTTCAAAAATTGACATAGAATCAAACTTTCAAAAATCGACATAGTCCTTGCTCATCGGCAGACATGCAACCATTCGACAGCTAAACAAAAACAATCGTAAAACTGGATACAAGACCAATTCTCAATATCCTACATTACACTGTGCATAACCTAATGCGGCCCCCTCTCAGACGGGCTCTGGGGGGACGCGTATACCACAGTTGTCGATGGACGAGATTGCGACGGAGGGACAAAAAACCAACCTGTCCGAAGCACTCAGAGGTGGTGACCTTTGTTTCGCGGCCCTCAAACTCCGACAAAGATGCACCCACATGCTGGAGATTCCTCGTCGTGGGCCTCCCAGAGCCGCGGTCACCCTCTCGCAAACGTGAGGGAGGACTGTTGTCGTTACAATCGCGTACGCACCACCTTGCTTTGCTCCACCTTTTAGCTTTCACCAAAGATGATGAAACCAGGCAACCACTTCGGCGTCTCAGTTCTTTCGTCTTCGTGACACTCTTCATGCCGAATCTCGCTTTCTGCGGGAACCTCAACTTTTGACTACCAGCGCACTTTCTCGGGATTTCTGGCCTCCGTTCAAGGCAACTTTGACCCTTCGTGTTCGCTCTACGTTTTAGCCGGCACCTTTTCCTTTCGGGGCGACAGGAAACGCTCACCGACTCGGCAATAATACCGGCAACTACCCTACTAAAAACTCCAGGCGGCTCAACTGGTTTATCCTCGCTGTTATTTCTAGCTGTCTGCACTTTTGAAAGAATGCTATATTCGACATTTGCTAAACCAGGCGGCTCGCCAACAGATGTCTCTCCTTGATGAGAGTCATCACCTCGCACTAATCTAAGCGCTTCATGACGTCGCGCTATGTTAAGCGCCTCTCCGTCTCGTGATAAGCTAAGCGCATCTTCACCTGGACTTTCACAGTCTACTTCATTAGCGCTTTCTGCTGCCGGAATTTCATGAGCAGACTCACAGGCCATCAGACGCGTTAGAGCTGTCGCCAAGTTGTCACCAAAACAAAGGCATTTCAAAAGCGTTTCCGCGTCATTCTGATAAGGATAATGCTCGGGCAGGTTTTGGTACACCACAGTTTCCGTGGCGAGCAGTCTGAGCAGTCCCTCTTTCTCAACGCGGGCTAACGGCAAACACACACTTTTATTTTCAACTATTTGCCGCGCGCAGACGCGTTCCCCTATGGTAAACTCATTTGCCCGGGAGTAGGGATCTACACTATCAAACATTGCAGCTGAATCCCGCGCTACGTTACACAAGGCTTTTTCCAGAATGGACTCCTGAATGTGGGGTTTTACTTACTGATGATTGCCGTCGCTGCATGCTGTCCACCAAAAAGAGCCTACTTTTAGGCTTACAGCAGCCGATCGCTATGTGACCTGGCTCATTGCAACGGTGGCACACGACCGGCTTAGCCTTACAAAACCTATGTTTCTCCGCTTCTGAGCGGCTCACTGTAGCGGTGTACTTAGTAGGACTGCCTCATTTTTATATGGGAGAATACTGAACCGTTAACTGGGTTACTAAATTTCCTAAAGCCAATCATCTCTGCTCATTTATCCTGTCTTCCTCAGTCCATCTTCGCTCTCTTTCGGCCTCCTTTTTCTGTTTTTCTACCTCCTCCAAACACTCCTCAATTTCGTCATCTTCCGCATCACACTCCTCAATCGCCCCAACGAGCTGCGACTCTCTCTCATCTCTCCCCACCTTAATTCCCAGCTCTTCACATAGTACTAAAAAGTCTGGTCTATCCAGATTCTTTACCAACTCTATGGTATTCACGAGTGAGGGCTTTCTTACAAGCCGTAACGTTAGGTAGTGAACGAGCGAAGCCTAGACGCATGGAAAAATTACTGCCAGTTTAGAATATGAAAGCTAAAATTTATTCAATAGCTGTTACGTATGGTAGCGGTACAACGAATCCTATACGCACAGATGATTACACACAGTTTTTGATAAGTTCAATAGCTAAAACCTGGCAAAACTCAAAGAAAGTCAAGCACTCACCATATCGTTGAAACCCGAGTCAAGCATGTGTCATCCCGTCGCTTCCAACCAGTTGATGCTTTCCGATTGTCAGCTGCATCACACCGCTGCTATCCAGTTGATGTGTTCGGAGGTCCGCCCTGAGGACCGGAGCCAGCCAGAGTCTCGGGGATATGTTGACGACAGGAGCCCAGAGCTGTAAACAGTAACTTTTATTTACATTATTTACAGGTAGCGTCTTGCTACATGATGGGGTTAGCATCATGGAAGCCCTCGAGCTATTGTGAGATTCTCGGAGCTTGTAAGAGCTTGTCGGGAGCACCTCGGTGCTCGCATTTTATTTCTTGGCCTTCCCAGGATTCCCTGCAGGAAAAAGCAATGGAGGACAGGACCGTCCAATAAATTTTGCCATCTTCATCTCCGCCCCAGAAAGGGGAAGGTGAAATGCCGCCTCCTTCCCAACCCATGAAATGGGGAAAGAGGCACGCCCAGTTCTAGCCCATGGCGAGGGAGAAAACACTGCACACCGGGCATGACACAGCAAAGCACGAAGACATTGAAAGCCACGTAGAAATGAACTCTATAGACCATTGCAGTGATGAGTATGTGGCGCCAGGCAGACCACGACTTTTGGAAAAAGCGGTATTAGGCACCAAGGAGAACGTGGGAAATGCACCCGCGGACTGTTCTCAGTCGCTTAGCTGATTGTTCGCGGCACTCCAACGAACAGAGATGTACAGAGATAACCATCCTTTTTAAGCTCTTTTGACTGTAAACAGCCTTTCTTAGCTCGTCAGTTGTCGGGTATGCTCAAAGGATTCTACGAGGAGAGACGGCAGCGCCGCGAAGTTTCAAGTACGGCTTGCGTGTCGTTGTCGCTTGTGGTTCACCTCGGGGAGCGCTGCCCCGCAACCGTCTCTCTTCCAAGCGGCGCCATGTCAGGGAGGCCGATCATAACACCTTCTCAATAGCTAGCCTAGCTACAATTCTCGGCATATGTCTCGAACATGGCGCAAGGAAATGAAAGTCTGTGCGCGTAGCACTGGCCGTTTCAAACTACGCCAGAAGTTTCGCAGTGGGCACTGCGCAACTGAAAGTGTGGTTGCGTGGTTCTCCCTACGCCATCATTATTTTTTTGTGTGAATCAACCAAGCGTTCACTGATCCACTGTGGGGCAACAAGCGAACATAAGCAGCGGCTCACTTTGTTGATGATTTTTCTAATTAGGATAAGTAAATATGTCCGAGTGATTTGTTATGGATGGCCCTTAAGAACATCCACTCGTAGCGCAGTTCACATATTTTGACGCAGGGTGCGATTTTACATTTCTGCCACGCAATATTACATATATTAACGAGACCCCTTCCACTACATGACATTCACATGGTGTTTTTTAGACAATTTCAATCAATGACGTGGCTCTCTAGTTAAACACCTGCTTGTCATGCAAAGTGCCAGGTTTAATTCTCGATTGAAGCAAAGCTTTGTTTTTTTAATTTATTATTGCCATAGTAGTTATATAGACACTCTCGGCTGGATTTTGTTGCCGGCGTCGACGTCGGCGTCGATGTCACGCACCGTATATCCATACGTATCTATATATGTGAAAACGCAAGAAAGAAAAAAATCCAGAAAAAAACACTCCGGCGTGCAGAATCGAAAGTAGGAACTCTGCGGCGTTAAAGCAAGGCGTTGACCACAGCACTACCCCGGAGAACATTCTTCGCCGTTCAAACGGCAGGGCATTTATATCTACCACTAACCGCTGCTGTGTTTTCGGCATTACCAGAAAGATGGCGCAACGAGCACACGTCACCACATCGTGCAGCGGCACTCACTCCAATCTCCATGCGTTGTTTGCCCGGCTTAGAGAAGGGGAGCTGAAACAACAATCTCAGAACTGAAACAACAATGTCACAACAATGAAACAACAGAAATGAAGCAACAATGAAAATAACAACAAGATATGAAACAACAATATCAGAACAGGTTCGATCTGAAGGACTGCTAATTAGACACCTCGGTGCTTCTACTGTGACTCAATAGAGATGCCACGCTTGTTCTTGGAATAAACTGTGCTTAGTGCCCGTCGCTTGTGGGGGTATAGCTGTGCCGCACAACATAGTTGCACTGCAGTGAAGAAAATTAGTTTTGCAGTGCATTCACAAGTTAGGAGTGAGTGCTTGTTAGTGACATAGGAGCAATTTAATTTTATTGCGATTGCAAATATATGGACACTCTCGGCTGGATTTTGCCGCCGGCGTCAGCGTCGACGGCGATGTCATGCACAGTATATGTATACGTATCTGTATAGTATAAGAAAATGCAAGAAAGGAAAAAAAATTCCAGAAAAAGAATCACTATGGCACACAGAATCGAAGCTGGGACTTCTGCGTCGTGCAAGCGAGGCGTTAACCACTAAGCCACCCCGGAGAACGTTTGTGGCAGTTAAAATGGCAACCTAATTATATCTACCACGTACGGCCGCTGTGTTTTCGGCATTAGTAGAAAGATGGCGCAATGAGCGCACGTTGCCACATCGCGCAGTGACGCTCACTCTAATCTCCTACGCGTACTTTGCCCACACCTCCTCACGGTGGCGAGGAGGAGAAGATCGTATGCCTTGGCTGGCCTCGGGCTTTAGGTGGAGCGATTCTTCTGTAGTTACCAGGTGCGCAAAGGTGACTGCAATCATTCCAGTCTCCGTTCGCTAAAGGCACGCGCTTTTCGGACTCAGCGAAATACCAAATGAGACGCTTATTCGCGTGCATCCGTACCTGTGAGTACGTTTCGTGCGTAATTTTTGCGCGAGAAACGCGGGGCACGTTTTGATCTGCTTTCAATTCTGCGCGTGACCTTTTAAATTGTTCCTATCGCGTTCATTGTCTCACCTTTGCGGCAAAGCTGTGACTTTTTGCATCTTCCTTGATTTTTCGGTAATTGTCAACACTGATTTTTCGCTCATAACCAATGACCAGGACAGCGATTTCGACAAAGACCAAAGTTTCTGCAAAACGGGCTTCTTAACGCTATCGCTTTAAGTGAAACAGGAACAGGGAGGGAGAGAGAAAGAACTAAGAACAGACAGAAAAATAAAAAAATTATAGCATCGCATACATAGTCTAGCAAGGAGAGGCAAAAGGACGGTGAGGGTGACGAAGATGGAAACAAAGAGACGAAAGGGTAAAGCATATGATAACATTGTGCAGTGCAATATAACAACGGGTGGGAAAGGAAAGTAAGAGTGCGGAGGAGGTAAATAAGGAGGGGATTACCACCAGCTTCGCTGTTTCCTCAGCCTTCGCAATACTACTGCGCAGCTGCCTCAGTTTTTTTGATAATCAGAGTTAAATGAACAGAAGAACACAAGGTTTTCTATGGACAGAAAGAAAATGCTAAAAACTCAAGCAATGTTTTTTATCTTAGAATATCCACAGCCTTGCGCATGCAAACCCTTAGACATCCCGTATGCTGTAGTTCGTGGCAGAACGTAGAAATTTATTAAAACAAGGCTTTCTGTTGATTGCTGAAAAGGTACTATAGCCAAGGAATCAAAATATGAAAAAGCCCCAATATCTGACATAGTAACCCACTCGAAGGGTCAGAGTAGGTCTTACCACTTGCGACGTGCTGTTTGAACACGAACAAAGACGTACAAGAAAGCAGAAAAAAGACGTAATGTGTACTCATTGTTTTTTTTTCCTTCTTCGTTTTCAAACAGTGCGTTGCAAGTGCCAATTATCCCTCTCGTTTTACAGCACATCTGCTAAATACGTTTTTCAAGCTATGCGTGCCTCTTTGTTTTTTCTTGTTGCTTTACGAGCTAGAACGCCTTCTAACTCAATCAACCTCTGTAAATTGATTGTTTTATATATGTATTTTTCTCCACATTCTCCTTAAAGGGCTTTGTTTTCTGAGCTTTTCGTTCCGCTCATGTTATGATTCTTCTTTGAAAACCGGGATAATAACACGGTGAAATGTACAATGTTCTCTGTTAAATGCCTCCAATCTTTTTGAATAACTTTACTTTAAACTTCTTCCGACTTTTTTTTCTTTATTTTTATCTTTGCTAGAAACAGCAGAGGTTTAAAGAAGGATCTCAGTACATCTTTTTTTTAATATCAAGAAAGTCACCAATAATAACAAGAACTTCTTTCTTGAATCTGTGTTCCACTCGTCTGTCATCGTGCATATTTCACTTAGCCATTGTTTTCACATTAACAACCTGACTTTCCACGACGTCTTCTGAATATACTCAAGAATTGTGCAACAACGTCATTAAGTTGGCGTCAATCCTAGTCAAAAAATGATGCAATAAATTTTCATAAAATGCACATTATATTTGTAGTTATGCTAAAGTTTGTATAGAGGAGCGGCAACAAGGGCAACATGTAAAAAAAAACTAATCTCAGCAATGGCAATGATGCAGAGCCCCGGCTTCCCTACTATGCAACAATGCAATATTACACACATAGAAAAACTTTCATACGAATGCCGACAATTGCAGCAGTCACATCATTGGTTCGCTCAACAGTTTATTTAGAAATTTATTACTGCATCAAGCGTTTCACGGCCTTACGTCCCCTCAAGACCTGAATGCGCGTCAACTTGCTATCACCCCCCTCCCCACCGGTAATAATTCAATACATTACTTCAATAGCACTGCGCAACATTCCTTGTAGCTGACAAGAGACGACCATTTGCTCTAAATGTATATACAAAGTGTCCCAGGTAATTTTAGCCACAGTTTAAAAATATGCCGGCACAAGCAATAACGACGCGACCAAATGCATGTTGCTCACCGTTTCCTGGAGTTAGTGAGAATATTTTTGTGCTCTAAAATATTGTTTATAAATTTGTTTAATGAACTAAATTTTGAAGGAACAATGATAGATAAAAAAATTTCAATGAGAAAGTTGTTCGTTGGTTTGCAAAACGTCTGATTAGACAGTTTTTAGCTTTAGATCTGTTAGGTATTAGTGTTTTTCTGTTGATTACAAATGCCCGCAAATTATTAAAGAATACCACGTGATTAACCCACTCGTGCGCCCGTGCGCACAATAATTCTAGTGCTCCCTGACGTTCCTCGTACGAACGACCTTAGTATTTACCCAATTGTGCCCCGCCACAGTGGTCTAGTGGCTAAGGTACTCGGCTGCTGACCCGCAGGTCGCGGGATCAAATACCGGCTGTGGCGGCTGCATTTCCGATGAAGGCGGAAATGTTGTAGGCCCATGTACTCAGATTTGGGTGAGCGTTAAAGAACCCCAGGTGGTCTAAATTTCCGGAGCCCTCCACTACGGCGTCTCTCATAATCATATGGTGGTTTTGGGACGTTAAACCCCACAAATCAGTCAACCCCACAAATCAATCAATTATTTACCCCATTGTGCTGTCTCGACCGGCCGAAGTGATGGTGTTCGCTTTACGATAAACACGTTTTGCTATCGACTACAAAAATGATGACCGCTGTGACTGCTTGTCGCTGTAATGAACCGGTGTGAGGGAAGCGTATCGTTCGTACGCGTAACGTTAGGAAGCACTAGAATTATCGTGCGCAGTTGCGCGCGAGCGAGTTTGTCTCGTGGTATTTTTTCTTATTTCGCGAGCATTTGTACTTAGCAGAAAAACAGTAATACTTAACAAACATAAAGCTCAAAACTGTCTAATCTTACGTTTTGCAAACCAATCTACAGCTTTCTCATTGAATTTTTTATCCATCTTTTTTCCTTCAAAAGTTAGTTATTTAAACAGATCTAATTAAACCTTATTTTAAAACACAAAAATCGGCGGATCCCACGTACCTGGGAATCGACGTTATGCAAAGCATGTAAAAAGGAGGTGACCATGTTGCAATTTTTTATTGAGCGACACGTCATGAAATGACGCTAAGTATATGTACAAATGTTGCACGCCCAGAATATGCTGAAGAGTTACAGATGTTTATATAACCATTTGTTTGCACTTGCGCAATGATGCCACCTGGAACGTGTGTATTAGCAACACCAGAAGCTGATATGAAGCGATTATGCTCGCGAGGATGATGGCCCTGGACACTGCTACATAAGTCAACTTCAGTGCATGGCAACTAACCACAATTGATGTTAACCCCACTTGGCGGCTGTATCAAAGGAGTACATGAGTAATGTTTATGAAATTGGGTAGGCAGCACTGTAACCACTGTCGACGTTTCACGAACATTAGCGTCTATTTGAAAAGTAGTTCCGAGACCTGGCGTAGCTCTGTGGTAAAATGCTTCATTGCCACGCAGAATCCTTGGGTTTGATTCCAGCTGGGACCCTGACATTTATTCTTTGCATTCAACGGGTCAACGCTGCCGATGTCGGATGTTTCTTAACGCTCGCGCGTTTAAGTTGCCTGTTTCTGTTCTCGTCATTCCTGGGTAGATACTATAGTGTAAATCACTGTGGCACATACCAGCGGCACATACCCGCCCGTTGGTATGTGCGACTGTCTGGCGGGGAGTGTTTGACGACGTACGCGACGCGGGATTGGACATTATTCATATCTTGACCATCGCGTCTCATTCGTCAAACCAATTCACCCTCCCATGCTAATTTTGGTTCACGCCAAGTTAAGGGGGTGACCACGAGAGCACCCAAACGTAAGCGGCTAGATAGATATATACGCTCAGAGTCACTGAAGTTCGCTAAGAAATGCTTCGCATTTAAAAAATAGTTTGCCTAACTCCGGGCAACGGTCAGCAACATGCATTTGGTGGCGTCGTAATTGCGAGCGTCGGCGTATTTTTAAGCTCTGGCTAAAGTTACACGGGACACCCTATATACTGCGTCCCGTGTGTCACAGTGGTCTCATTTCTTGCTCCTGTATGTGCGCGTGTACTAGCGGCAAGTTTTTCAGGGTGTGCCCGCTTGACTGGCAGCATCGAGAAGCGAGTAGCGCATGAAACGAGGCACGAATCCCGGAGACACGACCACAAAAATTCAATCTAGCTGCAAACTTGTCCGGGAGTTCCGTCTGGCAAGAAAATAAACCCGGATATTGTGATAGGCCGCGCGCAGCTTGAAGGCGAAACTAAAATGAATGACTCGGCGAGCAGGGTACACGTCTTAATAACGCCTCGCGAGCGAATCAGAAACAAGCACGAGAACAAGCAACCAGAACGCGAATTCAGTGATCTCATCTACAAGTTCGCTACAGATGATAAAACGAAACTTACGATAAACGATGAGAGTCGGGAGAAAAAAAGTGCTGATGGTAAACAGAAGAAATTACATATATATAATATACGAAGGTGGCCCGAATAGGCCGATCACATGTTAGGTTCCATCAACTGGAGCTGAAGGCAGCCAACTTTCACACAAGCATCAGACTACAATTGGAATTACCACGATGTACGTGAGCAGCCGACCACTTCCCCGTGTCCCACAAAACATGGAAAAGAAAAAAATACTCAGCATGAAATTATATTAGCACTCGAAAATACATTTTAGATCTTCATTTAAGTTCACCAAATTAGTACTAGGTATTCCTCGAACTCCGTTGAAATAAAAGTCAGCTTTCTTTGGTGTCATTCGCACAGCCCCAAATGATGGAACAGTGCAAGGTTGCAAATAATGCGCGAGTTTAAATAATGTTCCAGAAGGCATTTGCGTTTAAACTACGGGCTGTTTCTCACGTTCCATAACTTGCGGAAGACAGCAACACAATAAAAACCACAATATGGAAAGAGAACGTAAGGGTATGAGAATAAAACATTGTCTACTTGCTAATTCACTCCGTTATTGTCTATATAGTCTTTCGTTTTTGTTTGGTTTTTAATTTCACTTAATAATTCCAGACATGTAGAACACCAAGCAATTAAACAAACCACATTAGTCTGCACTCTTTCATAAAAAATATAAATAGAAGTGTAAAAATAAAAATAAATATAAAAACTCACAGCTTTGCCGCAAAGTCGAAGCAATGAATGCAATAGCAAAAAATTGGGACGTCACGCGAAGAATGGCAAGCAGATCAAAATGTGGCCCGCGTTGCTCACGCACAAATGACGCAAGAAACGTACTCACTGGTACAGATGAACGCCAACAATGTCTCAGTTGTTACTTCGCTGTGTCTCAAAAACGCGCCCTTTTCGCAAACGGAGACAGTGCTGCGAGTGCAGCAACCTTTGTGCGTCCGGTAACTACAACAGAATCGTTCCGGTAAAAGCCCAATGCGTGCGGATCTCTTCACCACGAGATAAGCGCGCGCACGCGTAAACGCCTACAACCTCCCATCCCCCACCCTCCGCGGGGTTAAAGTACGCGTGGGAGATCAACGCATGAGCGCGCGTCACCACGTCGACGATCTGGTGACGTGACGCGTCGTGAATATCTGGCGACGTGCGCTCATTGCGCCATCTAGCCCGTAATGCTGAAAACACGATTGTTCCCCCAAGATGGCCATAACCAGTGGTAATTGTCTAGATATAAATAGCTTGCCATTTCAACGTTGAAGCATGTGCTCCTTCGTGGTTCAGTGGCAATACACTAGCAAGTAAAGGGTACGACGTTCGATTCAACTTTTTTGGGATTATTTTTCTTTCTTGCATTTTCGTACAGATAGATACGTATACATATGCGTTGAATGACGGCGGTCATCGACGCCAACGACGGCGGCGAATTGAGCCAAGAGTGTTCATATAATTTATCTCGCAATAAAACAGCAAAAAATTATGTGAATAAAGATAGCGGGGCTGCGAATAATAAAGAATTTACACCCTTAACCTGAGCTACAAAAGTTACTGGCTGTCTGCAGAGATTAGCCAGTGTTCACGAGGTGTGATGTAGAGTTAGACTACAGGATTGCCCTTGTGAGAGACTCCTTTCTGCACGATAACTCCGAGTCGAGCCCATGTCCTCAACGAACCAGCCACCAAGCAGCGAGGACCACGCATTTTCCGTGACTGGCGCGAACGGACACCTCTTCTCCAGACGGTGCATAGTCAGTCGGGACTGGGACAAAGTAACACACGAAGGCGACTAATAACAGAAGGTGGTGCCTGCGACCGACGATACCAGCCCCCAGCATGTTCTGCTGACGGAATTTATATGAGGGCGCGCTCGTTTCGTCTTCGAAGCACGCGTGTCCAAATACGCTCCCTCCGTACTTTTGTACCGGGAGCAATCTTACCCATTTTAGTGCTTCAGACGAAGCGCAGGATGGGGGAGAATAAATATACTTGATTTACACTGCTCGCCCGCACTTCCTCCTTACGGTGACCGACACGCCGGACGTGGTCGGCGGTGGCCAGAATAATTCTATTTTGAGCCAACAAATTGTCTTTTGAGACGAGTGACGGCGTGTCGAGAGCGATGGTGCGAGCGCGCGGCCAGCCTCCTGCCGTTCGCGGATTTCGTTTTTTTTTTTTTGTGAACCTAGCTCGTCAACAAGATGAGGCAAGTATTTCTTTCTTTCCTTACAGTCGTAAGTGCTTCAAGACTCCTTCTTGTGTTCCTTTTCTTTTTTCATTCGCAAAAGAACGACTAGCTTCTGGACTGGACGAGCATATTGCTGTGCGCTTCGAAAAGTACAATTGACATCACATTTCCACCCCCGTGCACACATATGTGAGTAACCTTAAAACGAGCAACTTCCATTTACAGAATAGAAATAGCCGCTTTTGTTATTACGGATTTATTATATCCAATGGTAAAATATTTGAAGTCGGTGGGCCTTTTTTTCATGACATTTCAGCAATGAACCTTTGTGTTTGAAATGTCACGTAGTCTTATAATCATACGCAAACGTTAGATAGATATGTGGGGCTTAATGTAACGAAACCAGCATATGATTATGACAGACGCCGTAGTGGAGGGCTCTGGATATTTTGACCGCCTGCGGTTCTTTAACGTGCACCCAAATGAGAGCACACAGGCCTACAGCATTTCGCCTCCATCGAAATTGCAGCCGCCGCAGCCGGGATTCTATCCCGCAAATCTGGGGGTCAGTAGACGAGTACTTTAGCCACTAGACCACCGCAGCGGGGCGAAATGCAAACGAATATGCGTACGGGCTTCAATACACAAGTACTACCACTCATTTTATTTTTTCTCCCATTTCATATCTTAAAACACCTGTTCATATATGCTGATAATTGCTATTCGTCAGCGATCGTCTTTGTCGTGGGCGTATCAGTTTTGGCCAACGCTCTTTCTAGCGCTGTATAAGAACACGCGTGAAGTATTCGTGCTTGTGGCAATGCGCTTCGTTCTTATCATGAATATGTCGGAAATTCGTTTACGTAGTTTTGTAAGAGCTTACGTAGTTTCACGTCCGGGAATAACAGCTTGCATATGAGGAACTTCGCATATAGTGCACAACTAATGATTTATCCCAGAGCTAAAAATGTCGTGATCATCCACTAACCGCCCACACGTAACCCTCAAAACGACACCTTATACACGTAGATTACGCATACAAAAGCGCAGTTGTGTGGATGCTGCAACATACAGTAAGATCATGTACCGTTGCAGATTTGTTTGTTTTGTATACGTGCATATTATTCAAAGAGGCTTTGTAACTTTCCAAGTGATAAGAAGCATTCTATAGGTCGTTGATGCTGTGAAAATATCGCCGTACCACCCGTGACTAAAACAACACTGTTAGACAACGATGAGAGAGGAACACAGTCAACAATCTCATCGTAGGTTGTGGCGGCATGAACGTTGCTTATTTGGAATCCCGGGACAAACATCAGAGCCCGTGTCTCACGCTTGCGGCGGCCACCAAAGGAGTCCGTTCATGGAGCCTAACCATTGCCGGCTGGTGCATAAGTGGGCGCCCCTAGTCTCGAGGCAGCTCGCAACTAAAACGTCTTGTCGAGCGGCGTGAGCAATCAGGCCCAGTGCAAAAGGCAAAGGACGCGGGAGTGGCGAGGCTCGTTAGCGCACAACCGGAGGACACCAGCGGCGTCCGCGTGCAGTCCAAAAGGGCGAGTTGCGCCGGCGGCGACACGGCTGCCTAAGATCATCCGAGACAAATTCGATTTCTGAGCATCCGGAGGCGATTCTCGATTACCCCTTCCTTTTCCGAGAAGCTCGCCGCGGTTTCCCTTCGGCCCTTTCAACTCTTCTCTACTCTCCCTCTTACTTTAACGAAGGACTGTCCTCTGACGACAACGAGCCGCTCCCGTCGGAAGAGAGAGGAAGGACAAAAAATATAGTAATAGGACGACACAACACGACACACCGACAATTTCAGTTGGGTCTTGACAACGAGAGAAGTCCGCTAACTT
This sequence comes from Rhipicephalus microplus, assembly GCF_043290135.1. Classification (NCBI taxonomy): domain Eukaryota; kingdom Metazoa; phylum Arthropoda; class Arachnida; order Ixodida; family Ixodidae; genus Rhipicephalus; species Rhipicephalus microplus. The sequence continues at coordinate 233,531,041 of NC_134710.1, forward strand.
ACTTTGTTCTCAATTGGCAAAAGTGAATCGAAATGTCCACCAGGCTCAAAAACTCGCTTCGCAGAGTAAAGGCTCAGAAGATGGTCGCTAGAGACATCCTTCTAAAAGCTTCATGACATTTCATAAAAGACGCAAGATATAAAATGCCAAGTATAGGAAAAAACTGAAGTTTCTGACACGCCTTTCTAGCATCACTTGAGTCAGCATGCTTTACTATGCTGTGATAACCCTTCAGCCAAATTTCACTGGCCTTATGTCAGCAATGAGTGGCACTACAATCAGCTAATTTTGAGGTTCAATTAACTTTACCTTGTAGTGACCATGTGCATATGCTTTGAACGAAATGCTTGTTATCTGCGCACAAAGATGTCAACTACACAGTGACTAATATGTATGACTGCTACATGCTGCCAATGTAGCTGTCAGAAATTACTGGAATCCTTGCGCACCCTGTACTCGAGAGAGAGAGAGAGAGAGAGAGAGAGAGATACGAGAAAAAAAAGGAAGGCAAGGGGGTTAACCAGATGCTAATATCCGGTACGCTACACTGCACTGGGATTGGGGAATGGGGGGTTGAAAGACAGATATAAAAGATAAATAACAAGAAACACATACACACGCGCACACACTAAATCAATCCACGGAGAGTTGTTCATGAAGGCCAGTATTCGCAAAAAGCTCACTAGCACTTGTACGGCCTTTTTTGAGAGGATGAGTCTAGACGATGGCGTAGTATACTTTCCTCCCACAGCGCCTGGTCATCTAACTTATTCAGTGCACTTGAAAGATATTGTTTTTGTATTTTATATTCCGGGCAGTCACACAGGGCATGTCAAATTGTCTCTTCATCTTCGCCGTGTACGCACGTGACAGTGTCGGTCACCACTATGCGGTCCGTGTACGAACAGGTAAACACGACGCCCAACAATAGTCTGCACAGAACAGTTGCGTATCCTCGTCAGAGTCTTGTTGGAAGCCGTAAGCTTACCGTAGGATCAAGGGAGCGTAATCTTGCATGCGTAAAAGGAGGCTCATTTTAATGCGACATCGAGCACTGGGGAGCAAGCATGCGGAGCTTTAGTCGATCCCAGTGAGAGGCATTGACAGGCCGTGGTCCTCTGTATGGGCTGGAAGGACAGCTTGATCCACCCGTTCACTAACAATAATTTCACAGTGACTTGTCAACCACTGAAATATAATGTGGTGCCCTTTCTGTGTTAATGATTGATTGATTGATGTGGAGTTTAACGTCCCAAAGCAACCATATGATTATGAGAGATGCCGTAGTGGAGGGCTCCGGAAATTTAGACCACCTGGGGTTCTTTAACGTGCACCCAAATCTGAGCACACGGGCCTGCAACATTTCCGCCTCCATCGGAAATGCAGCCGCCACAGCCGGGATTCAAACCCGCGACCTGCGGGTCAGCAGCCGAGTACCTTAGCCACTAGACCACCTCAGCGGGGCCCCTTTCTGTGTTATGTAATATAGCATTTCTGCCATCTCGAAAACCAACTGTTCGTGCGCACCACGGCGTAGGCTTGACAGAATTGACTGCAGTGCCACCTTACAGTCGCAGAAGATTGTCTTCTGTTGCATGCTTCGGTCGTTAATGAAACGCAGCGCAGCACGAAGCGCTGCAATCTCTGCTGCTGTTGATGTTTTTTTTTTCATGAGCTCTCCTAAATTGGATGATTGTGGCGTGCTCTGAAATAACAACCACCGCTGTTCAGATGTTTGTAAGGATGGAGCCGTCGGTGTAGACGGGGGTACAGTTCTCGTACACTAGAAGTAAGGCGAACTGCTCAAGGGCAAGTATTGATAAATCTTGTTTTTCTGGATGCCTGGTATTGTCAGGTTGATGACTGACTGTTTTAGGTACCACGGGAAATCGAAGATCTCACCACGGGCGTGAAGCCATTTGGTAGAGGCTTTCCATGTGCAATTGCTGTTCTACAAAATGAAGTATAAGGCCTGTCCGCCGGTAGATAGGCAAGGTGGTGGCGGGAAGTCTGAGAAACATGCTCTATGTGTGTCTTCACAGCTTTATTTTCAATATGGGTCTGAATAAGGTGGTAATTGGCAAAGGCTATAGTCACCACTGTTGAGGCACCCTGAGGCAGCCTTAGACAGATTCGGAGAGCCTGTGCCTGAACGCTTTGTATCATGCGTCGACTTGTATTGCTTGCATTAAAGTGGGGGTGGTGCCACCAAATTTGTGGCATGCGTGTTTTTTACTGTAAGCGTGTTATTCAGCTCCAGAAAGCATGATACACACACCGAGATTCGTGTATTTTCACTAAATAATTTAGTATTGCTCTACTTAAGTGGACCATTTTTCGTTTCACTTTCGTGATCCCGAATTGGGCAGTGATGTCGATTGATAGGTGGCTTGATCACGTGAGCACACAAGGCTGTGACGCACATCGTGTTGAGTTTCGTCTGCTCTCATACACACGTACCAGAACAAGCGCCAGCAAAACAAACGCGCTGACAGTTTTCATGGCCAGCTGCAGTAGCAGTGGCAAGGCCAAAAGCAGCAAGAAGGAAACAAAGCGTTTATATTTACAATGTATGTACAGAACGTGGACGAGGAAGCCGCCCGACGCTCGATGCGCCGGCCTTTAATAGGCACCGAGATGCTAATGGAGGATGAGACAGCCCCGCTGCAGGACGCGCACAGCGTCTGTGAACGAGTGTCTTTTCGAAAGCACTCAGAGTCCTTGATGGACGCACACAGTGTCTCAACAAGGGACGCAAGCACACTCGCAACAGCAGGCATGCTGGTTCTCTCCTTGTTCACAAAATGCGTTTCGGAGATGGCGGAGGTCCCTCACGTCACTATAAATCTGGTGTGACATCACGACAACTGCCGTTGCTTCTCTTCTTCTGAAACGTCAGTGTTGCTGCGCAAGCGATTTGCCTAGATCTCGAGAGTGAGCATTCAGCTACACTTTTAGAAGTGAATTAAAATATACTCTACGCGTTTTTTTTTTTGTCCGACCCTTCCTATGGAAAGCCTTTGCATACAGAGGAAACCCACAACAGGTTTGAGATAGACTCGAAATTTGATGTCAACACCCCTTTCAATAATTCGGGCAACCTGTATCGTGTAAAGCACCCTGTATAGTCGTAGCATAGCACTGTGCATACCCTAATGGCGAAATCCACTTGTCGAGCGGGAGCAAGTTTTCTTGCTTTAAAGCTAACAATCCGCGTTTCGCTAGTAGATTCGGAGCAAGTTTGCATTTTCCACTAGTAAATTCAGAGCAATCAACTCCGCGACGGAGCATTCCGCGTGCTTCGTCTTGCAGAGACAGATTTTTGCAGAGACGAATGAACTGTTCCGTCTTGCAGAGACGGAACAGTTCATTGCCTACGGCAACACCAAAAGCGCAGTATAGAGCTTGTTGCAAAGGCACGGCTGGAAAGCAAATGGACTTATCCACGCCCCGAGCGAGAATTACTACACAGGGTGCCGCGAGCACGTCTCCGTGGTAAAAGTGCTTCACGGAGACACTGGGACAAAGGCCCGGTTGCTCGAGCGAGGGCAAAGGCGCTCGCGTTGGCTTCGAAGAGATACGAGTCGGCACAACCTGGCCACGCACTAGGACACCGCACCACTTTTCAGCCTAGCGTTCGGAAGAGGGCGACATCAGGTAAGCGTCCGCCGTGGGCGCAAGGGCTGTTGGCGAAGTCCGAACGAGCCCCAAACAAAGGGAGCTGATGGACGGAAAAGAAAAGCGTGCTTACCCCTATGTCGTCCCCGGAGAGGTCTCTCTCTCGCTCCCGACGTGCGCGCGCGAAACGTCTCGAGAGACTTCGCACACGGCGCCACAGTCGACATCCGCTACTCGGTAAGAGGGGTTAAACGCCACTCCTCGCTCTCCCAGTGCGGCAGACCGCGGAGGAGAGGAGAGTCATGTTGGGGCATGAGAAGGGAGAAAGAGGTGGCAAAGCCTACGCAAAGGCAGTGGGCTGGCCTGAACTCCCACATCCCCATCTCCTAAATTTGCCATTTACCGGTCTGCAAAGGCAGTCGGACGTCACCCGTGCAGTTAAATTGACACTGCTATGAGCAACAACTAACCTAAGTCCAGCCCTGTAACAGCTGCAAAAAAATTGATGACAAAGGGCAAATATTAATAACAAAATAAACACATGACACTATTACATGTTTGCAAAAGGGAGCCCAGGAAAGTAGGTGCTGAGGCGGGATAGCGTCCACCGCGCGGAAGGAGCGGCTGAGCGTGACCATGTCCGCTGGGTGCGATGCCTGTGTGCGAGGTCAGAGGCACGGAAGGGTATTCTCTGGCAGCTTGCGGCTGCTATTGATGAGTCGCGAGTCCTACGAACGCCACTTTGGTGGTGGTTGGAGGCGAATTCTTCATGGATGACGGCGGAACCTCGCTGGGAAGGCGGGCCTCGCTGGGGATCAGGGAGGCTAAACTGGAATCGGTTGCGAGGCACCCTGGCGTTGGCCGGTAGCATATAGCTGCTGTCAGCTGGCCTCTCGCAGGAGCCGTGGTGGATAAGGCAGCAGGGCTTCTCGGCGACGGCCGAGAGAAGGGCACAGCGTCAGTAGGCCAGTGCCTCCAGTACCTCTAGTGTCGATGTCGACGGGATGAAGCCACGACGCGTACTCTTCACGGGCACGCACTGAAGCATCACGCACTTACCCACGCACAGAAGCACGCACACACACACCGCGGACGGCTGCGCCAGCAAAGGCGCAAAGCGTCCTTCGTCCCTCTTTCCGCACATAAGAACCAATGTTCAAGATCACAGCTCCCTTCGCCGGTCGACGAAATAAACACAGAAGGAAAAGTAAAACAGCACAAAATGACACTCAATATCTGGCCAATAGAACATAAAAACATCAATTACAATTTAACACTTAGTATCAGACAAAAGAAACATAAAAACAAAAACTAGACATGAACACTTAAAAAAAGAAACACTAGCGGCAAACTGGGCGGGGTCCACTTCTTTACGAGAAAAGGCCGTAAAGATGCTAACCTACACTGAGGCTAGACAGTAAACTGAGGGCCTTCGGTTGCAGAAAAGTCCGCTGTCCGGCGCGAAATCGCAAAGGTGACCGCTTCCTGAGATTATACTGGTGCGGGGTCTGAATGCGGTCCACCACTCCACGTGTGCCCCGTTGCTTGCGCGAAGTGCCGCAGGGCGCTGGTGCAAGCTCGTCAGACTGCGCCAAAGGACTTCAGGTCTGTGATGTGGGCACGGCTGCGTTTTCCCGAATGGGTATCTTTCAGCAAGCACGCGAGTTGAGTGCAAGCTTTCTCCACTCGGTACGCAGCAAGCCACTTAGGAGCGAGCGAGGTTGAGAACCCCTTACTGGCATCGCTAAGAGCGTGGTTACGCTTCAGGACAAGATCGCCCACCTCAAAAACTAGGTCACGATGCTTGCGGTCATATTGGGCCTTCTGCTGGGCCCTGGCCAACGCCAAACTTTGCCTTGTTTTGCAGAAAGCTCGACAAAACCTGTCCCGAAGTGTCGAGACGCAAGCAGAACAGTCTGCCGGCGTCTCCTCGTCCTCGAGCTGGCACTGAATGACGCTGGTCACCGGATTTGCCAACTCCCTTCCAAAATTTAAGAATTTAAGAAACCAGTTGAGCGACCCTCGGATGTTCGAATAACGAACGCAAGCTCTCTCAGATGGTCTGCCCAGTCCATTTGACTTGCGGCAAAGACCACCAACATCACTTTGAGCGTACGATTAACGCGCTCCCTCAAATTGGACTGGAGATGGTAGGGTGAAGTGGTGCAGTGATCAATTCAGAGGAAACGGCGCGTGACACCAAACACCCGAGCGGTGAAACACGAAGCATTACCGTGATGAGCCTTTTCGGGAAGCCAAACCCGCAAAACACTTCCTGCAGCTTCTCAAGCACCGCTCGCGCTGTCACCTTCCGAAGAGAGAACAATTCCACCCACTTCAAAAAGTGATCAACGACTACCATCAGGTAAATGAACTCCTGCCTACTTCTGGGAAACGGTCCCAATTAGATCGCAGGTGGCCACTTGCAACGGACGCTCACTGACAATCGGTTTCATCAGACTGGGCAGTTTGCCACCCCTTGATTGCATTATCTGACAGACGCCGCAAAAACGGCAATTGCGAAAATTGTCACGCTTTATGCTGGGCCAGGTCACAACGCGGCTAAGCTTTGCAAAAACTTTGGAACCACTCAGGTGACCGGCCATGGGTTCGTCGTGAGAGGATCGCAACAGTGCGCCTCTAAGACTTTTCGGCATAACCACCTTAAACGGGTCGATGGACTCGTCGTCAGTGGCTATATACTTCAGCAGGAGCCTGTAACGGTCCAGCAAATATGAATCCGCCGAGGACTCAGCAACACACGCTGTTTCAGCCCCCTATTCACGCCCACCGCAGAACAAGCAGCGTAACCGCGTCTCTTCGATACGGTCATTACCGGCGCCCGCAGCACAGCAAGCACGATATACGGCACTCCGTCTCTCCGAGACTCGAAACGAATCACTTTGCTGAGCATTCGGTAGCTCTTCGCTGCCGAAAGCGATTTTCATTCTCCCAAAGGGAGGGTCTTGGTATCGTGCCCACTCAGGACCGCAGCAACCGCCGCGTGCACGGCGTCACGGCTTCGCTCTCGACACAGTGGCCTTCGGAAAGTTCCTCCGCTTGGCCGCTACTCAGTGCGCCGCTTACCTGGATAGCAGCCAAGGTCGTCCTCATGGAGACTCCCCCTTTTCGCCGCTGTTTCAACCTCGACGTTTGCATGTGTTAAAGCACCGCAAGTGGCCGTCGCACCGGAATCCAGGTTCTCGGCAGACAACAGGGGGCACGAGATAGTGTATCAGCTACCACGTTTATTGTGCGTTCACCACAGAAGGGGGTGACGACAAGGATGAGTGCCGAAGGGTGCCCGTCGATAGAGGTGATGGCCTCTTTGTGCAACGCGCCATGGCACGAAGCAGGCATGCTGCAACGAGCCCGAATCGCGCAGGCGAACTGACTCGCTAAGAGCAGTCAAAAAATTAGAGCTTTTGATACCGCGTTGGGCGCCAGTGTAGCGTGCACGTATCCCGAAGGAGTACGGCCACAGCGTGGGTCCGGTCTTAGCGAGCCGCAGCGCACGCGTTAACCTTCGCAATGGCGAAAGCAGAGTACTGCTCAAGGTCACAACACTTTATTGCCTGCGGCAACACCGAAAACTCAGTATATAGCCCGTTGCAAAGGTGCGGCAGGTAAAGCAAATGGGCTCATCCATGCCACGAGCGAGAAGTACTACACAGGGTGCCGCGAGCACGTCTCCGGGGTAAAAGTGATTCACGGAGACACCGGAACAAAGGCCTGGTTGCTCAAGCGAGGGCAAAGGCGCTCGCGTTGGCTTCGGAGAGATACGGGTCGGTGCAGCCTGGCCACGCACTAGGACACCGCACCACTCTTCGGCCTAGCATTCGGAATGGGAGACATAAGGGGAGGGGAAGTGATTATAAGTGAAAAGAAGAGAAAAGTGAGCCCCATAAATGTCTCTCAGGGGGAGGACACCTCAACAGTAGCTCATGAGGGATGGGTGAAGAGAAAGGATTAAAAAGATAGGATTAAAAGGTAAAAAGATAGGGAGAGAGGAAGGAGAGAGCGAGGTGCAGGGACAGCGATCAACAGAAGTGGAGAAGGAAGGAAAGATGGATACGGTCGCAGGAGTCCGAAAACGGAGGCACTGCGCCGTGTCGCCCAACGGGCTGACAGAAATTAGGTGCCTTCTTCCTCTTTCTAGAATCACTCAACAACACCACTGGCGAGAGCTTTTGTCGGCGATAGGAGATGGCGTAGGGCTAATCCAATCGGCCAGAGCTACGCTGTCGTCATCGTCGGGGACCGGCGTCAAGAGGTGGAGTAGGACCAAACCAGTCGACCAGAGCTGCACTGTCGTTGGGGATCACGAGGGCACAACTGGTCGGCCAGGAATCCAGCGAGCGATTCGGGGTGACATAAGGTAAGCGTTCGCCGTGGGCGCAAGGCGCTGTTAGCGAAGTTCGAACGAGTCCCAAACAAACGGAGCCGACGGACGGAAAAGAAAAGCGTGCTTATTCCCATGTCGTTCCCGAAGAGGTCTCTCTCTCGCTCCCGACACGCACTAGCGAAACGTCCTGAGAGACTTCGCACACGGCGCCACAGTCGACATCCGCTACTCGGTAAGAGGGGTTAAACGCCACTCCTCGCTCTCCCAGTGCGGCAGACCGCGGAGGAGAGGAGAGTCATGTTGGGGCATGAGAAGGGAGAAAGAGGTGGCAAAGCCTACGCAAAGGCAGTGGGCTGACCTCAATTTACACATCCTAAACATTCGGCCACCCCCTCCAATCTCTTTTAGTGTGGCAAGTATGGCTTCAAGAGTAACGTTATCATAGGCTCTATTGACGTCGAGGAAGATAGAGGCGCAAAGACACTTATGGCTTTTCTCGTGCTCAACTATCGTGACTAGGTCCACAGCGTTATCAATCGATCATCGACCACGCTTAAAGCCAGCAATGGCATTTGGGAAGATCTCATCAAGCACCACTCCAGGCACCCCAAGATCATTCTCTCTGTCACTTTACCCACGCAACTAGCCAATGTGATCGGGCGATAGTAGGAGGGTTCTAATGGCGACTTTTCAAGTTTCGACAGCGATACTAACTGACTAGTTTCCTAACTTATGGGTAAAGTACCCTCTGGCCAAGAATCACTATATCGCTGAAGCAGAGCTATGCTTGCGCGCTCACCCAGATGACACAGGGCTCTGTAGGAGATTACGTCAGGTCCAGGTGGTAATGTATGTTTGCACGAAGCGAGCGCTCCTTCAAGCTCCTGGATGGTGAATGGGAAGTCTATACAGGAATCGTTTGGTGGTGGGCATCTGCTCAAAAGTTGTGAGCTGTTGAGTGTAGAAGTTTGCCCTGATAATCTAGGGAAGAATTTTTCAGCAATGTCTACATCTGGTAGATTTTGGTAAAGCGCTAAGGCTTTCAATAGCGGCCTCTGAATGTGAATGACAGAAAACCCGTACCGTCATCCATAACTGCGATAAAGGCTTACGAGGGTCTAGAGACTCGCAGAAAGTAATCCAGCGTTGGAATTCTAGCTTGTCCAACCGAGGTTGGCTCTTTTACTGCATACGTCTAGCAGTCCGTAAATCTTCTGCTTTCATGCACCCGTACCTTCTTTCAGCTCGTCGTCGCAAATATCGAAGCCGCTCCAGCTCTATGTCGATGTCCGTGACTTTCACAGAGCATGGGATCGTACAAACACTTTTTTGTGCAGGACTCTTGACGGTCTTTTGTAAGTCTGATATGTGTTCTTGGCGTTGGTCTTGCATACAACACCAAATTTTTCTCCAGTCCCCTCCTTTATCCATGTCGCAAACTTTAGAGGGAGACAATCTTTTGACCTTGACGTATATTGGAATATGACCACCCCCATGCGTTTCTATATCCGTGAACCACTCAGCCTGCTTTACTAGGCTTCGCGAAACAAAAGCCAATTCGAGACAATTGCTGTGCTTGGGGCGACGTAAACATATGGGACTACCATCGTTCAGTTACCAATGTTTATTGTCGGAAGCGAAAGACACCAAATTTCTGCCCCTCATATTGGTCTCTAGTTTCCTGATGTATGAATAGCGTTAAAATCCCCGATGATAACACTCGGGACAGGAGTTGAAGCTATGGTGTCTCGTAGTATTTTATGATCAAACCAACTTGATCATAATAGGTATGCACCAACCAGTGATGGTAGGCCCCCTCTTTTTTACTCTTAAGCATATGTACTGATTTCCGTCATGAGGTGGTACAGGTTGAAGGATGTAAGTGAGGTCTCGGCGAATGAACACCAGAACCTTTCTGCTTTCATTAACGTTAGACGACATAAAAGGTTCGTTATCAGATAGTCTTATTGCACTCGATAAATTCGGCTCACAGATGTTGATCATGGGAAACATATTGACGTACACAAAACGCCGAAAATCAGCAATGCGCCATCTTAGTCCCTTGGCATTCCACTGGAGTATTGCTGCTTTGCAGACCTCATTCCTGAAAGACAGTGGTGGGTTGGCCAGGGAATACTCTAGGGCTGCCAGCACTCGCCTGAGCGCGTCCTGTGCACGAAATGCACTTTTGGCTGGCGGTGTATTTATGTTGCTTAACAACACACAAACTGTGTCCACTAATGATCGCAGCATCCCCATCACGTAATGATCTGTCTTCCCGGCCGTTGCAGCGTCTTGTGCCTGGTCTTGAAAAGGCTTATGTTGAAGCTCAACAAGTCGTGTAGGATGAAGTAGTAGCCATTCCATTGGTGAGAGCGATATCCCATTTTTTTTTCTTTCGGCGCAGATGTTTGCTGTGCTCGGAGCCGCACCTGCGATTTTGCTCGATATTCCGACTTTCTCGTTAGATTTAGAATTGTCCTTCGTTAGGACCTTCGACGATGACGGCGTCTTCACCTGAATTTTTGCGCGGCTTCTCTGTTAGTCGAGTTGCCTCACACCATTTGTTTTAAAATATAAATATCCTTCCTAATCTGAAGAAAGTCCATGGAAGAAGCACTGTGAGCAACGTGGCAGTAGGGGCACTTCAACATCTGTCACAACAGTTGTCTTCTGAGTGGTGTTCGGCGCATCGGACACACTGCGGAATTTCCGTCACCACCCTTTACGTCGCCAATCGTCTGGCACTTGGAACACTGCATAGGCCTCAGAATAAATGGGCGAACCTGGAGATGAAAGTGGCCAACATTCATGTAAGAGGGAAGAGAGATACCATTGAATATTATTTGCACGCAACTTTTGTTGCCTAGGTCACCTGCATGCACACTAATGTCTTCATTCACTGGCTCAATCAGTACTGAAAAATTTTCACTGCCAATTTTAGCGTCTATATCATAGGTAACTCCTGTTATAGTGGCACTATTCGCTGGTATGATGGACCAGGCTTTGATATTTTCCAGCTACGACCCACGCTGTAGCGTGTTCAGCACACTCGCGTTCGTCACGTCGATTACCAAAATATTCTTTCTCGTGTTAGCCTGATGTTCTTAGCCTGATCTCATTAGGCACAGTGTTTTCAGGATACAAAGACAGTGCTTGCCAGTTGCGGACGCGTACATTGTCAGCAACGCTGTGCGGCACAAACAGAATAGAGTGAGACCACCTCTGAGGCGCAGTTCTTACAGTGGCTGTACTTTACGCCGACAATGCGTTGATGATTGTTCGTTTGGCCTTGCGGTAAAGTGCAGGTTCAAAGTCGTCTTTCAAAGACTCGTCGCCTCATGCGGAGTACAGCTCGGTGTCCTCGCTCTCACTAGATGCGTTACCACACTTTTTCGAAGCAATGCCTATGGCTTAACCAGCACTTGATCCGCATACCGGCATGCCGCTGGTATTCGGGTATGTGCCACAGGTGATTGACAGGCGTTTGACGACGCATGCGACGGGATCGTGACATTATTCATGTCTTGACCAGCGCGTCATATTCGTCAAACCGTCTTATCCTCCCATGCTAATTTTGTTTCACGCCAAGTTTACGGTGTGATCACGAGAGCACCCAGTCGTAAGCGGCTAGATAGATAGATAGATAGATAGATAGATAGATAGATAGATAGATAGATAGATAGATAGATAGATAGATAGATAGATAGATAGATAGATAGATAGATAGATAGATAGATAGATAGATAGATAGATAGATAGATAGATAGATAGATAGATAGATAGATAGATAGATAGATAGATAGATAGATAGATAGATAGATAGATAGATAGATAGATAGATAGATAGACAGACAGACAGACAGACAGACAGACAGACAGACAGACAGACAGACAGACAGACAGACAGACAGACAGACAGACAGACAGACAGACAGACAGACAGACAGATAGATAGATAGATAGATAGATAGATAGATAGATAGATAGATAGATAGATAGATAGATAGATAGATAGATAGATAGATAGATAGATAGATAGATAGATAGATAGATAGATAGATAGATAGATAGATAGATAGATAGATAGATAGATAGATAGATAGATAGATAGATAGATAGATAGATAGATAGATAGATAGATAGATAGATAGATAGATAGATAGATAGATAGATTCGTCGAAGTTCTTAATCCCATTAGGCACAGTGTTTTCAAGATACAAGGACAGTGCTTGCCAGTTGTGGACGCGTACATTGTCAGTAACGCTCTGCGGCACAAACAGAATAGAGTGAGACCACCTCTGAGGCGCAGTTCTTACAGTGGCTGTACTTGACGCCGATGATGCGTTGATGATTTTTCGTTTAGCCTTGCAGTAAAGCGCAGGTTCAAAGCCGTCTTTCGAGGACTCGTCGCCTGATGCGGAGTACAGCTCAGTGTCCTCGCTCTCACTAGATGCATTACCACACTTTCTCGAAGCAATGCCCATGGCTTAAACGGCACCGGGCGGAATTTCCGGGATTTGTATATATATCACAGCAATGTAGGAGGCGGCAGACCCTGCTGTTGCAGTGTGGGATGCAGATAATACGCCACAGACGACAAGATGTGCTTCATAAAAAAAGCATTTCCCTGTCATCGAATGAAGCGGTATAAGATAGAATGTCCGACAAACTTTTTTTTTTAATTCGAAGCATTTCTTAGCGAACTTTGACGACTTTGAGCGTATTTATCTATCTATCTATCTAGCCGCTCATGACTGGGTGCTCTCGTGATTACCCCATGAACTTGGCGTGAACCAAAATTAGCATGGAAGGGTAAGATGGTTTGACGAATATGACACGTACGTGGGTCAAGACATGAGTAATGTCAAAAGCCTGTCACGTACGTCGTCAAATGCTTCCCGCCAGACAGTGGCACATACCCACGGGCGCGTATGTACTGCTGGCATGCGGGTATGTGCCACAGGTGACTGACAGTATCTACCCAAGAACGACAGAACACACATGGGAAATTTTAACGTCCGAGCGTTAAGAAATACCTGACATCAGTAGGGTCGACTCGACGAATGCAAAGAGTAAATGTCAGGGTCCCCGCTGGAATCGAACCCAAGCTTTGTCCGTGGGTTCGAAGCATTTTACCACAGAGCTACGCCAGGTCTCGGAACTGCTTTTGAAATAGACGCTAATCTTCGTGAAACGTCACTAGTGTTTGCAGTGTTGCCTACCAAATTTTATAAACTTTGATACAGCCGTCACATCGGGGTAACGTCAGTTGTGGTTACTTGCCTTGCACTGAGGTCGATTTATGTAGCAGTGTTCATGGCCAGCATCCTCGCGAGCGTGAGTGATTCATATCAGCTTCTGGTGTTGCTAATACACATTTTTAAGTTGGCATCGTTGCACAAGGACAAACATCTGGTTATATAAACATCTGCAACTCTTCAACATATGTCTGTGCGTGCAACATTTGTACATATACTTTACGTCATTTAATGACTTGTCGCTCAATAAGAAAATTGCAACAAGGTCTCCTTCCCTCCGCATGCTTCGCATAACGTCGATTTCGAAGTACGTGGAATCTGCCGAAGTTTTTTTAGGTAAGTTGCACATTATGAAGCGGCGAACGCTTAACTTCCAACTCGTTTTGGGACCAATCTATGCGTATGTCACTGAACGCAGAGTCATTACAGAACGTTTTAACGAGGCAAGACGTTTTACGGGGCAGGCTTGAATACTACGGCTGGTGACAGAGGAGGTCTGGACAAAATTTCTATTGCCACAGTCATTAAAGTTCGGACAACAAATAGGCAAGCGGTTCTTTTTCACGTCAAGCGTAGTCGACGACAATGAAATGACTCCAGTGGCGAGCGCAGCTCTTTACGACAACAGACGCTTTCGTCGTCGATAACTTCCAATGACACATCATCGGATCCTATACGCAAGTACTAAGTCATGGACAAATCCGTGCGGCACTTTTAATTTCTTTTCAATTTGTTAGTGTCACAGTAATGTCTGCTCCAACGCACGATAGCCTATCAGCTGTAGTACGACTAACCCACGCGTGGTGTGGATAACGAGGACTGCACATTTCAACTGCACATATTTTTTGATTGATACTTTCTGTCACCACATCCACTTTGTTTCCACAGTAATATCTCGTAATGTGTCTATCTTAGGGTTTGTCTATATCTTCTTGTTTTTATCGGGTATTTTCTATTTGTTCCTTTGCGTATATGTCACTGGCCTGTTTCTTCATTAAATACTTGTTTTTTCTGTTTCCCAAGCATTGAGTCCTGCGTGAAGAGTCCTTTCCGGAACCCGCGGATGTAGGTGCTAAACGCGTTTTGCCTTTAGAGGGGTGTCACCAACCTATTGAGGCAGGCGTGCTCAATCATCTTGCCGACGCACGACGTGAGCGAGATTGGCCTCATGGTCTTGACTACCAGCGGCTTGCCCGGTTTCGGTATGCACCACGTCCATTACTTTTCATTCCCGTGTAACCCGATCTCTAGCACGCGCATAGGTTCACGATGGCGCTGTCTTCTAGGTTTCTGAAGATCTTGTTGGTGATTTTGCGTGGGCCGGGCGCCAACTTCGTTAAGAGTGGCTGGAGAACCGCCCTGATCTCCTGCACAGAGAAGTCCGCGTCGAGCTCTTCGTTAGGCGCGCCAGTATATTCGGGGCTATCAAGGTCCTCGGGGCGAGTGAGGTGCGTCCACGCGACCTCGTCTGCGAGGGCCTCCGGATCGTCCCTGTATTTTCGTGCCACAACTTGGCCATCTCTGTACGAACTGCCGTCCTGCTACTAGTGGGGTCTCGCAGGTGCTTCAGGATCTTCCAGGTGCATCCCGCGCTCAGGTTTTCGTCCATGGTGTTGCAAATCTCTTCCCACTCCTGCCGGGAACAGTGTGTCTCGATTTCGCGGTTGACTTCGGTGATCTTTTTCTGTAGCTTTTTATTAAACTTCTGCTTGCTTACTCTACGCTGCATCAATTTTTAGCTAGGACCAGGTGCGCCAGATGGCTGTCCACTCTGGTTGGGTTGGGAGCTTCAATTCCCTCGCCGCTCGGAACTTCTTTTTTCCGCTAGTCTGTTCATTCGACTTCTTTGGTGGCTTTCTGCACGTCTGCTAGGATTTTCGTGCACCATGACCCAATATCTTTGATGGGGCCTTCCTTCTCGTTTTCCCTATTTTTGCGCAATGTGCCCAATAGACGATTCTGACTTTGCAATGAGCGCTTTGTTCTGCGTTCTTGCCAACGACCAAGTTAAGGCTTAGCCTGGGCCAGTGATTCCTCGTTGGATCCTTAATAAATTTATTATCTACATATCTGTTTCGCAAGCAAATATTCCTTTCAGCTTTTCTAGACACTGCCACATGCACCCAACCCCCGTCGATCGTCAAAACGAATAGAATATAATTGAACCGAGCCAGTACTTTAGAAACTTGCCGGCCGAAGTGTCAGGTGAAAGGCTGCAAGTCTGCCGAAACACCACTTTTGTACGGTGTGCCCCTCGAAGTGCGTAACAAAAATATTCTGAAGCCAGGTTTGTGAAAAGCACGTGCTTTTCAGACACAGCGAAGTAACAACTGAGACGCCTATTCGCGTGCATCTGTACTTGTGAGTACGTATCGTGCGTCATTTATGCGTGAGAAACGCGAGACACGTTATGATCTGCTTTCCATTCAACGCGGAACCTTCCAATTTGTTGCTATCACGTTCATTGCTTCGCCTTTACGGCAAAGCTGTGACTTTTTTTATGTAAACCACATATAGAGTGGCGCATAAGTTGTGCAAAGTCTTTGTTGTTGTCGTGCTTTCTAGACCAAGTGTTCTTTTTTTTTAACAGTGCAGCGGTTTAAGCTGGCCGTTATTTGCCTCTCGGACCCAGAAATCTATAAGCATCATATACTGACACCCACTTTCTTCGTCCGCTTCTTCATCAGCATCTTTTTCATCATTTGCTTCACTTACACAACACGTGCGCCTATTTCTCCGGCACAGCATACAATAACTATGATGGTTGACACAGAGAGTACAAAGAGAGAGAAAAAAGTGAAAAAAGGGGAAAGATTGAGAAAGAAAGGAATGCTAATGAGGCAAAGTTCTTCTTGAGATGAGATTCAACCCCGTGGACCCATGATCCGTAGGTGAGCATCTTAACCACTCGGCTATTCAGACACGCCAGTGCAGCATACACTACCTTATATAGTATATTATAGCAAGGAGGTGGGAAAGAGTAGTGAGGGTGAGGAGGACAGATGTGAGGGTGAAAAGGGCAAGGAGGAAGGGAGGGAGCGAAGCATATTATAGCATTAAAAAGAAAGAGAGGACGAAAGCCACAAAGAGGCAAAAAACAGAAAGAGAAAAAATAGAGAGAGATATAAAAATATATGAAAAAGGAAGTTAGAAATGCAGAGAAAGAGAGAAAGATCAAGAAAAGGAAACAATGGAGAGAGAAACAAAAAATAGACAGAGAAAAAATTGAATACACGAAAAAAACAGACAAGAGAGACAAGGAGAAATAGAAGGATAGAGAAAGATAAAAATTGCAAAAGTTTGCAGCACAGCGACAGCTAGCCGAGAAAATCTAGATGTCGACCAGCGCCGTTCTGTCTTTAGCATTGCTTCTCCGATAAAGCTACAGTAGCTTTTCTTTTCAACAATAATTGTTTATTTCTTGTTACAGATGGCCCCATATTTTACACCTTGAGCTGGAATAATACGAAAAACGGGCATTGTTTGTGAGAAAAATATAAATGCGTAATCAGTTACCTAATAATATTTATGACTCACTTAGCCTTTAGAGCGTAAACTGTAGTTCATGAATTGTAGCCGGCGCGTTCTAGCTCACAAGGCACATGATTTCGACTAAATTTTCAGGCTGACACCAGTTATAGATAACAACTTCTAAAGAGTCCGAGAAAATACCGGGACGTTTTAGTTTCTTTTGTGTTGTAAAGCACAAAACAGCTGTTTTCTTCAACTAGTAGCATGAACATGCGTTCTAACTGTAAGTGTGATAGCCCATATTTTGATATTTGCTCCACCCTCAGATATTTCTATCATTTTAGACGTGAAAACATAGTACTAGGTTGTGCTAGATTCGACTTTCACGACATCATGCAATTAACATCGATTAATAAACAAGAAAGAAAAAGAGATGATCAAGATCACTAGGTGCACATAGAGTCGCCAAAGAATGAATTTGTGGAGTGTATAACATGTACAACGATCACACACATCACGCACATTACGACGGATAGAGTATATAGTTTTCATGCACTTGCAGGCAAAATTCCTATAGGCTGTAGCTGTTGGTATCACAACATAACGAAGAAAAACATTCTCACAACATGCCTCTGGTTATCAGAGCGCGATCACTGTCCAAGTAATTTGTTCAGTATGAGAAGTGGTGTACTGAGGCTTGAAGTTTGAGGTTAATTATATTTTTTTTACATAAATAGGAGAAAGAGCTAAAGGCCGAACGGCCTGACAGAGGCTCTTACTACTATGCGCATTCGGCATGCATGCACGTGGTTTTGATGCACGTACAGCAATAAAGCATCTAAACGTATAAAATAGACATGCTGATTGATTGATATGTGGGGTTTAACGTCCCAAAACCACCCTATGATTATGAGAGACGCCGTAGTGGAGGGCTCGGGAAATTTCGACCACCAGGGGTTCTTTAACGCGCACCCGAATCTGAGCACACGAGCCTACGACATTTTCGCCTCGAAAATGGGCATGCTTGTACATAGGCTAACTGCAAACAAACCATTACAGTGCGACATCACACTACCACTTTCTGAAAACAAACATGAAGAAACACTTTGTGAAATGAAAGATATCTTACAAACATTTCGTGAAAAGACGCATATCACACAAACACATCTAGAGCATATATCTATATGCATTGAATAGTGAAGCTTCGAATTGCAGCACCAACCGGGGGAAAACATGGTCACACGGCGTCCTCAAAAACTTATTGATGAGTTATCGTAAATTATAACAAAGTTTTTTACAACATTCTGAAAAGGGGCGCATAAAAGTCTATGTCATTCTCAGCAGTGTAAAGTAGCCGGTGTATTTGACATTCTAAGTCTTGATGTCTGTAGTTTTTTCGTCTGACTGGTGGTATTTTTGTTTGGCGGCTTAAGCGATATCGAGTAGATGAAATCGGCAGGCTACTAGCATAGAGTTTATGCTTTCTTATGAGCAAGAACAATCTATAATAAAAATCGCCATTTCTTTTTCTCATGAATGCTTAGCAAAAATATTCGGTGTTTGTAAGTCGCACGGTCTACTATGATAGTTTTCTAAACTTCTTATTACCTCTTATGGTACTTTTACTTTTTGCCGTAATTTTTCGCTCTTGTTGTTCTACAGACCAATGCACAATAACTAAGTTTTGAGTAAAAAAGGGCGTAGTACATTGCCTTTTTTAATGGTAGTGGTAAATATTACCAATTTTATATGTAGAGCTTACTACTCTACTAAGGTCACTGCTGAGCCTAATACCACGATTACCCTAAGAGAGGTTTTTTTGAAACCATACCCCCAAAACTTTTGCGTTGCTACTTGCTCGATCTGTTTTCCTTTAAATAAAACAGCGGTATTAGGAATACAGCCGAACCTGACAATATGGAACACAGCTAAATTAAATTATCACCTATATCTAACTATTTTCAAACATTCCAATGCTTTAACGTCAACGCAGAGGAAAATCTACAGCGACATTGAAAAAAATAACCCGTCCACTTGATATACACCGAAAATCAGGAAACACAAAACGCCTTAAAAAGTTGCCTTTCCCTAGAAAATTTAAGTTTTCCCCGTGGAAGGGGCATTTTCGTGTGAATTTCTATGCGTGAGTGGCGGGATCGCCATGGCACCGTGCGGAGCGACAAGAAAATACATTTTGCCATCACGTCTTTCTCTCTTATGGTTTCACTTTGTTGTGCCACCGGCCCGTCGTTCGGAGTCACCGTTCGCTTCTTTTCTCGTTTAGTTAGCGCGATTGATGCCGTAAAATTCAAGAACCTGTCATTCTTGACAAACTGGTGATGATCAGTACAGTCGAACGTGGAGAACTCGTCTGAAGGGCACCGCTGTGCACAGGATGCTAAGAAACACTGAGAGTGATACTGAAAAACATGGCCGACCTTCGGGCAAATTAGGGCAGAGTACACGCTTCCGGCGCCCTACGAGTATAGCGGTGGATGAATATTTTGAGGTGCTATTTACATATGTGCCGTATTTTCTCACGCAAAACACGCCCTGCATATTATCCCGCATTCTTAACTAAAAACCACCGAAAATACAAAATTTTAAAAAATTGCAAATTCCATAAACTCGGGAATTGATGTAGTGCCAAGCAACCTACAAGGAGCAATTTATGCTGTACCTCAGGACTACAAATAAAGTTCCACCATCCACCCATAAAATGTATGTCACTATTTGGATGTTAGCACCAGTCACTGGTGTTCGTCACAGAGTTACTTCGTGGAGTATAAGTGTTGGTGCACATCAAGCTACAGCTAGCGAACCACATGCGAACGCACCATGAGCGTGGCATGCCAGTCATGCTGTACATGACCTGAATGTATTTATGCTGACGTCACCATTTGTCCTTTCACGTTCATCGCACAGTCGCGTCACGCAATGTTTATTTTCGGGTACACCAAGCTAGGGAAACGGCCACGAGCGCATCAAGACCATTTTGAGTTTGGAGTCATTACACGTGGAAGTTACACCTTTCAATTCCTTGAAAGCACTCAAGCATACAAGACATCTAGAAGGAACAAGAAGAAGCGCTGACCTAACGATTAGTACTTCTTTCCACGCATCGTGCCCTTAGTATGCTGCCCAAGAATTAATAGATAACAACACGTCCACCTTTGTAGGTTATGCCTTGCAAACTAATTCTCTACAATTCATTATTAGTGATATGAATTGTGAAGTAATATTACCAAGTTAATAAGCAAATCATTTATTTGGCGATTGTACATTTTGAATTTTGGCGCAAGTAATGTCCGCCACGTAGCGAGATGGGCTGTGGGAGTACAACACCATTTTTTCACGGGCGATTTTCTAAGATTCTGTACGCTCTAAAAAAACATCCTATATTGTATTATACGCTATGGGGCCTCATGTCATTTATTATTAGGCCTGAACGCGGTGAACTCTGTGCTTCAACGAAAATTGGGAATTCTAAACGTTCACTCTAAAAACTGCGGAGGGTATCGCAGGAGTAAAAAGGCCAAATACTCTTCAAAGTGTTCTTCTACTCTCGCAAAACATCAAACAGAGTGAAATTCATTTTAACTCTATATGAAACGAGAGAGTGAAAGAGATTTCTACTCTTCCGCTCACTGAGAGAGTGAAATGCCCATATACTCTTCAGGTATGAGAAAGTAAAACGAGATTATGCTCCTGCCCTTGATTACCTTTAGATGCATCGGCACACCGCGAGTGATTAGCATTACCTAATAACCACACACATATGCAGTAAAACGTACTGCATTTGTTTGTTGTGGCGTTAGAGACAATTAACAAAAGAACACCGTTTCCAGTGCGCGCCAGGGAATTTCAGCGCACTGAAAGACACTTGGAACTCTTAATATCCACGTTTTTAGCTTTTTAGATTTGTGTAGTGAAATAAGATAATACTATCTCATTCAATCTGTCACGATCGAAACTCAACGCAAATGGCTATGACATTTTCCTTATATTGATATTCATGTTTCTCGCTGCGACCATCGCACACGGGCAATGGTGCCGTAAGCCTAACATACAGTACGGCTGCATGAAGTATTGTGGCTTTAGTCGTAGAAGGTGAACAAGAATGACAAAAAATACGCCCAAGGGGGTGAAAAAAAATTCTTTAGTGTACACTTTAAAAGCGTGACGTTTCGGACGCAGAAGTGACTAACCACTTAGCGAGTCAGTGCAAATGACGTTTATATAATTGGTTGCGGTGATATTCCTTTTTCTACTGTAAAAGAACATGTCGGAAAGGCGTTGTAATCTCACGAAACGCCAAACAAACGCAGTAAACACATTAGCTTCAGTCCTACTCGTTTCGAGAAACGCGGAGACACTCAAATCTATGCGTCTAAACAAGAAAATGCAGACATGTCACCAGCAATACTTATATGACATAAAAAATAAACGCGTATTAGTCGTCTGTCAGTGTGTTTAGTGGCTAGCGTGGCAAGCTAGCAATCTGTGGCGTCTAGAGGTTGAAGGTTGGAATCCCACCCGGTAATGTTTCTTTTTTTCAATTTTTTTACTTTTCTGTCGTAGTGTTCGTATTTAGCCATATTTTCATTTTGCGCACGCGGAGATTCATCAAAAAAATTAAAAAGCCCACTTTCGGCTCAAGTTCTTTTTTTTTTTTTGGTGAGGTGTACTGTTACTCTCTTCGGTGGGGTCATGCTACTCTGCTTCGGGCAGCGTTATGTTACTCTGTTGATGGGGAGTGCCTTGACCCGTTTTGGGGAATCACTGTACTCTGCCTCAACAAGAGGTGATTTACTCTTGAAAAGAGAGTGAAATGTGGGACAAGAAAGTACTCTCTCATAAAGAGTGCCCAGCACTCTCTTAGCTTTTAGAGTGGAAGATACCGGGCACGCACAAACCTTATAAAACCCCAGTTTTGAAGTTCGCAAAGTTCAGTGTTCAGCAGTAACACAAGCGTCTCGCAGCACTACAATTACGTTTTTTTCCTGCCCCAGCAGGTGGCCACAACAATGCTGGTAAATTCAATTTTCTCAGCAGCTTTCAGCGGGTCAATGGTGACGCTACCACAATTTTTCCAAGCCAATAACATTACTGCATGTTCACGAAAGTCCTCGAAGCTTGCAATCAATGAATTGCAGAGCTGTTTATTCTCGACATAAAATGAAATATAATCGCTCTGTTTACATTTATTACTGTCTTGTAACCTTTATTCGACTGCTTTTTGTTTACTGCTTTTTGTTTACTCCTGAGTATCTGTTATTTGCTTGTTCGAAGCTCCTGTTTAGTTGTAACCTTCCAGTTACACGAAACATGGCTAGTCCCAGCATCGTATTATGAGAAATACGTCAATATACGGTTGCGCGGAGATCAACAAAAAAAAAAACTTTCTAGTTGTACGTTCGCACAACAACGCGCAATTGTGAATGTGCTACACAATTTGGCAACATTAGTTTCTACGCAAGACGAGCGCATCTGGAGGAAACACAATTGCACAATGCGCAGCCGCAGCAGTTTACCATGCGTGAAGTTCAGCATTGAGCAGTAACACAAGCCTGTGTCGAAATACCTGCAAGTATATTGAAGTTTCAACATATACACTCCGTCGGCTAGAACCGCGGCATGGCACGCGCTGCCCTCACTTATTTTCTCGTTTTTTTTTATTTGTGGTAAAACGCGACGACAGAACGCGCCACCGACCCCCACGCCCGAACTCCCTCTATACCTTGGAAAGACAACTAGAATTCAAAACGCGTTGCACAAGGCAGCCGCGCGTTCTGATCAAGCCGAGAATTCTCGCAGAAGTATGCGGCCGCCGTTTCTAGATGGTGGACTAGGCGGCACAGCGCCTCGCGCAATACGCACTGCTTTCGGAGCTCAAAACTCACTGGGTGTTCCTAACGAGAAATCATTAGTGCCGCTGCTGTCCCAGTGGTCCAGATGCGAGCATGACTAAACGAATGCTCTCCACTATGCGTGCTCGCCACGCTGAGCGCAACGTAAGATACAATACATAATTAGGAAACAACCACGCACACATAGCATAATTAGGAAAAAACAGCACTCATCTACGCAGTCTCGAAAAATTCGCCCGGCCGTGCCTAATTTAGCGGTCGCTCAAAGCCACCTGTTGCCCACATATACGCCTGAGCTGCTCGGCCATGCTGCCAAAGTAATCGGAAACCCATCGGAAGGCTCGCGCGCGCGCGGCTGTCGTTAAAGTCGGCGCTGCACTTAACGACGCCGCTCTCACCGTACGCGTCCAAATCTCTCGCGACCGCGTAAGGGCGAAGCGCGCTCGGGCCGGCCGCCGCGATGCTCGGCGCGTGCGATGAAAGTAGCATGTAGCTGAAGACGCGTCACCGCGGCTCATAACGCACCACTGCTACACGAAGCTGCCGTGTAGCAGTGCGGGAGAACAGAGGGGGAGGGGGGAAAACACCATTGCGCTTACCGAATGTAACAAAGTTTTCGAAGTCCGTGCTTGGTGCACCTCAAGCTCTTAGTCGTGCAGGCTGCGTACATATGTGCGAACCCACACTGCAAACGCAGCACCGCTGGAGCCACGAAACGGGACCTTTATTCCGCTGTCACCAGCAGTGCAGAAGTCGCGGGAGTTTCAAGGCACCTACGCCGAAGTGTGCGCATGTACGAAACGGCTCAGCCGCATAACCACACAGGACACCTCTCGGAATAAATGAGAATGAATCTGGTTGTTCAATTTCATCTTCAAACGCCGGCACACACAACTACCGCGACTGAGCTTGTTACAAATGTGAACATTTTATTTAAATAAAGTTATGTTTCTGACATTTATACACGTTGGACATTCCAAAACAGGTGTTATATTGTCTTCACAAAGGGCACGAGCACATATTTCGACTGTAATCTTCAAGAATGCTTGCGACAGCATGCGTGTAATACCTGCTTAATGTTAGTTTCAGATAGGGCAATGGCGTTTCTTTCACTGAGATAAGTCACTTCTCCATCAAACTACACCTGAATTATTCGCAACGTACAGTAGATGGATGGATGCAAAACTTTATCGAATGTTCTGAAGTACGTGACACCCTTGTCACACGGGTAAGCTTAACCACTGTTATGCCCAACTGCAGTTAGCGGGTGTAACCACAGTTACTGAAAACCAAATAGAGTTGTCACGCGTTTGCAGCACGGACAAGCTAGTACGTGTGTAATGAACATATATAAAACTTTAGTCAGGGCTGACGTAGAAAATGTATAGGGCCATTAGTCCACTTGAACTTGTGCAAAAGATTGCACAAGTTCAAGAACTGCGCCATTCTGTACAAAATTCGTTTCCGACGCTTTGCTACGCGTTAGAATCTACGGGGTAGCTACCGAAGCGCGTATATACACTCTAAAAAAATATCGAGTTAAAAGGGTGTCTTTTTGTCCTACAACAATAATCATCATCAGGCTTGTGTGCGCTTCCTTTCTTGAAAACTCGGCACTGGCCACTTTCCTATTCAGAATGCAATGTAACCCTGATAATGGGCATGTCGATCATGACCGGAATGTACCGGGCGCGGGGCAATATCGCAAGGATGGAACGCAATATAGATGACGATTATTGTTGTGGGACAAAAAGACACCCTTTTTACTCGCTTTTTTTAAATATACTGCAAAAATAATTACACCAAAAAGGGTGTAAAACGGACGTATTTATTAAAAGCACCTTTGTAAACATCCTTTTTGCACTGTTATATTTACAATTAGGGTGCTCGTAAATAAAGCACCCTTGCAACCCTTCATTTACATCCTTACCTTAGGGGCGTTATGAACAAGGCTACAAATGCACGACATTTTTGGACAGTTTTGTTTATATTTTAAATATACATTAACTATACTGATACCAGCTTGGCTCCTACTACTAGCTGCTTGCGGGTATAGTAATTAATCGAAGCAGGAAGCAAAATAATGCAACCCAAACGTAGTGTTCATCGATAAAGCGCGCAAAACGCAAAGACGGCAGACACAACATGAACGCCACTTATCCGATTGAGTTAGGGCCAATCCTCTTGTATCTGTTCCTCTCAGCTGTGTTATTTGCATGATTAAT
Source organism: Rhipicephalus microplus (assembly GCF_043290135.1). NCBI lineage: Eukaryota > Metazoa > Arthropoda > Arachnida > Ixodida > Ixodidae > Rhipicephalus > Rhipicephalus microplus. The sequence goes on from NC_134710.1 coordinate 233,555,831, forward strand.
GAGCACTCAAAAAGTGAACAAACTTGTCTGAATCAAGGTAATGTTGCGCACAATGACGTAGCCAAGGAACACCCCCCCCCCCCCTTTCCATGAGATCGAAGTTCTTAAAGCTGGAGGTAAAACGTCCGCCGCCTGCAAAAAGCTTCCACACAGTTGGTTAGCCATAACCTCTACGTCAACGGCCCACCAGGTCCCTTACAAAAAATGGGCATTGACGTCATGTATTTTGACGTTCTCCTTCGTGTGTCCTGAAATGTGCGTCATGAAAATTAAAAAGAGGCCACCGACCATAAAGAAGAATGCGGGAAAAAGACGTTTCGGTGAGCTTTATGGAGCCTTGCTTACAATAAAGGGAGCCTTGTTGACTGAAATGCGAGCAAAGCACTCCTCACAGAAAACAAAATGCATTTTTTTTCTTTTTTGTAGATATTCTTTTTTTAATGTAATGTTACTTCCCGAACAGACATACTTCGGTCGAAGCCTCGACTTTGTCATATCACCATTACTGAAATATTTGCAGCCATCGCCTTGTTCCAACAACTCCAAGCTACTTACAAATATATGTTCTCATCAATTAGTGTGACGGGCAATGCATGCAATGTTGCGTGGAGAAATGTCTTTCCCAAAATGAAAGTGCCGATAAATTATCACCATAAATGCGCAGTTCCTAAAGACCTATGGCGCTAAGCAAGAGCCATCAGCTTCGCTTTTTCACCAGTCTCCACAACGTGATGTCGATGAAGGTGCGCTGAATTTCGCTCTTGATTATTACATTGGCGCGCTCTGACTAGCAGCTTGTGCTGACCTCACTGCGTCGTCTGCACACTGTAATCCGAGTACACTGTTAAAGAAAGAATATGATGCAACAGATCACTGTTGCAATAACAAAGCTGCGCCCTCGCATCCACTCAAAGACCAGAGCTAGCGTTGAACCGGATCTAGCCGTAGTGCAAGCGCCACAAAGTTTCGTCGCCTATCGGCAACCTCGGTTGCCCGGACTGCCGCTCGTGCGCAGTGGGCGCAGAACGCGGAAGCGCGGAAGAGCGAGCGGCTTCATGTTACATGTCAGTTCAAGTGCTGGCGAAATGCCCCACCGCGGTGGTATAGTGGCTAAGGTACTCGGCTGCTAACCCGCAGGTCGCGGGATCGAATCCCGTCTACTGTGGCTGCATTTCCGATGGAGGCGGAAGTGTTGCAGGCCCGTGTGCTCAGATTTGGGTACACGTTAAGGAACACCAGGCGGTCGAAATTTCCGGAGTCCTTAACTACGGCGTCTCTCGTAATCATACGGTAGTTTTGAGACGTTAAACCCCACGTATCAATCATATCAATCAATGCCCTGGCGAAATACCTGAAATACGCTCCCGTTTGCGTGCGTGTAGTACGCTCGCTTCTCAATCAATCGAGTTTATTAGTCGTTGTTTTGTTGTTTTTAATTGTGCCAGCGCTGTGTGCTCATCTGTGTGCTCTGTCAGTGCTGCCCATTGAGAATATGCACCATACTGAAGGCTGGACCTATGGATTTCTATCGTTGAGCACTCGAAGTTAAAAAGTATAAGTACCGTTCTTACATTGTTGACGATAAGTTAACGTTCGTTTACCTAGTGAGCGTATTGTGTAAACTGCTTCACCAGGACGATGAAAAAGTGGCAGTGCGGGCAAATTTTTGTTTGGATTGTGTAGAATACAAGACTGAGTGCGCATGCGCAGCGGTAGTTTAGCTAGGAATCTCATGGATGGATGGATGGATGGATGTGGCTGTACCCTTTAGATCGGGCGGCGGCTAACGCCACCTAGCCGTAATACTTAGTGAACTAACCATTACATTTATCTTTTTTTTTTCCTTTAAATAATGAAGTTGAGGATTCGTACTTCGCAGTGAAGGGTTTAATTTTCACTCGTGCCTTGACTTTAGCCACCAATCAGATAACCTCCTTCTAGTTAAGTCTACCCGCTTAAAGTCTATTTTGCCCTCGCTGTCCCTAAATCCCAGTGCTTTGAAAAACTCTGCGCCATCATCCTGAACTATAGGGTGAAGCCCTTTACAGAACATTATCAAGTGTTCGGCAGTTTCTTCTTCCTCTCCACACGCACTGCATATTGTGTCGACCCCTTCGTATTTGGCCCGATATGTCTTGGTTCGCAGTACTCCCGTCCTGGCCTCAAACAGTAGAGAACTACCCCGAGTATTATCATAGATCCTTTCCTTGGCAATTTCCTGCTTAAAAGTTCGATAGATCTCTAGTGCGGACTTCTTAATCATGCCCATTCTCCACATGTCAGTCTCCGTTTCCTTCACTTTTTTCTTAACCGATAGTTCTTTTTGGTTTGGCCACCTGCTGTTTTCTAAGTATTTACCAGTCAACTTCCTGGTTCGCTTCCTCCATTTTGTATCGACATTCTTCATGTACAAGTAGCTGAAAACCTTCCTAGCCCAACGCTCTTCCCCCATTTCTCTCAATCGCTTCTCAAATTTTATCTTGCTGCTAGCCTCCCTGCCCTCAAATGATGTCCATCCCATATCACCGTGTACTCCCTGATTTGGTGTATTCCCGTGAGCTCCTAAAGCAAGCCTACCTATTCCACGTTGCTTAATTTCTAATCTTGCTTGAACTTCTGATCTCATGCACAAGACCGCATTGCTGAACGTCAGCCCAGGAACCATGACCCCTTTCCATATTCCTCTCACAACATCATACCTATTGTAATTCCACAGTGCCCTATTTTTCATGACTGCTGCATTCCTGTTACCTTTAGTCCTCACGTATATTTCGTGTTCCCTCAGATACTCGGTCCCATTGCTTATCCATACGCCCAGATATTTGTATTTATCTGTCATCTCTAGCGTGACCTCCTGTATTCTAAGCTCACTACCTTCGTTGTCATTGAAAATCATGACTGCTGATTTTTCCCTACTGAATCTAAAATCTAACCTATCTCCCTCATTACCGCAGATGTCCATCAATCTCTGCAAATCTTCCTTGTTGTTGGCCATTAGCACTATATCATCTGCGTACATTAATGCCGGTAGTGCCTGATCAATAAGTTTTCCTTGTTTGACTAAAGAGAGGTTGAAGCCAAGTCCACTTCCCTCTAATTTTGCCTCTAATCCTTGTAGGTACATCATGAATAATAAGGGTGACAGGGGGCACCCCTGCCTAAGCCCCCGTTTTACCTCTGCAGGCTTGGATACCTGTTTTTCCCACTTTATAACTACCTTGTTACCTTTATAGACACCCTTTAAAAGATTAGTGACTACATGTTCCACGCCTAGTGTGTCCAGTATTCCCCACAATTCCTCTTGCACCACGCTATCGTACGCTCCCTTGATTCGTACTGATTCGTACTAAATCGTACGCTCCCACCACGCTATCGTACGCTCCCAATTCTCAACAGAATTGTAGGGGCGCCCTCTGTTGGCTGTGGTCCTGGGCGCCCCGCTCGCGATGAAAATCTATTTTACATGGTTTACCAATACTTGCTTGGGGACGGTGCCTGTTAGCTATAAGCGTCGAGCTTATCTAAGACGCATATGCTAGGGCATGTTGGTAGTTCATTTGCTCTTTTTTTATCGCACAAAAGGACTAGGGCATTTTTTTGGTCATTCTTCGTTTTGAGCGCTAAAACTACCGTTAACTCGGGTTGATGCATGGGATGATAACACAGTATATTGCTTCGTGTAAGGTGTGCCTCGTGAAATTCGCCTACGTGCTAATACATTCCATTTCGTCAAATTTGTCCTTACCGATGCATTCGTTCACCCTCAACCTAAGTTGCGTGACACTGCCGGAAGCTGTGCCTGTTTAGGGGATTGTTACGATGGACTTGTGTTTGAACAAACCTTTCATCTGTGTGTGTGGCCACATTGCCGTACTTGAACAGTGCAAACGCGAGTTTGAGCTTAGCTGCTGATGTTCAAGCACAATTTATTTTATTCCACTTCTTTTCATCATGTGTAAATTTTATAATAATCTTGTTATTCATAGTTATATTTGCTTCGCCCCACTTCGGCATTTAACTTCTCTAAATACTTATTTATGCTAAGTACTACAGATGGTAAAGAGATTTTTTCTATTTGAAACATACCGATATTTTTTTCTTTCATGCACAAAAAACACTATAATGTTATACACACTGCATGGTATCTATGCATGTGTTGGCGCCAATATGTAAGATTGGGCAGCATATTTATCTGAAAACACCACAAATATAGAATTTTTTTTGCATTATCTTGACATTAGAACAATTGCCTTCAGGGATGAGTTTCACCCATTTAGTATTGTGTATTGTGGGCATTTACAACGCGCTTCTTCATCTGTACATAGCCATCATCACATAGCGTTCTTCGTCTTCAACGATAGTGGATATAGCTCTTGAGTATGTTCTGTGCCTCGGAGGTGACTGTGCTGGCCACGTCTTGCAGACCTAATAAAGGCATGTAAAGCACTACGCCACAAGTGGTGGAGGTTGCTCCTTGATTCCCCGTCCCTTCTCGCCCACTTTACCTCCTGGAGCTTCGCTCAGGTCACCGTTTGGGTCACGTGTCTACCAGCATGACCTCTCAGGTGCTTCTTTATCTACCCCTCCGGCTACGACTGCCACAGCTCCTCACTCTTGGATCGTCAGTGGGCCCCTTCGCGAGCCTCCTCTATTTGCTGGACTCTGCAATGAGAACGTGGATAACTGGCTACACCAATATGACATAGTGAGTGCGGCGAACCGTTGGGACGATTCGCACAAGCTCCGCCACGTCTCCTCCTATCTTACCGGTGTGGCGCAGACTTTGTTTTTTTTCATCACCAGATCAACTTTCCCAACTGGAACGTCTTCAGAGAACTTCTCGGACAAGCCTTCGCTACTCCGGCAGTTTGAGTCAGGCTGGCGAAGAGAACATTTGATGGTCACAAACAACAACTAGGCGAGTTTTCTCTATGACCGAGACAGAAAAAGTACGCCATCTGCTAAAATGTATATACAGGGTGTCCCACGCAACTTTAGGCAGAGTTTGAAATTGTGCCGGAACACGTGATTACGACGCTACTAAATGGATGTTTCTTACCGTTGCCTGGAGTTAGTCAGACTAATATTTGTGTTCTCAAATATTGTTTATTTAGATCTGTTTAATTAACTAACTTTTGAAGGAAGGAATATGAATAGTAAATTTCAATCAGAAAGTTGTAGATCGGTTTGCAAAACGTCCAAATACATAGTTTTTATCTTCATATCTGTCAAGTATTAGTGTTTTTCTGCTAATTAGAAATGCCCGTGAAATACAAAAAATACCACGTGACAAACCTGCTCGCGCGTCAGTGCGAACGATGATTCTAGTGCTCCCTAACGTTCCGCGTACGAAGGACACGCTTCCCTTGCGCCGATTCATGACAGCGATGAGCAGTCACAGAGTTTATAGTTTTTGTGCCGATAGCAAAACGTGTTCGTCGTAAAGCCACCACCATCATTGCGGCCCTGCCGAGACAGCACAATTGGGCAAATGCTATGGTCGTTCGTACCCAGAACGTTAGAAAGCACTAGAATCATTGTGTGCACCGGTGCATGAGAGGGTTTGTCACGTGGTGTTTTATTTCGTGGGCATTTTTAATTAGCAGATAACAGATATAAAATTTTAAACTGTCTAATCAGACGTTTTGCACACCGATCTACAACTTTCTCATAGAAATTTTTTATCTACCTTCGTTTCTTGAAAACTTAGTAATTAAACATATCTAATAAACAATATTTGAAAACACAATAAATAATCTGACTAACTCCAGGCAACGGCGAGCAACATGCATTTGGTCTCGTCTAAATCGCGTGTGCCGGCGTATTTGTAAACTTTGGCTAAAGTTACCTTGGACACCCTGTATGGGCCTGCTGCCTTCAATGATTTTGTCGTGAAGAACCCAAATAGCGTTGCTGACATTTTAGCGATGTGATAGCGCCTGAACGAGCTAGAATCTACATGGCTGCAGCCAGACAACTCTCCTGCAGCCATCCCTGACAACCCTACTGCCGACTCCTCGCTACGAGCCATGATCCACGCAATGATACGAGAGGAACTGCAGTCGCTCGGTTTTCCCACACGTCATTTTCCTTCTGATACCTCCAGTACAAATGTACGTGACATCGTTAAGAGGGAGTTGGCCACTAGGACTGGTACTGCGTACACAGTCCCCCACGTCTCTTAAGCCCAACCAACTTACGCGCAAGTCGCCACAGTTACTCCAGCCTTCGTAGCATCGATGCCACCGACGACGACGCCAACCCACCTGGTGTCTCTAGTGCCCAGCACGCAAAACCACTCTTACTATATATGCACCACCGGCACCAGTACAACTCGCTTCCATAGCCCCCAGCGCAAACACGCAACCCAATTATCAACCATGGCACCCGACGAGACCTACATGCTACTACTGCGAGTATCATGAACACATCGCACGTGTCTCTCGCAAGCTTCAGCGAGACGAGCGTCGTGGGTTTGACATTTACGAACGGGATTACTTTGCCACTGCGGCCACTTTTTAGCGCCTTCTTTACGCTGCTCTCCACGGTCACTCTTTCTCACCATCAGGAACTCCTGAAATTGCTCCTCGCTACCATGGTGCCAGGCATCTCTCGCCATCCCCTCTTCGTCGCTCTACGTCACCATTTCGACCAGCCTCTCAGTTCGCCAACTATCACCTGGAAAACTATATACGCAGCTTTTGGGAGGAAAGCTGAAGTTAGAAAAATTCTTTCAAGACATCCACATAATATGATATCTGCTTTGGTACAAGGCACAGAAGTGGAGGCATTAATAGACACTGGTGCCAGTTTGTCAGTCATTCACACTGGCTTGTGTACGCGCCTCAGCAAAGTTACTACACCCTTCGATTGACCTACGTTGTTCGCTGCTCAAGGGGACGCCATCCGACCTTCCGCCATGTACACTGTTCGTGTCTACATTGATGGACTTCTGCATTATGTACAACTTGCAGTGCTTAGTTCATGTGCTCAACAGCTCATATTAGGATGTTATTTTCTTTCAACAGCGCCCGCCTTCATCTGCTGCCGGCAACGCATTCTCCACATGAACAATAACACTTATTAGACTCACGCACATGACGCAGAACTTCAGTTTTTTGCTGTAGAAGACACCGAGATGCCTCCGCACAGTCAGCGAATTGTTACACTTATGTCTGATGTGACTGACCGCGGCGATGTGCTCCTACAACCCTCCGTGCGCTGTGTCACCAGAGGGATAGCCTTCGCATCGGGCCTGCTCCGTTTCGGCGATGGCTTCGCATTCGTTTGCGCATCAAACACGACGGCCGAATAAACTCTGGTACCGAACGGCTTAACGTTGGCTTACGTCGCTACACCGGAGCCTTTCTCTGTGGTAACTTTTCAAGACGCTTCCCTTGAAGATCCCCCTGTTGAGCGTTCCCCATCCACCTCCACCCTGAAAACTACCATCAGCTCCAACCTGACCCCTTCGCAGACCAAACAGCTGCTTGCCTTGCTGACTAAGCATGAAGCTTTGTTTGACGTCCATTCTCCCGTATTGGGACAGACGTGCGTCACCACGCATCGGATCGAGACTAACGGTACGTACTTTGTTCGTCGTCAGCCATATCGCGTATCTGTAGCCGAGCAGAAGGTCATTGAAGAAAGCGTTGACGACATGTTGAGAAGTAAGATAATACGACCCTCTGCTAGCCCTTGCTCATTGCCTGTCGCCTTAGTGCAGAAAAAAGAGAGTTCTATGCGGTTCTGTGCAGATTACCGTTCGCTAAACAAGATCACGCGCAAGGATGTATACCTTACGCCACGTATAGATGACGCCTTGGACTCGCTACAGGAAGCTGAATACTTCTACAGTCTCGATCTACGTTCGGGATACTGGCAGATAACGATGCATGAGGACGATAAAAAATAAAACAGCGTTTTCGACACCAGATGAACTTTACGAGTTCTATGTAATGGCCTTCAGCTTCTGCAACGAGTCCGCAAGATTCGAGCGCATGATACACGCCGTTCTGCGTGACCTGAAGTGGAAAACTTACCTGTGCTATTTGGACGATATCATTGTTTTCTCGTCAACCTTCTCTCAACACTTACACCGTTTACACGAAGTCCTCATGTGCCTTAGTAGAGCTGGCCTTCAGCTGAACTCGAAAAAGTGCTGCTTTGCCAGCAATACGATCAAGGTCTTAGATCACATTGTGAGTAAGGGCGGAATTCGTCCAGATCCCAACAAAATATTGACTATTGATTGTTTTCCTCGTACCGAAAAGACCAAAGAGTTACGCAGTTTTCTTGGCCTGGATTCATACTTGCACCGATTCATACGAGGCTTTGCCTCAATAGCGGCACCTTTGCACAAGTTACTCAGTTTCAGTGTTCGCTTTCACTGGTCTCCTCCCTGCGAATCAGCGTTTAGCCATCTGGAAAACATCCTCACATCTCAACCATGCAGTACTTCGCCATTTAGAAGAAACAGCACCCACATTCCTGCATACTGACGCTAGTGTCACGGCATTGGAGGTATTCTACTGCAGCACGATGAGTCACCACGCGAAAGGGTCATTGCGTATGCGAGCCCCGTCCTGACCAACGCCGAGATGAATTACACGATCACTGAATAGGAGTCCCTAGCTGTTGTTTGGCCGGTGCAGAAGTTTTGACCTTACTTACATGGCCACCATTTAACCATCTTTACAGACCACCAAGCCGTTTGCTGGCTTTCCACACTCAAGAATTTATCAGGGCGCCTTGGTCAATAGATTATCTGTCTTCAAGAATACGACTTCACTATCACCTACAAGTGTGGTAAAAAGCACCAGGAAGCAGATGCGCCTTCTTGCTACCCACTTCGTACGGCGTCGTCCACTGGCCCAGCCACCAACTTCAGCGATGAACGCTCGGATAGTCCTTCCACATCTGTTTAGTACTTAGCCGCTATTGACAAGATCTCTCCTGAGGACCACGGCTCCACCATGACGCATCAACTCGCTAACGCTTACTGTAGATGCATCATAGATCGCCTTCAAGGGAAATCGTGACCGCCTAATGCCCGCCTTCGGCGACAGCTCAGGCAGTTCAAGCTCAATAACCACGTTCTTTACCGTCCCATCTATCACGCAGATGGTCAACGCTGGGTGCCCGTTTTGCCTCGCTCTTTTCGAGCCGATATTCTTATCGCCTATCATGACGGCCTGACTGCTGGTCACTTCAGTTTTCAGAAAACGTACAATCGCAATAAAGGTCATTTTTACTGGCCTGGAATAGCCGCCAGCGTAACAAAATACGTCGCCTCCTGCAACCTTTGTAAGCGGCGAAATCTTCCTACATCACCACTATGCGCAGAGCTGCAACCACTTCCATGTCCGTCAGCACCATTCGAAGTCGTTGGCATTGATCTATATTGGTCCTCTTCCCGCGACTCCCAGTGATCATTGATGGATAGTGACAGCTGTCGACCACTTGACACGTTACGCTGAAACGTCCTGCGTGACTTCAGCCTCCGCTTCTGACGTAGCTACAATTAAGCTTAAAGCCTTGATCTTGGGTCACGGTGCTCCTGTTGTCATCCTGAATGACAGTGGAAAAGCTTTCCTTTCACGAACTGTGTAGTAATTGCTCAGAGCCACCGGCACCAGCCACAAGACAACCTCCAGCTATCACCCTTAAATCAACGGGCTGACTGAGCGATTTGATCGCACGCTCTCCGACACTACAGCCATGTACATTAAGCCATACCACACCAACTGGGATGCAATTTTGCCGTTCACAACGTTCGCATATACTATACCACTGTACAACGCACGTCTGGCTACTCGCCGTTCTACCTTGTCTACGGCCAATCGCCATCTTCCTTTCTTGTCGTATCGTTCTTGACCACCCCTGTTACACCATCTGCATCCTTCTGTGAACAATATGTGTCCCGCCTCCATCACTGTCGCCAGAACGCCAGACTCAACACTGAGGCAACCCAAGACCGTAGGAATCTGCATGACGCATGCCACACCACTGCGATCTTCCACTCCGGCGACGAGGTGCTACTCCGGTCCCCAGTTCGTACTCCTGGCTTGTGCGAGAAATTTCAGTTTCGGTTCCTCAGCCGATACACATCTTAGAGCAGACCTCGCCCGTTAATTATCGCGTTGAACCTGTAAATGCACCAGGTGACCGATGCTTTCGCGGTACTGAGATCGTGCATGTCTCGCGTATGAAGCCTTTCGCAAGACGTTCTCCTCATCTATAAGTTGCAGCCGGGATGGCCGCTCTCATGCGCGAAGATTTGGTGTAGGCATTTACAACACGCTTCTTCATCACCTGTGCATAACCATCATCACATAGTGTTCTTCATCTTCATCGTTAGTGAATATAGCTCTCGAGTATGTTCTGTTCCTTGGAGGTGACTGTTCTGGCCACGTCTTCCAGGCCAAATAAAGGCGTGCAAAGCACTACGTCGCAGTATTACAAAATTGCGGTCGCAAGCTTTAGGGATTCTGGTTGCTGTATAGATTGTCAGTAAACTTGCATATTTATTGTAATGGCACGGGGTTCATCAGCGGTTATTTGTAAGTCTCGGCATTTACTATTTTTTTAAAGCAGAGCCACTGCACAGCGTATGCTGCATCAGAAAGAAGTTCTCATTTCTCAGCTGACCACCATCATTGAAGCTAATGGCCCTAATTTAGCAGTATGCGATGGTCATTGAGTAAAAGCAATGGGGTCATTCTATGCCGAACTTCTCAGTCGTTTTGGCGACCATGCCAAACGTATATGAAAAAATGTGCTGATTTAATACATTAAAAACAGTGAACTGCTCGAGTATTTTGTAGAGAAAAAAATGTATGGTCACGTGGCTGCCTTCTGAATTTCCCAGAATGTTGTCTGGGTGTTTCTTGTGAAAACAAATGCTTTAAAAGTACCGCTTCTTCTTTCTCTACCAAGTTTGATGCACGTGTTAAGTAAAGGGGCTTGTGTAAGGTGTTTGAAGCTCTGTAATATCAATATAGTTTTTTGGCCACATACGCCTCCAAATAATTTAGCCAAAATGTGTTATGTTTGCACCTTCTCATTACAATACTGCGGGTTGAATGAATATCTCAGTTGTGAATATTTACTTCACAGGAAGTATATATTGGCGAAAAATAATTTTTTAACATCTCAAGCTGTAAAACTTAACGAGAAAAGATCACAAATTTCACAAAATTGTCATTTTTTTATTATGAGACGCAAATTGCACCATGTGATGATCCAATTAAAAATCACCTTTATACCTAAATCAAAACTAAATGAACAGTTTTTTGTGATGACAAGCTTTATCATCACAATATCTGTTTTAAGCAAGAAAATATTTTTTTATTTTTCTCTTGACGGCAAAGGGAAATTTCAAAGCGGCAGCTGTCGTAGACCAAATGGCAAGATAGTCGACCATGGGGCACTTTAAAAATCTTTTAGCGGCAAAGCTCCTTAGGCCGTGGGCCGTCCCCTCCTCTGTATTCGTAGCAGTAGTACGTAGCCACCTCTAGTTTATGAGTTGCTCAATATATGGCGTTCGTAGTTTTTCACAGAATATCCACGGAGTGCATGATGATGAGTGGGCGAAGCGTCCATCCGTGTGTACATCCGTCCGTGCGTCCGTATGTGCTTCAGTCCGTCCGTTCGTGCTTCTGTCCGTCCGTCCGTGAGTTCGTCGGTCTGTATGTTCGTCCACGCTTCTGTATGCCCATCCATTCGTCCGTGCTTCCGTCCGTCCGTCCGTGCTTCCATCCGTCCGCCCGTGAGTCCGTCCGTCCTTCTGTCCATCTATGCTTCCGTCTGTGCTTCCGTGCTTCTGTCTGTTCATGAGTCCGTCCATCCGTACGTGCGCCTGTCTGTCCATCCGTGCTTCTATCCATTCGTTCGCGAGTCTGTCCATGCATCCCTCCGTCTGTCTTTTCGTGTGTCCAGACGGATGGATGGACGGACGCTTAGCCCCACTCATTTTCGTCACTCCGTGCATACGCTGAGACTTTTTCCAAAACAAAAATTGTAATGATGAAATTTGCATAAAACATAACAAGAAGTGTTTTTTTTGTTTTCGAGTTAGGTAACACGGTGGTTTTATTTCAACCACCACATGACGCAAATTGCATCTCAATATGGACAAAATGACTAAGTTGTGAAATTTCTGATGATTTCTCGCAAAATTTTACAGCTTGAGAGCTCTAAAATTATTTTTTCCTCAACGTATACTTTCTTTGGAGTAAATATTGACTGCTCAGATATTTATTCAAAGTGCAGTATTGGAAAAGACAAATACAAATAAAACAGATGTTGGCTAAATTCTTGAAGGCGTTTGAGACCGAAAAATTCTATTATTATTATTACTGTGTTTGAAGCACCTTACACAAGCCCCTTTACTCATCATGTACACCGAATTATGAATAGGAAGAAGCAGCGTTACTTTTAAAATAATATTTCTCATAAACACCCAGATGACATTCCGGGAAGTTCAAGAGGCAGCCACGTGAACAAAAAAAAATTCTCTCCAAAATATCCGACAAGGGATACCGCTAGGGGGCCACGGAGTGCAGACGTGCTTCGCGTCAGCTCCGTAACTTTCCTATGTTTTTGGTGGTTTGTCAAAGTAATCGTGGAAACCATTCTCTCCGTCAATCAGCGGAAGTTTCAAGGACTTCTCTGTCACCAACCTTTGCCAGGTGGGCCCACGTTTTGGCCGCTTATCGGAGCCTTTTCCTCTGCCACGCTGGCACGAATGCTAAGTCCAGTGTCTCTCCGTACTGTGCCACAGCGCGGCCGCTGGGGCGGTAGGGCCCAGCAGCCTGACGTGTCGCCGGACCTCTTCGGGGCTCCGGATCTCCGACGAAGACGCACCAGGCCTTTTGAAGAGATAAATTGATGTCGTAGTGGTAGATGTAGAAGAAATTTGGCTGGAAGATTTCGGCGAGGGAGGAGGATGGTACAGCGTCCGGAGAATAAAACAGGCCGATGGCGCGTCCAAGTCGGCACAAGAGCAGCAGGCGAAGACACAGCAAGCGACCGCTGCCACATCGACTACGGGGATAGCCCCAGCCGCAGCCACAGCTGCGTATTACAATAAAAATTGTGCCCATCAACTGCAGCACCTCCCTAAGACGAGTCGAATGCCAGAACTACCACGCGATACCATGCAGCGATTTTCTTGCGCAAAACATCAAATAAACGTTTTGTTCACTCTCTCCAGACGCAATACTATCATCTTTAGATGACATTTGCAGTGTAACATGCAGATATAGGGCCAATTTTCTATTTCATGTTTGTTTTCGTTTGCGCTGTAGGACAATTTGAAGAGAAGAATAGAATAATAGTATTTAAAGGGGTGCACTACCGAATAAAACAAAAATACATTGCTTCTTCCAAACAAGCTACAAGCATGCTTTTAGTGTGTACGGCTAATTGTCATAAAATATTTGTGGCTTTTTGTTTTCAAAACAAGCCAAATGCAGTAACAAAAACTATGTTAAATTTCGCGAGAACATACAGCGCGTCTCAGTATCTTTAAATCTTAAAACATTTCTAACCAAAGTAGAGCAATTCTTTGTTATAACATGAACTCAAAAAGGCAGTTTCTAATCAAATATGAACCAAATGCTCCAAGGTTGTTTCAATCAAATTCATTAAACCAGCACTGCGTCAATAATCGCGACCAAAAAACCAACATTTTATCAATTAAAATGTTCCATTTGTGTCCGAGTTTCTTTGTTGTAATGTTTGCGTTCCATAATTAGTTTTTAATTGGCACGTATAGAAGGACATAATGTTCAATGACAAAACTCGTTTATAGAGTGAGAGCGAGGCCGACTTTCCTACTTCTCTTTCCCTATTTATGTTTCTTTTGAGATTAGTTCTGCCTTGTCATGTCCTCCATTCGATTCAACGTGGTGTATCTGAAGTAAAATACCTATCAAAGGAAGATATTGGACGCCGATCTATTGCCTAAAAAGTGATAAGTGTTCTGAAAAGGCATGGCATAAAGTGATCTGGAGTATACTTTTAAGGCCTTCAATAGATGCCGGAAACAAGAAAACAGTGCTGACAGTCCAGAATAGTGCGCCTTTTGCCAAGAAGAACAACTCTATCTTCAAGTCTACAGTAATCGCCGTTACGTCCATGCGACGAAGCACAGCACCGACGGAAGCCCAAGGGTTATGTTAATTCTATTGCAAAATATTGCTGTAGAGTTCATTTGAATCGTTTTAGAATTATCTTACGAGCTAATTCAAGCCCAAATGAAATGTTGCAATCTATAAAAGCAAAAAAAAAACAATCTTCACTCCTAAATACCGACGACATTGGGCTATGTGGATTTTGACCGAAATATAAATGTGAGGTATTTAGGGAACAGGAGCACACTGGCGAAAAATTGTTAGAGCAAGCCTGCCATTCTTGTCAGTAGCAAAAAGTGCGTTTTTTTATAAGTTTCAGTCAAAGTGCATTTGGCTATTTTAGGGGGGGGGGGGGGGGAAACGCTACATTTTTACTATAAAACAACTTCATGAGGGCGAGACTTTTATCGCAACTAAATGGGGTGAATAAATAATACGTTCTTGTCAATGCGCCTGCACTAAATATCGACCAAGCTCCATCGGCAGATCAACAAGAGGCAGCGCTGTGAAATATGATGCGGATTCGTAGGAAAATACGAAATTCTCAAAGGAATTTTCGGAAAAAGGTTTGCAAGAAAATAAGGTGTGGTGCGAAAATATGTTATGTTATTTACGCTTCATATTATTTCCAATAATCATCGTTTCGCAATTTTTGCGCTTATACCTGTACAAAAATTTATGAGAACTGAGTTCGCGCTAGGGCAAATATCTTTTTAAAGAACTTGCATCATCTTCCGAGGCGTCGCGCGCCACTGTTAAATTTTTTATCAACGCTTTTTGGATAATGAAAAGTTTTGCATGTTGCCCCAAACAACCAAGCCCAAAAAAATTTAACACTTCAAGAACAAAAAGTGCTTTGAGGGCGCGTGAAGTTTTAAAGCTCGTCGGGCACATCCCCTTTTAAAATATTCGTCAGAGCATTCAATACGCCTATTCGGTTCAAAATTCGCGGTTCGAAATTCAAACAAGACAAACATTCAGGGAAAACGAGGGCTTGAAGTGATGACACATCGTTGAACAGGGAATGTCGCTGGAGTCAAATTGTGGTTAAACCATTTTTATAACCGTTGCTTCAAGCGAAATGTGCGCTACTGTTAAAAACTAGTGATGCACTTATATGGTAGGCCGTCAAATGTCTTCTCTCGAAGACGGTAAGTGCCAGTGCTGCCGCATTTTTAAAGCCATTGGGATCACCGCAACACCTGTGGCTATGCGTGGCGTGCAGAGGTGGTAGAGTGAGATAGCCTGAGGGGGCCTGAAAATATTTGACCGCGTGGGCCGGAAGCGCGTATTTCGCACGAAAGTGATCTGATGCCATAAAGAGGTGTCGCGCAACTTGCCCTTATGTCACTTTGCTGGACAAAAGCCTGTATGGTTTGAAAGACCTTAAATGTAATAAACCAGAAGGGTCAGAGCAGGGGCTAATTGGTTGTGCATCAAGCTTCGCGGAAGCTTGTCTAACACATCTTCGGAAGTGAAAAGCACGTTTATAGGTGTGAATGGAGGTGTGTTATGAATTATTTGATTGTAGAAGTAGCAATAGGGACACATCAGGTGAATTTTCACCTCAGTGTTCCTGTGATGGTCTAGATTTCAATGCGCTAATAAATAGACGAATTCCCGTCGTTCCCGATTTGCACATGGTTCCGTCATGACAAAAGCCTGACGCTCTTACCTTTATAGCCACAGACGCATGCCGTATCAAGTGAACAGGGAGTTTTAAAATTTTCCGGGTGCCAATCAGCGCGTTGAGATGCTTGTCACACTTTTCGCGATGCCAGCTGCCACCAGTCGGTTTCATCCCGCGAACTGCCGGAGTGCGATGCCTCCACCAACATAACGGCGGTGCACTTGGTCCCACGGACATTACGAGATGATTCGCACCCGCCAGGTTCCACGCATTTGCCCAAAAGAAGCATGCCTTGTGGGCTGCATCACGATAGCGCGCCGCACACACGCCTGGCTTGAACACCGCCCGAAGCGCTACGCCAAACCATGATACCACTGTCAATACGACGCACTCCGTGCGAAACTGCCATTTCTTTCTTTTTTTATTTTTATTCATTCGTTTACGGCTGGCCGAACTTGGTAATAACTTGGGCGAAGCGCCGCTCGCACCACTGCGCAAACATGAAGAGGAATGCCATTGGAACTAAATCGTCGCGTTATACCAGTCGGGAAATAGGCAGGAGCGTAATGCGTCCGCACCACTGTAAGCGTCGTTCGAACACTAAAATATCTCATTGCCTATTTCTTCGAATTCATGACCCTATCAAGGCGCGACAAAATTTCGAATGTGCGAGTCTGATTTAGAAAGAAACAGTCTGCCGTTGCGACTGCTATAGCGGCCCGTATGCTTCGGTTTCTTCGAGGGCAGAAACTTTGCCCATATTCCGAACTGTACAGCGCAACCGTTCTTTGGCACTCGTCTTTGCCGAATAATAAAGCTCATCGTAACACGCTCGATTAACTTTTGCTTTGGTTAGGTTTTTGTTGTTGTTGGTTTGGTCTGGCTTGTATTGCGATTGCGATTCTACGGATAACCTCGGCTGGCTTTTGCCGTCATCGCCATCACCGCCATCATTCACCGCAT
The DNA here is from genome assembly GCF_043290135.1 of Rhipicephalus microplus. Taxonomy (NCBI): domain Eukaryota; kingdom Metazoa; phylum Arthropoda; class Arachnida; order Ixodida; family Ixodidae; genus Rhipicephalus; species Rhipicephalus microplus. The sequence continues at coordinate 233,572,562 of NC_134710.1, forward strand.
ATGTTTACGTATCTATATATATATATATATATATATATATATATATATATATATATATATATATATATATATATTAAAACTCATGAAAAAAAATGCCACCCCTGAAAAAAAGTTGTTGGCGCCTAGCTCGTTGCGATGCGTGGAAGCGCACTTGTCTTCCATATATACTTTGCCCCATGGATGTGGGGGGGGGGGGGGGGAGATGATTGTATGCGTGCGCCAACCCTTCAGTGGGGGGAGTCGTGTGCTTTCAGTTTTTACCGGAATAATTGCGTTAGGTGCCGGGCTCACAAAGGTCACTTTGCCTGCTGAAATGCCCCGTTTGCGAAAAGAGCGCGCTTTTCATACACAGTGAGGTACAAGAACTGGCACACCTGTTAATTAGCACTCATCTGTACCTGTGATTAGGTTTCGTGCGTCGTTTTTGTTTAAGCAGCACATTAGGTGTCGAGTGGTAAAAGTTGTGCGTGGGCTCTCGTCCTGTGTGTGTAGTTTTCGTGCATCATTCGTGCGTGAGCAGCGCCCTGCACCTTTCGATATGCATGCCGTTCTCAGCGTAACATTCCACGTTATTGCTATTGCATTCATTGCTTCGCCCTTGTCGCGACACTGTGAGTTTTTTTTTTTTTTTCGTAGGGCATACCCACTGGTATGGATCGGCCACGAGTCAAAAAATAGTAAAAACGCACTTAGTTCATACTAAAAGCAACCCATGTGCCAAGGAAGAGCAAAATAGATGAAAAGCAACATTATATGCTGAATTTTTCATGGAGGAAAATAACTTTCGAAAATCGTTTCTTTACGGCTGCGCAACCATACCCGACTCCCTATGACAGCGTCCGGGAGAGAAGGATCCCAGAAAAAGCATGTGTCGAATTTCTAAAACAAGGAAAATGTTCTCTAGATTCTTTCCAAACCATGCTTATAAAAAATATGTGTATGGCATCTCCGCTGCTGAGAATTCTGAGGAAGGGTGTATCGCGGACATGAAGCGATGTCCGTTCGTAGAGCTCCCCCCGTTTACAAAAGCGTCGGTAAAGCCATTGTTTAAGGCAAGAATGCAGGGCTTCCCTGGCACAAGTAGACTCTTATACGGGAGATTCGCAATCTCAATGTGCGACATTGCACTGAATTTTCTACACCTTATCGATTTCCTGCTTGCTACGGCTGTTGCGATATGCGTCGCCTATAGGCATATGACACCCACTTGATGGTGCCACCGCACTCAGCGTGCGAAGCGCCAATGTGGCAACTTGGCGCATTTTGTCTCTTCCCGGTGCGTAGCTTGAAGATGTGCGCTGCGAAAGCTGGTGCGTGACAATGGCCACGCAAAGCAAGCCTCGCTCACTGCTTTGAAGATACAGACGAACACCAAACGCTCAGGAATACTTCAGATAAAGTAATTTGCTTCATAATTATGACTAAGACGCCACTAATTGTGTTTACTGCGTGAAAAAACTCTCGGTCCGACGGAAGTCTTCGAAAACCCCGCCGCGGTGGTCTAGTGACTAAGGTACTCGGCTGCTGACCTGCAGGTTGCAGGAACGAATCCCGACTGCGGCGGCGGCATTTCTGATGGAGGCGGAAATGTTGGAGGTCCGTGTTCTCAGATTTCGGTGGACGTTAAAAAACCCCAGGTGGTCGAGATTACCTAATCCCTCCACTACGGCGTCTCTCATATTCATATGGTGGTTTTGGGACGTTAAACTCCAATTATCAAGTCTTCGAAAAGTGTATCGCGCAAATGAGCGTAGAGGTCAGTACACGATTTTTTTTTTTTTGCAGACGATAAAAAATGCCTTTATCGGTTGCCTGGCGCATATATTACCCCATGATCGTCGCGCATCAGCACAACGCTGGGATGGTTGAAATGACACAATAGCAGTGATAAAAGGACATAGACTGCATCAAGTGCCCGTCTCCTTGTTCTCTAGCTCTGTTAGTACGTCAAACTAGAGCATTAGCTATTACGTGGTGGACGATTTCTTTTACAAAACCCTCCTCCGAATTTTATTTTTATACTGCGCAATTCAGCAGGCTAGTTCCGTCCTCTGGGTTGGGTGAAAACACTCAGTCTGTGCAGGCATAAGCTGACTGTGTATTTTGCTTTTACTAGTTATCGGCGCAATAAAGAAAAATTGCACAAGCCCATCACACCTGCAAGGATGTATGGCAACAACCACCAACGCACAACATCTGCTGCCCAGCCGCAGGCAATTCAGCAGAAGCTGCCGACCAGCGCTTAACAGAAAAAAAAAAGTTTCATCAGTCAATTGTGAGCGTCTGTTTAGATCTCAATGACAACATATTTCTCAATATGTACTGTGTTCTGTGTTTACCATCATAAAGCTGATTTTGAGGCCCCTCAGTCCAAAAGATATGTACAGCTGGCAAAATGGGCACCGTTTTACATCGCATTGGTTAATAATAATGATACGTGGGATTTAACGTCCCAAAACCACCATATGATTGTGAGAGACGCCGTAGTGGAGGGCTACGTAAATTTTGACCACCTGGGGTTCTTTAACGTGCGCCCAAATCTGAGCACACGGGCCTACACCATTTCCGCCTCCATAGGAAATGCAGCCGCTGCAGCCGGGATTCGAACCCGTGACCTGCGGGTCAGCAGCCGGGTACCTTAACCACTAGACCACCGCGGCGGGGCGCGTCGCATTGGTCGCCACCGGTCTCCATAATAAAAGAAACAAAGGAACCAACAGAGTGATTGATTTGATTTGTGGGGTTTAACGTCCCAAAACCACCATATGATTATGAGAGACGCCGTAGTGGAGGGCTCCGGAAATTTTGACCACCTGGGGTTCTTTAACGTGCACCCAAATCTGAGCACACGGGCCTCGACATTTCCGCCTCCATCGGAAATGCAGCAGCCGCAGCCGGGATATGAACCCGCGACCTGCGGGTCAGCAGCCGAGTACCTTAGCCACTAGACCACCGCGGCGGGGCAACCAACAGAGTGTCACTATTCAAATTTTTCAAGAATAATTTACAAAAAATCAATATTTCTGTTAGTATTCTTTTCGGAAGTATTTCTTTTTGTTAAGCTACCCTATTCTTCTCAATCTTCCATGGTGGGTGTGAGCCACAAGTTTAGAATATACATCTACATCTACTACCTGGAACAGTAGCGTAGCCAGAAATCTTTTTCCAGGGGGTGGGGGGGGAAGGGGGATTGAACCGTACTTGATGTGCGCTCGTGCATGCTTTTGTACACCATACGCTCATGGTGCGCTCGCGGTCGTTTCCCTAGCTTAACATATACCAAATTTGGTAATGCATGAGGTAAATGGATGACGAAGGTATATGACTGGTGCAAACATGATAGTTCCGACATGCGTGTCATGTAAAAACATGTCTACATATACCACGCTCATGATGCGTTCGTGGTGATTTCACAAGCTTGACAGCTTGACATATACTAAATTTGGTATCACGTGACGTGAACATACGACGAAGATAAATGACACGTCCAAACATGATAATCATGACTTGCATGTCAGGTAAAACATGACTGCATGCTACGCTCATACCACACTCACGGCCATTTCGCTAGCTTCACATATACAAAATTTGGTATTACGTGATGCGAATAGACGACGAGCACAATCCAGGCGCAAACGTGACAATTAAGCCATAAAAGTCGTGTACGGCATAATTTACGTCAGCCTCGTAACGTTGTGCTGATTTTAATTTGGCAATTTATGCCTATAGTCCCAAAATGCCTATAGTCCCACCTTTGCCAGCTGCCCACTACTTCCTCCTTGCAAATATCCCACTACGCCCCATCACCGATCCACCACTTCACCAACCATGAAGCAAATACTGTTGAGAAGTAGTCAATATGAAATGCAAGATGATCGTGAACTTTTATCTATCAGAGCGCGTTGAAGAACTATAGATGGTCTCACGGTGTCCATTCCTTGTTTGTACGTGACCACCTATAGTTTCACTTTTGCAAACTGTCCCGTACTTCGTCCTTGCAAACATCCCACTATGCCCCATCACCGATCCACCACTTCACCGACCATAAAGCCGTTATAATGAAGGGGGAAAGGAAGCGACGTATATCTACCACTGTTGTAGAATTTTCTGTTCAAATATATACAGTATTTGTATATATAAGCCCCCGCACTTCACCTCACTCATCATTATTCACTCCATAGATGTGCTGTGATTTTTTTGTCATGTGGCCAGTACAGATTGTTAGGAAAACGTCTCCTTGTCATCTTATTCACTAACCTTGGACTGACTTTCACCATTCACAGTATACTCAGTTTGGGTGTTTCGGTTCTGGGCTACAGCCTGAGGAACGTCTTTGGTGCCGTTTGCGGTTATCATCATGAAACAAAACGAATGCGTCTCTAAATTTCTATTTGTATATGTGTTATTATAGCATTAAGAGCAAATTCAGAACATATATTTCACGAGTTCGAAAGTACTGCAAGTTACATTCAAGATATACACTATACTCTCTGGTCAAATGGTAAAATGTAAATATTTCACTCTTTCTGTTCTTACGTAGGCTCTATCTTCCTTTTGTTAGGATTCCAAATTGTTGATGGGAGCCGACAGATGAAAACAACGTAGTGTGATAATCATCAGTACGTCACCACTAACCCCTTTAAAACTAACACGCCAAGTATAACACGGCGCCTTTGGAAAAGATGGGTCCTCGTATGGAAACGTCGACCAGCCAGTCTGAGGCACTTCCATTGTTCATCTTATGATTATCCCACTGTTTTGTTAGGATTATGTATCACTTGAAAGGCGTCGAATCCTATACCACCAATTGTTGATCGATCCCCCTGAGTGGGCGAGAGCCACAGTGGAGGCATCATCATCATCATCATCATCATCATCATCATCGTCGGTCTATGCTGACGATAGTTTCTGCCTGCGGTTAACGGTGGAACGACAAGTTGAGCAGCTCCACTCCAAAAGGCCTTAATCGACGTAGCGCGTTTTGAAACATAGGACAAGGGAAGGGACAGAAGGGAGCGTTTACTTCCAACAAAACTTTATTTCGAGGAGCGTACATATATATGCTCATGAAATTCGAAAACAACAGACAAACAGATGAAAAACCCTCTATTGCCATGCGATAAAAGCTTATGATCTCAAAAACGACAATTCTTTTTCACAAAGACCGAGAGAAGGATTGCTGACGCAGTTCAGCCCTAATCTACTGATCCTTTCTGCTTCAATAATCTCCCTTGTCACTTTATTTCTGTTTTTTCCTATGATTACCGTACCATTAAAAAGTGGTTTGCAGCCACACATGCTGCAATGTAATGCCGAAAAACCATCTCGACCATTTTTTACGTTGCAAGCGTGTTCGCGGAGCCGGTCATTAATACACCTGCCAGTTTGTCCTATGTAGTGTTTACCGCATGAAAGAGGTATCTGATAGATTACAAATTGCGCGCATGTGACAAACGGTGTTAATTGCTTTTTAGAGCATCCCGGTTTTGCATGTGAAACAACTTTCACACACAAGTACGAGAGCTTTTTCGGGGCAAAAACACCACCTTTACATTGGCCCGCTCTCCAACCTTCTTCAAGTTGTGGGAGATTCCATGCAGATAAGGCACTACGGCCAGCTTCTGACGTCTTACTGGCTCTACATGAGGGAGAGCTTGATGCAAGGACTGAAGCTTCTTGACCGGAATTCCCGCGACGGAAACCTGTACGTGAGAGGGGTAGCCAGCGTCCAGAAGTCGTTCTGCTTGTTCCTTGAAACTAGCTGCCATCAGATGTGGACAAGATTTCTGCAAGGCATTACTAAAGCACATGTTTACAATGAGCAGGAGGTGCGGGCGGAGTAGCGGAGAGAGAGTGGAGAAGAAGCACGCGCTCTGGCATGTGAGGGCGCTTGCATCGCGGGGTAGGCCCTGCGCCATGTCGTTTTATGGCAAACAGAAATTAGGTGCTTTCTTCATATGCCTCAAGAACCACTACCACCACCACCATCGTAGGAGCTTGGTGGAGCTCCCGCGGGCGTATAGAGAGTATAGGAGAAGGTAGGTGCAGTGCTTCGCCGTTCCTTCTCTCGCCGTTAACTCTCTCTCTTCTCTGTGCACCACCTCACAAAATGGTGATGAATTGTGGCGTAGTGGTTACTTTGCAATCGTACTTGCAGATGTCACTACTAAGGATTGATGAGCGCTCACAAAAAACAATACATGACGGAATCACGTGTGTTTTTTCATTTCTTACATCCTGTGTGTGTGTGTGTGTGTGTGTGTGTGTGTGTGTGTGTGTGTGTGTGTGTGTGTGTGTGTGTGTGTGTGTGTGTGTGTGTGTGTGTGTGTGTGTGTGTGTGTGTGTGTGTGTGTGTGTGTGTGTGTGTGTGCCTGCGTGCGTGCGTGTGTGTGTGTGTGTGTGTGTGTGCGTGCGTGCGTGTGTGTGTGTGTGTGTGTGTCCTGATTTTAAGTAGCATTTATTGTATTCTTGATGTCATCTTATCGTGACTCTAATGCGAAACTGACATTGTTTCCTTTAGTTAATATTGAATTTTGTACAGTACACGTAATAAAAGCAATAAACTAATTTTGTCCTCTTTTTCTTGTGTTGGCAACAAGCATCTGGAGTGGAGAATCAGCTACAAATCAACATTTTTATGCTACACACAGGGCTCCGAAACGTTTTTAGCCATTCGTACCACTGAAAGCACAAAAAAGCGTCCAAACTAGATGACCAATGATAAGGCACTCCCGCCAACGAAGTGAGGCCCGTAGCACTCACTCTCGGCATCGGCTACCCGGTTGAAGATTAAGGTTGTGCAAGCTCCTGCGGCGTTGGCAGCTTGTGATATGGCCCTTAGAAAAATATACTCTCGTAAAGAATGGCCACTGAAGCGTTTTCGCGGCCGAGCAAGCAAGGATTTGAACACTCACCAGACAGCATAGCTATGCGCACTTCCAGTTGGAATTCAAGAACTTTAACAGTCGCATAAGAATTACCACCGAAGCGTAACTATGGCAGTTTTTTTTTTTTCAAATCAATGAATGAAGAAGAATTTTATTTATGAAGTCCAGTGAAGTTGATTTGGGACGGTCTTCAGCCCCAGCCTAGGCGCCGGCTACGAGCCCTTGGGCTCAGGTGGCTTCCTCGGCTCACTGGGCGGCCCACAGTTGTTCTAATAAGGATCTGAGCAGAGCCCCCTCCCAGCGCGCCTCGCGGTCCGAAACTGCCTTTTTGTGGTTTCTGTCTTTGCTATCATCTAAACTCGAGCATTCCCATAGTATGCGGGCAAGTGTAGCGGCCTTGAATTTTTCTGTTAAATACCGATCAGGGTAACAGAGACTAAAGAGAACAGGATTAGGATAAGTATGTGTTTGCACTTGTCGCCACGCAACTGCCTGTTTTTTTATTTAACATGTTGTGTGGCGGAGGGTATTTTCGCCTTACTAGCTTGTAGTGCTGCGTTATTTCGTGGTAACTATAGTCCTGCGGTCCTCCTGTTCCCACTCTTTCCCGCGTTGAACTTCGGCCGAGGTGGCATCGGCGTTCGCAACGGCTCGGTTCGTGTGTGCTCGAGCTGCCATGTGCGCCGCCTCGTTGTCGGCCAGCGAGGTTTGTGTGAGTGGGGGGGGGGGGGGCAGTCTATATAACAAAAGTGTCATTTTTCATCCAAATGTTCTCTTCGTTAGTCACTAGCATTCGCTGCGTCTCTCGGGAAACACGACCGTTAGCATGGTTACGTATCACTGCTTGGAAGTCATTAATTACTATTTTGACTTCAGTGGTCACCACCGCGAGCGCTATGGCCAGCTCCTTGGCCGTCTCAGTGAGTGGCGTCTGCACGGTAACACTCATCTTGCATGTCTCTTTACAGTCGACCGCCGCGGCCACGTAACCACACCTGTGCGCGTATCTGGCCGCGTCCACGAATACCGCTTCCTTGCAATGTCCGAATTTTCTGTACAAGTCCTGCGCTTTCCCATTTCTTCGGCCGGTGTGATGTTCCGGGTGCATATTTTTGGGCAACGGTGGAATCACTATTCCTTCCCTCACCATATCGGGTACGTCGGCCTTTTCACCTTCCTGCGCGTGGATAGTATATTCCCAGTTTTGCCAGGGGGTACCTGCCCGTTTTCCTCTCAGAAAGTCATTCATACTGCGCTATGTAGTGCGCTTCTATTAATTCGTCGAGCCGATTGTGCAAACCTAGTTCTAATAATTCCACTGTGCTTGTGTTCTTGGGTAAGCATAGGGCTTGCTTATACACTTTCCTGATTAAGAAATCTAACGTTCTCTTCCCGTTGACGTGCCATTTCAAGTAAAAGGCAACGTACGTGAATCTCCTTGAGACGAAGGCTTGTACAAGCCTGTTAGTGTTGCTTTCTTTCATACCACTATGTCGGTTCGCAATTCGTTTTCGAAGTCGGATTGTCCGATTTACCGCGTTTTCCAAACTGCCAACAGTTTCACCGTTGTGCCAATTGGCTACAATATACAAGCCTAACACGCGTATCACGTCTACTTAGTGAATGACGCGGCCGTCCGAGGTTGTCAGCCGTATCACTTCCTATACGTGATTTGCGCTTTGTTCGCTGTATTTGGGATTTCAACCTCTGCGCGTAGGAATGAATAAACGTTATTTAAAGCCCGGCAGTGTTCTTCGGGCGAGTTGGGAAAGATGGGATTAACCACTGTCTCTTCTCATCTTGTCCCACTGTAGGATTGTGTTCTAATGTGCACAATCCTACATGTCGGCACTTCATCGTGCCATGCAGAGGACTCTAATGCATGGCAAAAATCAATGGAAACTGACCAGGAGGTATTCTTTTCGTGCATTTGTTTCTCACCATGTGAACAACGCATTCACATGGTTTAGCTATACGCATATTCACATTCATCAACTATGGGTGTGTAGACCCGTGGTAAATACACTTTGGAGCATCAAGGTCTGGCCTCAGATTCCTTAGCTAGAAAGAATGTTTATCGTTTTATCCACTTATTTCTTTGAAGCGTTGATAATGTTAGAATCAGGACCGACATTAACGGTCTTACTAGATGATCGTGGCGCTTACAGCAGTGAAGTAGCTCTGCCGCAGGGCCCTACGGGAGTGTCCACTCTCGAAAGTATGCATGGCCAGCCTAGCAAAAACCAGCAAAGAACCAGCCAACCAACTGATTTCATTTAGTCAAGAGTTCGATTGAATCCCGTCTGGTCGGAGACAAACATAGTGCAAAATACTGACTGTGAACAAGGCTCCCGTGTGGGAAGCCGAAACGTCTTTTTAACTTTTGTGTATTTCACCTTGGTCGGCGTTCTCATACCGCCGAGATGATCAGGTATGAGAAGGAAGGCACTCTTGATGATATGTAAAATGTATGTCCGACCTGTGTTAGTGTTTGGCTGCGTTCTCTTATCTGGTGCGCCAGCCTACAAGCTTTGGCCGCTCGTTCTATTGAAAAGAGAGGCTTTACAGCTGTGCTTAAGACTTCCAAAGTATACTGCAAATGCATTGTTATACCTTGAAGCACGAATACCGACCATTTTATGTCACTTTAACATTCTTGCTGTGCAGCCTTTTTTAAGATTATATGAAGCAACCTTTAACCCTGTCAAATATTTTTCCAATCTTGACCTATTTTTCATCGTGCATTGGCCCAGATTTCACAAACCACAAATAGTATTTTTTCAATTGTTACTTGAGCCTCTAAATGTACAAGTTAGTGACGCGCTTCCTTCAACTGTGCAACAAATTTTCCAGAAATTGTTTACCATGATATCTTGCCAACTCACGCTAAGCTATTATCTACGGGCATTTTAAATGGTTAATTGCAAGAACATTTAAGTACTCTGCCAACAAATGTTATTATTGCAACAGACGCATCGCATTCATATGAAAACTCAGGCATTGGAATATATTGTCCTGTACTTAATTGGTCATTTTCACATCGCTTACCAGATTTTCTTCTTGTCTCTCTGGCTGAATTTATGGCAATGATGTTAGCTTTGCAAAAGGTAAATGCTTCAATTCCAGTCGTAGCAATCATCACCGATTCATTATCAGTGTGCTCTTCTCTGTCTACATTCGGTTGATCTCTCATACTGAAAATGTTTAAGTCATTGATTCCCTATCATCTCCGAAGTGGTCATTTTCTCTGGGCACCAGGGCCAAAGGTTTGTTGTTAAACGAAATAGCAGATTCTTTTGCGAAGGCATCGCTTTCGACACCCATCATTTCTATTTTCCCACCTACCGTACACGTTATGGTGGTGTGATATCGCACACCTAAAATCAGGCAAAATTTATCAGACTCTGCACTGACGGCTTCTCCGTAGTACAACCACTTATTTCCCTGGCACAGTGAACTATCTAATTCAAGGATGATGGAAGTTGTCATCACAAACTTTTGTTGCCATGTTACTTCCCTCAATTTTTACTTGCATATATCGGGTTTATAGAATTCCCCTATATGCATTTAGTGAAATCAAGAGAAAACAATTAGTCAAGTTTATTACACTGCCACCGCTTCCATTTATTCAGGCAAAGCGTACTAGCACCACCTCTTCGAAAACTGGGCTTGCAGTTATCAGAACCTGTGCTCTTCTTTTATTTCGAACCTCTACGCTGAGTTACAGCCACAGGGCTGTTTTATTCGCCGTTCAGGAATACATCACTGCGATTAAACAATTTTCTTGCTAACTTCTATCCTATCTACTTTTCTTCTTAATTCTAATTCGCAATGGGCACTTCAAGTCATAAGTAAATAACTGACGTTTTTTTAGGAATGAAGCAATGCAGAATGTATCGGGCAAATTCACCTTATATTCAGCCAATAAGCTCCTTTGGGTACGAGCTATGTGCAAAGAAAACAACAACAACAACGTGGCAGTGGCTGGAAGTTGGCAGTTGCGGCTGGCGCGTAGTGGAATAAACACGGTTCCCGGTCTGGCTCCACGTTTTCCCGGCGGGGTTCTAGGCCGAGCAGACTAGAAACCCCTACATTTGGCGCCCAACGGGAAGAACCCCGCCCCTGGGCCACGGACATCAAGGTACCTGGCAGTCCACGACCATGACCCTGACGACGCAACTCACCGTGCCCATCTTTTCCGGTCAAGACGCAAGGGAATCGGTTCTCGACTTCATTGGCGGTCTTTTTGTGTACTAGGCCGTTAGCAGCTTCTCGGAGTCTGACGTGCTCCGGCGGGTCCTCCCAGTTGCCCTGCGCGTTGCCGCAGAACGATGGCGGCGTCTTCAACCTCCCTTTCAGTCCTGGAACCAGTTCGTCGTGGCCTTCTGGGACGAGTTCCTGCCGGTCGCCTACGACTACCGTATCCGGCGTAAGCTCGACGCCCGAACGCAACACCAAAGAAGGGTCTCCGCGATTATGTTCGGGCCATGCAGGAGCTCTTCCACCGGGCAGACCGCACTGCTCCTAAAGCCGTTAAAGTCTTGCATGTTATTCGGCGATGCCACCCCACTTTCCAGCAACACCTGTTGGGCCGCTCTTTTCCTTCCTTTTCGAGGAGCTTGCTTGCTTTGCTCAGCGAATTGCCGAGCCGTCTACTCCAGCCATACCCACCGTCGCGGAGGAGGGAGTTGAGCTCCATGGAGGCAAAGCAGAGGCCCGTTGGTGTCGGCAAGGTTCATGGAATGTTGCTAACGTTGGAGTGGACGCTGACGCCAGGTGGGACGCTGACGCGGCGCGAGACAGCCCTGTGGAGCGAGTGAGGACCGCGGTCATGAGTGCGGTCACAAAGTCCCGGGATGACGAAGCAGCATACATGAAGAAAAGGAAGAAGACGAGGAATAAGAGGGAAAAACCGAGAGTAACGGAATGCAGGGACACGACAATAACACCAGATGAATCGGAGTCTGACACCGAGGTGGCTCATGCTCTTTACCTTGAGAGGGACAAAGATGCCGTTGAACATCATGCAAAGGCTTCCACCGAAATGGCAGCGCTAATCGACAGGAACGCCTAGGAGGTCTGGAAACTCTCCTCCGCACCCGAGGTAAAGCAGAAAAAGACTGGATCCCTCTAAAGCACATATGACTCTCTAAAAAAGGAAAAGGATCAGATTAATTAGAGCTTGCAGAGAGAATCGGAGCACCAGCTCAGAGTGGGCAATCAACCCGAGCAATGCAATTTGAAGACTTGCGGAAGAGAATTCAGTGCTGCGACGAGAGGCTGAGTCCGTGCAACCAGTCTGTCTATGGCAGAAAAGCCTGTGATGGCTGTGTAGCTCGATAGTTTAGATGGAAAGCTTCCTGAAGGAAAAGCCGAGAAAATAACCGCTCAGGATGCAGTTGTAAAAATATCATCCACCACTTTTGCTGCAGAAAATAGAAAGTCCTTGGCAGAGTGGTCGGACATTTCCGTGGAGGACATCATGTGCGAGCGGTCTGAACTGGTGAAGCAGCTGAGTAGGCTCAGCGCCACTGTGGACAAACTGCAGGCAGAAAAAAAAGACTTGCAGAAGCAGCTTTGCAAAACAAATGATGAGCTGACGTCTAAGGAAATCAAGGCCACTTCACGACCACCCAGCCACATAGTACAGACAAACACGAGTCTGTTGAATATGCTGTCTTATCTCGTGAAGACGTACGTGGATACTGAGCAGGAGATCCAGGATGTTCTCGGTCAGCTGGGGCTTTCACGCGTCGGTTCACCGGCCTCCAACAGGGCTGCTGATGTAGACTACTATAGCATTGGGGGTATGAGCTGCCAAGCCCAAGGCTCAAAGGAAAATTTTGTTGATGACTGCCACTCTCAGCTCTGTGAGGATGGACCTAACCCAACACCACGTACGTGCGATAAGTTTGCCTCGGCCATCGGAATGCAGGACACCTCGGAGATGGAGCGCGAGGATGTTTTCCTTGGGGCAAGTCGCCGCCTGCGCATGGCTGTCGACCGGGTGCTGCGAGTGAGCAGTGGAGGCATATTCAGCCTGAGCTTCGGTGGGGGTGTCACGACCCCATGGCTGCCGAGGTCGCCAGCGTTTCACGACTACCACATGGAGGAATGGCCGCCACCAATGCGTGATTGGTCTGGACAGCCACAACGGCACCGACACATGACAATGCCTTACGACTCGTCGGGAACGGCGATGCACCAGGAGCATCGGTGTTCTGTCACGCGCTCGCCGACAACGCTGCTAGTCAACGTGAGCGAGTCCACTGCGCCTCCGTCTTCGGGCGGCGGCGGAGTTCACCCCTGTGTGCGGACCCACTGTGCCGACATGTAGTCTTGTGTGTCTCGTGCGGACCATCATGGCCAGGGCTAGCAGCTACCGCATCACGTTTTCCACTTTGGCCTAAGGGGAGGGGGCACTATGGGAGCGGTGGCAGCGAGCATGTTGGTTACAGAAGGACGAAGAGGAAGACGATCGGGTGTGCGCTAGGTGGCACGCGGCAGTGGCTGGCAGCTGGCAGTTGCGGCTGGGGCTTAGCGGAATAAACCCGGTTCCTGGTCTGGCTCCGCGTCTTCCCTCTGGCGTTCTGAGCCGAGCAGCCTCGAAACCCCTACAGCTCTTAGCACGCTGGCGGCCGTTTCACTAGCTCCACATATGCCAAATTTAGTATCACGAGACGTGCATAGATCTCAGGTGGTCTAAATTTCCGGAGCCCTCCACTACGGCGTCTCTCATAATCATATGGTGGTTTTGGGACGTTAAACCCCATATATCAATCAATCAATCATTTTTTCATAGACGACGATGCTAAATGACACATCCAAACATGATAATCATGAGATGCATGTCATGTAAAACATAACTACATGCCACGCTCACAGAGTGCTCGAGGCCGTTTCGCTAGATCCACATATACCAAATTTCGTATAACATGACGTGATTAAATGACGAAGGTGAATGACACGTACAAACATGACAATCGTGAAATGGAAGTCATATACGGCATAACTTACGTATGTCTTGTAAAGTTGTGCTGATTTCAAAGTGACATATCAATCTTCCTCATTCGTACATTGCACGTAGGATCTGTCTTTTTTTTAATTTTGGTCACAGTTAGCGACACCTGTATATTGCCCCTTGGCCGCTAGGTACGGCGAGCGCAAGCCATGGGTGCTTGCTAGAATAGAAGACGATGTTCTGGGGCAGCGCGCGCTCTGGTTAGTTGTTGATTATTGAAGCAGACACCTCGCCAGTTTTCGGTGGGTCTCCCCGCCGGCTCAGTTCTTTTGAGTTGAAGACCTTTTGTAGCACTTGACAACTGGTGGAGGTGCTGGGTATCACCCAGCCTATGTTTCAAACGCCTCCAGGTAGCCCTGTACCTGCAGTGACAACACCTGCTCACCGGTCAAGCCGAAGACTCCGAGGACTACCTCCTGAGCGTGGACCTTCCCGAGATAACGCCTGTCACACCCCCGAACGCTAGGGAAGGCGCTGGAGCCTCCAACGCACTGAAAAGCGCTGCAGCCACGCCTCATACGCTGTGAAAGCCACGTGTGCCGACGGTGTTCTAAGGTTTCGTCTTGGAGGATATCGAAGACTAGCTGTCTCAGTTCGAACGGGTCTCCGAATACAATGGTTGGACCGACTTCGACAAGATGAGGGACGTGTATTTCAGCTTGGAGGACGGCGCTCGTACTTGGTACGAAAACCGTGAGCCTTTTTTTTCCTCGTGGAGCGTCTTTCGTCGATACTTGCTGGCAAGTTGGGCCAATCGCGATCGCCGTGAACGAGCGAGCGATTCAGTTGCGCCTCCAAATGCCGAATGAAAGTGGCATGATGTACGTCGAGGACATGACGAGCCTCTTTCGCCAAGCCGACCCCGACAAGGCGAAAGAAAAGAAGGTCCGTCATTTAATGCGAGGAGTGAAGGAGCAGCTTTTCACTGTCCTCATTCGCTGTCCCCCAAAGACCGTGGCAAAATTTTTTGCCGAAGTCACAACCATGAAACAGGTGCTGCAGCAGCGCTCTACTATGTACGACCGGCAAGTGAGTGTCGCTCCGTCAGTAGGTCAGATCAGAGGTGCAGGAAGCAGCATCAACATCGAGTCTTTCTGCGACCTCATTCGATCGGTGGTGCGCGACGAACTACAAAAGATTTAGTGCCAGCACCAACCTACTGTAGCGTCTATTTGCAGCTTCGTCAGAAACGAAGTAAGACAGGCTGTCCAAGTGCCGCCTTCCAGTTATCTCCCGCCTGTCCCGACAGAGCCACATCGTGCCTCATACGCAGAAGCTGTCAGTCAATATATTCCTTCTTCCCGCGCTTCGTTTATCCTATGCCTTAGGATGCACTTCCTTCGCTGCAGCCAATTCAGCACTTGGAAAATCGACAGCCGGAAAATCGATGGCACACACCGGCCAGACGACCACTGTGTTATCACTGTGGTGAAACTGGACATGTGTACTGGAAATTTCTCTATCGTCACCTCGGACTACACGGTTTTGCCGTTGACTCGCCACGGCCGAGATTCGGCGAAAGACCGAAAGCTAAGGAAGATTACCTTTCACAACAGCACACGTCACTGCGGCGGCAGTCGCGGTCCTCATCTCCATGGTGATCTCCAAATCTTCGGAGCCTCCCAGGGGCGGCACCGGCGCGCTCGCCACATCCTAGGCGGGAAAACTAACGACAGCGACCTTCGGGAGCGAGGCCGCTGACACTCGACGCAAGCAAGGCCTCCCACCGACGCAAGCACGGACCCGGAGCGATTCCCCAACGACAGCGACGAAAGCCAGAAGCAGATTTTCTTTGAATATACATGTGGTAGTCGACAGTCACCACGACGTTAGTGCATTATTGGACACAGGTGCAGACTATTCGATCATGAGCGGAAAACTAGAAGCGCACATAAAGAAAGTTATTACGCCTTTGTACGAAGCACAAATTTGTACTGCCGGCGGGCACGTAGTCACCCCAATCGACATGTGCACTATCAGAATGAGCGTTCGGGGACGTACGTTTTTTGCCAGCTGCCTCGTGCTTCGTGACTGTTACAGAGACCTAATCCTGGGAGTCGACTTTTTGCGGGAGCACGGTGCTATTATCGATCTTTGAGAGCGTGCCGTGACTTTTTCGACAGCTGGATCCTCCGGCAAATCTGACGAAGTCCGAGACAGCACGTTTCGCGTTTCTGCTGACAGCATCACGTTGCCTCCGCGTTCAAGCGTCCTAGTTGATGTGGTGTTCGACAAGTTACGGGATGGTGAGGTTGTCGCCGAAGGCAATATGGCGCTTTTGTTCGCGCTAGGCGTCTGCGCTGCACGCACCCTCGTCACGCTTTATGACGGACACTAGGCCCGTGTACATGGACGCGACGGGGGCGGGCTGAGTTGAGTGGCGGGTTCAGCTTACCTCGACGCGCCCGAGTTTATATGAACTCGCACGGACGAGTTGAGGTGAGCGGTGATCGCAGCGACGTTTTGCGTCGAGGCGAGCCGAAAGCCCGTCTTTCGGTACCGGTTTCCGCTCGTCCAAGCCTGCGCTCTCGCCGCTGTGGGCTGCGGTTGTTTACGCAGTTGTCGCTCCGCCACCGCGATGGCTGTCTTGGTATTTTTTCTCAGTTTGCACCAGCTGTACTTTATGGTTGTGTTGGTGTCTTGGCTAACACTGCACAACGCGATGGCAGCAGTGGTTCTGTTGCGGCACAGCGCTCGCCGCAGGCGTATCCGCAGCCTGACGCACCGTCCCCTGTTCACCCCTGGCTGGTCTCTCCAGGAATTCGCCGTGATTCATGGCTTGTAACGCCTTTCATTTGTGTACCTGATGCTGTGGAAAATCCTTTGAAGCCCTACACGCGAGTCATTTTTTGCAATAGTTGTGGCTTGTCGCTAATACGAATTAAGCGGCGCCCTGAACCTCGTTGAAAATTTTAAATTGAAAACAATAAGCAGTTTTTAAATGAAAATGACTAAAGACCCTCATCAATTGTTGGAACAAAGTGTACAGTTCCACCACAATTAAGTGCGCCGTGTTCCTCTTGCCTCATACGCTCACCCTGTTTGGCTAATCTGATTTCTGTGGCTTTTGGACTGGATGGTGAGATCCTTACACGATGAATTTTTAATCTGAGGGCTTGTAATTTCAATTGGAATGCAATATACAATTTTGAGTAAAATTTCTATCGGCTTACGTAAGCGTTTCTTCAAATTCTTCCAACAGGTGCTTATTTGCTCCCACGTTCACGTCAGGCCCTGTTCCTTCAAACATCTTTCCAGGTCCATGAATATGTCCTTATTTTTTTGCCACTTGCTATCGAGCAAATCACTCAGTTTTTTCTCATTGACTAAAGCTAGCAACGTCGTTATTTCATCATGTGTCCACATGGTGCGTGGAGCCCGCGAGGATGTCATCGTGCCTAGCGCGCGCGTACCGGCCGACAGAGAATGAGCAACGTCGGAGTGATGGGGACAGGGGAAGCGGAGACCGCGACGGGCGGGAGAGGTCACGAGCCGTCAACTCAGCGCGACCGGTTATACATGCCCTTTCTGAGCGCGGCGAGTTCGGTGAACCTACCCCCTGTCTCCGGGTCGACGGGACTCGCCGCGACGACTCTCCGCCCCTACGCGTCCGCTTATACATGGGGAGGGTGAGTCCAGAAAACCTGTTTATTTCGACTCAACGCGCCCTCGTCGGGTCAATGTAAACGGGCCTACTGTGCCTTACTAGTGACTAATTTCAGTAACGAGTACTGGCACCTGTTTCGTGACACCACCGTCGCATTCGCCTACCCTACTGCAGACGTTTCTGAATGCTTCGCATCTACATCAGTCGGTGACGGGCTTCGACCGACACCAAGCGACGTTACTTCACTACTTGCAAAAGTTGTTATCAACTCGACCCTCTCGGAACAACAGCAGACCGAGCTACGTGAACTGCTATATCGATTTCAAGAGTGCTTTGCGTCAACCTAGAAGGTTCGTCAGACACCGATCACCAAACACCGAGTAATTACGTATACCGACGCCTCACCCATAAAACAACGCCCTTACCGCGTTTCGGCAAAGGAACGTGACGTTATAAATGCTCAAGTCGAAGAGATGTTGCAAGATGGCATTATCTAACTTTCGAAGAGTGCCTGCTCATCTCTGGTCATGCTAGTGAAGAAAAAAGATGGATCACTGCGCTTCTGCGTGGACTACACGAAACTTAACAGCGTGACTAAAAAAGGACGTCTATCCGCTGCCCTGCATCGACGATTCCCTCGACAGACTGCGGCGGGTCAAGTAATTTTCATCGATAGACTTGAAAAGTGCTACTGGCAGATCGAAGTTGATGAACTAGATCGTGAAAAAACTGCCTTCGTTACACCGGATGGCCTATATGAATTCAAAGTGCTTCCCTTCGGCTTCTGTTCTGCACCTGCGGCATTCCAGAGAATGATGGACACTGTTCTTACTGGTCGAAAGTGGCACATGAGCCTACTTTATCTGGATGGTGTTGTCGTGTTTTCTGCGACCTTTGAGGAGCACCTGAAGCGTCTGCAGAATGTGCTAAAAGCACTCTGCTCTGCTAAACTGATGAAGCCAGAAAAATGCCACTTCGCTTACAAGGAATTTAATTTTCTCGTCCATGTTGTCAGTGCGGATGGTCATCGACCAGACCGTGACAAATGTACCGCCATGGCCTCGTTTCCTGTTCCACGTGATAAAAAGCCAGTACGTCGCTTTCTAGGGCTCTGCGCGTACTATCGCCGCTTTATAGCCATTTCTTTAGGATTGCTTAACCACTCACTCAACCAACTCGTGAAAATGTTCCATTCATCTGGGAGGAAGAACAGGACGCAGCTTTCTCTGAACTACGGGAGCGTTTGCAGACACCTCCAATCCTCGCTTACTCTGACCAAGACGCTGATACTGAAATTCATACTGACGCCAGCGACATGGGTCTTGGTGCTGTCCTTGTCCAACAACAAGAGGGCACAGAGCGAGTGATAGCCTACGCTAGCCGCACTCTTTCACGCGCCGAGGTCAACTACTACACGTCAGAGAAAGAGTGCCTCGCTGTTGTATGGGCCACGATGAAATTTAGGCCTTACCTTTACGGAGGCCACTTCAAGGTAGTGACCGACCATCATCCGTTGTGCTGGTTAGCCAACCTACGGGACCCGTGTGGGCGACTGGCACGATGGAGTCTTCGTCTGCAGGAATGCGATTTCACGATCGCTTACAAATCGGGTCACAAGCACGAAGACGCTGATTCATGGTCCAGTGCACCTGTCGAAGTTTGTGGCCATGACCCCGAGGATGACGGTGGTTTCCTTGGGGCCCTTACTACAACAGATCTGATTACACGACAGCGCGCGGAGGACAAAAATTCGCGCAGTTATCGAAAAACCTTGAAGGACGCAACTCTTCCATACCGCGATGTATTTCTCGAGGTCTGTCGTCGTTCGGTCTGCGAGGTGGGGTCCTGTATAAAAAAAACACCACCGGCAATTAGAGAACCTATCTTCTAGCTGTACCAACTTACATGCGTGACGGCATTCTTCTCGCCTGCCACGATGAGCCCACATCTGGTCACTTAGGTTCCTCTCGAACTCTCGCTCGAGTTCGACAAGCGTACTACTAGCCTAAGCTTTCCGCATTCGTTAAGCGATACGTGAAAAGCTGCCAGGAATGTCAACGCCGCAAATCCCCGCCACTGAAGCCCGCGGGGCTTCTTCAACCAATAGAACCACCTAGATCGCCATTCGATCAAATAGGAACAGATTTACTGGGGCCCTTTCCGCTATCGTCTGCCGGCAACAAGTGGGTCGTGGCAGCCACCAACTATTTGACAAAGTACGCCGAAACAGAAGCACTACAACGCACTACGGCTTTCGACGTCGCCCAATTATTTATGAGCCAGTTCGTTTTTCTAGATGGCACCCCGTCATGCATAATCACAAACAGAGGAACAGCATTCAGGGCTCAGCTCATTCATGACGAATTCAAGCTCAGCTACACGAGCCATCGCAAGACCACGACATATCATCCGCCGAGACACGGCTTCACAGGGCGACTCAACAAGACCATCGCTGACATGTTATCCATGTACGTAGATGTCCAGCATAAGAGATGGGAGCAGGTGCTACCGTACGTAGCATTCGCGTACATTACTGGCGTCCAGGAAATTACCCGATTCACGCCTTTCCGCCTTGTCTATGAACGTGAGGTCCAGACCTTGCTGGATATGATGCTTCCACACAATTGCGACGCTTTGATCACTCCTGACGCTCTGCAGCTTACTCAGTACGCCGAAAAAGCGCGCCAGTTAGCACGCCTACACATTACGCACCAGCAGAGTACACACGCATGCCGCTACAACGCTCACCATCGACAAGTTGAATACCATTCAGGCGATCAAGTTTGGGTGTGGATTCCAGTCCGACGCCATAGATTGTCAGAAAAAATTCTCATTCGCTACTTCAGACCGTACAAAGTATTGCGACGCGTGACCGATGTGAACTACGAGGTAGTCTCTGACGGCGCCTTCTCGCCACGGCGGCGAAGGCACTCTTCGGAGATTGTGCACGTGGTGTGACTGAAGCCGTACTTTACGCGGTAGTGCGACTGCGCGTGAATCTTATTGCTGTTTTTTCTATGCGTGCATTTTCTGTTTGTTCGCCCCGACTTTGCCATTGTACTTCCCGAGCATCAGAGTGATGCCCATTTTTTTCAGAGGGGGAATAATCCCACTTGGCCACTAGTTCCTCCAAGCGCAAGCCATGGCTGCCCGCTAGAATAGACGACGATGTTCAGGGGCAGCGCGGGCTCTGGTTGTTGATTATTCATTATTAATTATCTCGTTTATTATTGAAGCAGCCATCTTGCCAGTTTTCGGTGAGTCTCCCCACCGGCTCAGTTCTTCCGAGTTGAAGACCTTTTGTAGCACGTGACAATATATAACCATGTTCGCTAGTAGCTTACCATCACTCCCAAAAAAGCATCGCACATAAGTGCTCATCTTAGTAATAGCGTGAACTTGTACAATTCGGTGCGTGAATTTCGGCATGGCGACACTATGAATACACACATTACGTTATAAAACAAGTTTCGCGCATGTTCGAGTTACATAGTTCCTTAGAAAACAATAACGTTCACTAGAGCAGCTTTAGTGGCTTCAGCTGGATGGTTGCCTTGTTGTTTCTGGAAGCACCCATCATTATTCACAATTTTTTTGCAAAAATCTTTTATAGATCTAAAAAATATCTACATGGCACCTGTGTTGGTGGACATGCGTATAAAAATAGCATCACTAGGGTGTAAGAGTAGTAAATTAATTAATATTATATGCATATGCAGTCTCATACTCTCCGTTTTTATGTGTTCATAAATATGGCTTAACTATTTATTGTATAGGCTGAATCAATCACGTTTTGCAAAAACATCAAACATTTTGCGAGAGCCACAAACATTCCCAGTTCTATGCAAGTACATCAGCAATACAAATTCAATAACACAATCTCCTCGCAAGCCCCAATCCACATCCCACTTCCCCCGTTTTTATACTTAGACACACCACTTTGCTTAAAAATTCTGAGGAGACCCCGACTTCCCCGGTTTCTTCAGCGCATTGTTGAAACTGCCCAAAGATTGGTAGGTCTCTGATTTCGTGTAACGTAAATATAAATCCCCCTTTTTTTCTATTACTCGTCTGCTAAGTTTGTACTTGTCCCGACTCCGAGCCATTGCTGTGGCTTGTAAAGGGTGCACCCCTGCAGAAGCATCACTACACTGGTGAAGATAATGCTAGGAGTTGTACGGTTGGTAGACAGGCACTTGTTAGAACGAAAACACGGACCAGATAATATGCATTTATTTACGGTTGCCGGAGCAATTTGAGTGGCTCCGGCTAGGCGGTTTTCTTGTTTCTTCTGAAAGCAACTGCCATAAGTTTAAATTTTTTGCAAAAGAAAACATTTATTTTATAGATCTGGAAAAAGTCTGCATGGCACCTGTGTTGGTGCACATTCACTGATGTGTAGCTTCACTAGCGTGTAACAGTCGTAAATTAATTAATATCATATGCATATTCCGTCTAATGCTCTCCAGTTTTATATGTTCATACATACTGCTTGACTATTTTTTGTATAGACTGAATCAATCACCTTTTGCAAGAACCGCAAAATATTTGCGAGAGCCACAAACATTCCCAGTCCTACGCAAGCACATCAGCAACACAAATTCAATAACGCAATTTCCCCCCAAGCCCCAACCCACCCCTTATTTCCCCCGTTTTTACATTTAGGCACACCTTTTTGCTTCAAAATTCTGAGGGGACGGCTTCTTCAACGCATTCTTGCAACTGCACTAAACTTTGTAGGCCCCTGATTTTGTGCAACGTAAATGAAAATCCCCCCCCCCCCCCCTTGTACTTGTCCGAAATCCGAGTCATTGCTGTAGCCTGTAAAGGGTGCACCCTTGCAGAACAACCACTACAGTGGTGAAGACAACGTTAGAAGTATGGTTGGTAAACAGGCACTCGTTATAACGAAAGCTTGGACGAGTTAATACGCATTTATTTTATTGCGATAGTAATTATATGGACTTTCTCGGATAGACTTTGCACCGGCATTGACGTCAGCGTCATTCAATTAATCAATCAATGTTTAAACGCGGGATGACGCTGTCAGTAAAGCCTATGCTGTTGGTGCAGTGCGTGGCCCTCTTAAGAGTTCTGAGAAGTACCTGTACAACGAAAACATTACGCAAGTATAGTACACATGGATACGCGGCGAAGCTTGCTTGAAACGAATCAATAGGTGGACAGTAATCGTTTTGCCGGAATGGGTGTAGCGCATGCATATATATATATATATATATATATATATATATATATATATATATATATATATATATATATATATATATATGGGAAAGAAGTGTATACCTAAGGGCTCGTTTTTCCGTGTTTTAACACAATATTAATGAGATCTAACAGACAGTAATGCCAAGGAATGTAAAGGGGAAGTTATTAGAACCAATGGAACGTAATTAAGAAGAAAGAAAAGTGGATAAAAAAAATAACCAGCCGTGAGCAGGAATTGAACCTACGACCTTCGAATAACGCGTTCAATGCTCTAACCACTGAGCTACCACAGCGGCCTTCCCTCCACCCACTTTTTTGGGTTTATATGTCAATTTAGAAGTAGGAGTGACAGTCAGCGCCATCTATAAGCCTCTCTCTCTCTCTCTCTGCGTTTTATTCTCTCTCTCCCTCTCTCTCTCTATATATATATGTATATATATATATATATATATATATATATATATATATATATATATATATATATATATATATATATATATATATATATATATATATATAAAGAGAGAGAGAGAGCATCAAACGCGTCATTCGAAGGTCGCAGGTTCGGATCCTGCCCACGGCAAGTTACCTTTTCACCCACTTTTCTTCATATTTACATTACAATTTGGTCTAATATCTTCCCCTATACTTTCCTTGGTATTATTGTCTAGATCTCATTAATAATGTGTAAAAACACGGAAAACGAGCCCTTAGGTATACACTTCTTTCCTTATATATATATATATATATATATATATATATATATATATATATATATATATATATATATATATATATATATATATATATATATTGTTAGGGCGTTCATTAGCCGGCACGCAGCGAGCATACACAATGGCGACAGTAACGGCCAAGCATGGACTCACAGCGCGAGCGGCGTCCTTTTTGGGTAGACCCACTAGAAAGCACTTGAGTGTTCGACCCATTTCAGTGTTCGAAGGCTTCTCTACAATTACCCCCGGGGTCGAAGAGGGAACCGCCTGGCGACCTAACAGCTTGTCACTATGAGCGGGTCATAGTAAGCCTTCAGGCGCTCCACGTTGGCTATGTCGCGCCCGCGATGGCGCATGTCCGAAGATTGTTCAATTGGTTCGATCAGATAGTTGACCGGAGATGTGCGCTCGATGGCACGGTAGGGACCTTCGTATTTCGGGAGTAGTTTGGAAGAAAGGTCAGTTACAGAGGTTGACATTGAGAGCCATACGAGGGAACCAAGAAAAAACATGGGCTCAGAAGTGGCAGAGCCATCACGAATACTCCTCTGCCGCTCTTGCTCATGCGCCGTAAAGATATTGGCAAGCTCGCGACACTCTTCGGCAAGCCAGGCTCTCTCAGAAATAGGTGC
The DNA here is from genome assembly GCF_043290135.1 of Rhipicephalus microplus. Lineage (NCBI taxonomy): Eukaryota > Metazoa > Arthropoda > Arachnida > Ixodida > Ixodidae > Rhipicephalus > Rhipicephalus microplus. The sequence continues at coordinate 233,596,669 of NC_134710.1, forward strand.
ACACAAAGATGGATCCGGCGTGTACAGGAGTATCATGTCGATGGTGTGTGACGGGTGCCTTCCGTACAGCAAGAAGAAATGTGGAAAACCGGTCGTGCTCTGAGGGGCAGTGTTGTAGGCGTAGGTGACGAAGGGCAGTATACTATCCCAATCCATGTGGTTGGGGGCGACGTACATCGAAAGCATGTCGCCGAGGGTGCGGTTGAAACGTTCGGTGAGACCATTCGTCTGCGGGTGGTAAGCTGTAGTTTTGCGGTGGACAGAATGGCACTCTGTAAGAATGGCTTCGACGACTTTTGACAAGAAGACACAGCCTCGGTCGCTGAGAAGCTCCTGGGGTGGGCCGTGGCGCAGTATGAATCGATGCAGAAGGAAGGACGCAACATCACGCGCAGTAGCCGCAGGGTGAGTGGCGGTTTTGGCTTATCGCGTTAAATGATCTACGGCGACGATGGCCCAGCGGTTACCAGCCGTCGTCAGAGGAAGTGGTCACACAAATCGATACCTATACGCCTAAACGGACGGTCAGGGCAAGGTAACGGTTGCAGACCGGCTGGCAACATGTGTGCTGACGGTTTGCGGCGTTGGCAAGCGAGGCAGTAGCGAACGGACTGCTGAACGTAGCGGTATATCCCGCGCCAGAAGTAGCGTTATCGAATGCGATGGTAGGTTTTGAATACCCCAGAGTGCGCGCATTGCGGATCACAATGCAATGATTCACATATCTCCGACCGCAGTCTGCGGGGTATCACGAGTAACCACTGCCGGTCATCGGCGTCGTAACTGCGTCGGTGTAGGACGCCGTCACGAATGGCGAAATGGTGAGCTTGACGACGCAAGGCACGCATGGATGGCGTTGTGAACGCATCAGAGAGCAAGTTGACCAGCGGGGCGATCCCATTATCCTTTCGCTGTTCGGTAGCGATGATGTCAACATAATATCAGAAAGAGCAACCGAGGATACTGAGCAGAGCACGTCATCTTCAAGCAAAGGGGAGCGCGAGAGGGCGTCGGCGTCATCATGCTGGCGTCCGTTGCGGTACAGCACGTGGATGTCGTAGTCTTGTAAGCGAAGAGCCCAACGGGCGAGACGGCCTGAGGGATCCTTCAATGATGACCGCCAGCATAGTGCATGATGGTCGGTGACGACATCGAATGGGCGACCTACAAATAAGGTCGAAACTTTGTAAGGGCCCAAACGATCGCCAGGCACTCTTTCTCCGTGACGGTGTAGTTTGTCTGGGCTCTCGTGAGCGTACGGCTTGCATATGCTACGACATATTCAGGGAATCCAGGTTTGCGCTCCGCTAGGACAGCGCCAAGGCCTACACCACTGGCGTCCGTGAACACCTCCATTGGGGCCGTAGGGTCGTAGTGGCGTAGGATGGGAGGAAACGTCAACGAATGGCGGAGCTTCGCGAACGCGTCGTCGCACTCGGATTACTCTGAATTAAGGGGCCCGTTACTTCCAAGGAGCTTCGTTAGCGGTGATATGATCGTGGCAAAGTTTCGTATGAATCGTCAGAAGTATGAGCACAGGCCCACGAAACTACGTAGTTCTTTCACGGACGCAAGTTTGGGAAATTCGGCGACGGCCCGAAGCTTGGCTGGGCCAGGAAGAATGCCATCCTTGGACACGACGTACCCTAGGATGGGGAGTTGCTGTGCTGCAAAGCGGCACTTCTTCAGATTTTGTTGCAAGCAGGCATTTCTCACAGGTCGGAAAACTTTTTGGAGATGCGTGGAAAAATCTGGAGCGAACACAACAACGCCCTCGAGGTAACACAAGCAAGTGTGTCATTTCAAGTTGCGCAGAACGGTGTACATCATGCGCTCAAAGGTCGCAGGTGCATTTCATAGACCAAACGGCATGACGCTGAATTCGTACAAGCCGTCGGGTGTGATGAAGGCAGTCTTCGGTTGAGCGTCATCAGCCATGGGTGCTTGCCAGTACCCCGAGCGCAGATCAAGAGAAGAAAAAAATTCGGCTCCGTGAAGGCTGTCAATCGTCATCGATGCGCTGCAGTGGGTAAACATCCTTGCGAGTGATCTTATTGAGCCGTTTGTAGACCACACAGAACCGCACAGAACCATCTTTCTTCGCAACAAGAACAACAGGAGACGCCCATGGACTGTCCGAGGGCCGAATAACGTCGCGTCGGAGCATATCGTCAACCTGCTCGTTAATATCTTGACGTTCAGCAGGCGACACGCGATATGGACTTTGCCGTAATGGTGTATGGGCGCCAGTGTCGATACAATGCGTAACAGTGGACGCGCGACTGAGAGAACTTCACCCGACATCGAAAGAAAAACAATATTTTTTCAACAGGTCCAGAAGCTGCGAACGCTGTACCAACGTAAGGTTGTCATCAATGTAGGGGCCAAATACATCAGGAGATTATGAGTCAGAAGTGAAAACAGCACTGATAGTACGCGAATTGGGACAATGCGAGTCATCGGATACGTCCAAGACTTGTGCGTCGTCGGCTGATTCCACTCTGCCGAGACATTCCCTTAGAACCAAAGTGTACGGGGATGGGTTGGTCACAAAAACAGCGGCGTTGCCCTGGGTGGTTTGCACGGTCGTTAAAGGTACTAGCAACCCTTTCTTTCTGCAAGCACGGTCGGATGGCGAAACGAGTGCAATCGTGTCGGAGAGACCGGCGCAGTAGACCGATACACCCGTCGTCGAGCTTGGAGGCACTATGGTATCGTCTTTCACGAGAATCTTGCTCAGTTTCGAGGGACTGTCTTCTGGCGTCAAATGCGAGAACGGTGAGATTTCAATTTGAACGGAGGCACAATGAATGACGGCGTCGTGGTGAGATAGGAAATTCCATCCCAGGATGACGTCATGAGAGCATGCCGGAATGATGATGAACTGGGCGACATACCAAACGTACTGAATGACAACGCGAGCTGTGCACCCTGCTGTAGGATAAATACGATGCGAACTAACAGTACGGAGGGACAACCCAGAAAGTGGCGTCGTCACTTTTTGAAGTAAGCGGGAAAGTTTTTCGTCCATAACTGATACGGCAGCTCCAGTGTCAATAAGAGCCGATGCATGAACACCATCCACAAATACGTCAATGACGTTCGAGGGGCTGCTCTGAGGGCTTTCACATTGCGACAGGGTCGCAGTCCTTGCCTCGGGGACTACGATGACTAGTTTTCTCGCTCATGGGCAGCCAAACATGGCCCCATGGGGGACAAGGAACGACGTCGTGGAGACGGCGACCTTTGAGGCTGAGATGGACCTGGGCGAGACGGCGGTGGCGTAGACGGTGGTTCGTCGTGATAGGGACGGCTGAGCTGGCCAGCAACAGGCGAAGAAATGGTAGTCGGCTGTACGCGAGAGCAATAACGTGGTACGTGGCCGGCGTAACCACAGGCAAAGCAGATGGGCCGGTTGTCGGGTGTGCGCCATCGGTTTGCCGGGGTAGGTCTTGTCCATGTCTCAAGAGCCGACGGACGGAACGGTGGCTGGAAAGGCTGCAGGCCGGGCTGGAGCTGAGTCTGAGGGGTCACGTCAACATACGTAGCCGGCATACCCGCTGCAAAGGACAGAAGTTGTGCGGCAGCTCCGGCGTAAGTCGGTGGGTCGGGCGCTTGAACGACTAAAGGCAGCCTGGCGACCACTTGGGCGTAACTTGGTGGCGCAGGGGCTGGCAGGTGATGTGATTGGTACGCAGGCATGACCTCCGCTATTTTCTGCTCAATCGCTCAGCGGATGGGCGGAAGAATGGTAGTGGCTGATTGTTGAACAGCCGGTGGGTGGGCAAAGGGCAGGAGAGAGAACTGGCGCGCGATTTCCTCAGGTATGAAGGACTTTAGTCTGCCAGCAGCGCTACCTGATCACAGCTCGCCTCCAAGCGAGCAAGCTCTGCATCTCGTGGTGTGAAGCAACGGGTCATTGAATGCTGCCGGCGGAGCTCCTCGTAGCTCTGGCACAGCGTGATGACCTCAACCACTGTGCCTGGGTTTTTGGCAAGCAGCATCTTGAAGGCATCATCGTCAATGCCTTTCATGACGTTCCGGATCTTGTCTGATTCGGACATGCTGTCGTTGGATTTCTTGCACAAATCCAGGACATCTTCGATGTAACCCGTGAATGAGTCACCGGCCTGCTGAGCGTGTTCGCGTAAGCGCTGCTCGGCTTGCAGCTTACAAACGGCAGGGTGGCCGAAAACCTCGGTGATAGCGGTCTTAAAATCGGACCAGGTTGCGAGATCAGACGCGTGGTTGTTGTACCACAAACTTGCAACGCCCGCAAGATAGAACACCAAGTTTGTCAACTTGCCATCCTCGTCCCATTTGTTGGGGACGCTCACGCGCTCGTAAATGGTGAGCCAGTCCTCCACGTCAATGCCATCGGCACCCGTGAAGATGGGTGAATCGCGGATCCTGGGCACACCGGGACAAGGGGGCAACACGGGGGGAGGCGTTTGCTGAGAGGCGTTGTGGGACATGGTAGATGGCAGGGTACGTGATCGTAGTTCCAAGGACATCGAAGGGGATCGTAGCACTCTCCACCAATTCGTTAGGACATGGGCATTTATTAGCTGTCAGACAGCGAGCATATATATATATATATATATATATATATATATATATATATATATATATATATATATATATATATATATATATATATATATATATATATATATATATATATATATATATAAGTTCATGTCAGTATAACTCATCCCCTGATGAAGGGAGGACCTCTCCCGAAACTGTTGGGAAATCAATATATTTATTTATCCTTGTTGACAACGCTCCCGTTGTGCCATATCCCATACCTTCACGAAGACTAACTGGCCCATTGAATTATTACTCCCACTATATATATATATATATATAACCTACGACCTTCATTATTCGAAGGTCGCAGGTTCGGTTCCTGCCCACGGCAAGTTACCTTTTCACCCACTTTTCTTTCTTCACATTTACCGTACAATTTGGTCTAATAACCTCCCGTATACTTTCCTTGGCATTATTGCCTGTTATATATATATATATATATATATATATATATATATATATATATATATATATATATATATATATATATATATATATATATATATGTATGTGTGTGTGTGTGTGTGTGTGTGTGTGTGTGTGTGTGTGTGTGTGTGTGTGTGTGTGTGTGTGTGTGTGTGTGTGTGTGTGTGTGTTTGCACAATATATACCAAAAATTGTCTCGCACTCATTAAAGTAACGTTCACTTTGAAGGAATCAGTGCTTTTATTTAGCTAGTGGTGAGAATCAAGCATTACTTCATATAAAGTTTGCCTCCTTTTTTGTTTTGTTTTGCATTTATTTATTGCTGTAGCACGTTCTAAGTACGGTTGGGCATGCAATGTAGTTTCTCGGTCTGTTAATCAGCTCTGTATAGTTTTTACTGTAAAAGCGAAACCTTCCATCCGGAGTGCGAAAACGTGAAAATTGACCGATTGCTTCACGCGCTGGAGGCGTCAACATGTGAAGCCAAAAGTTATATTCTCGTGCTCTTTACGCATTGACATAAAAAATTAACTTTTCGCGCTGGTACAGCATGCGCAAGTTTTTTACAGTATTGTGGTCATCTCTTTTGCGCCGTCATCCTACCAAGCTTCTATTGGCAGCGCTGAAGTCTATGTTGCATGCAACAGATTTGTGCTTTGATTTTTTCAAACTTTGAGGAGCTGCGTGTAGCTCCGCCTGTTCGGCATATCACTTTTGGTCATCCCAGTGTTTGTATAATCGAAAACGGTGAGCATATCACTCGTTGCGCTTTCGTGTTACATATTGGCATGGAACGAGGAAGAGGTGGCCGTTATGGTCACCATCAATACAGGCGTCATTATCCATTGCAGCTATGTCTAGAGGGCTCGTTCACAGTTCAATGCAGCCTCAACAGTATCCAGATCGCTGATGGTTACCATCGACGCTGGTAGATGGGCGAGCTCTGCATCTTTTTGCACTATACAAATACGCCGTGAGGCCGTGGAATATATTCCGCACAGCGTCAGCAAAAGTTTCGAAACGTCGCTCGGGGACTTCAGACCTCCCATTAGCCACTGGCCCACGTGAACGATGTCAGTATCGTCGAAGTGCCTTTCGCCCATGTGCACATTTGGTGAAGCAAATGTGAAACCACCAGTTTCTTGTCACGGCATTGCGCGTTTACACTTTTCCCGCCGATAACTGTAGGCAGCGAGAAGTCTGAGACTTTTTCGCCATTTTTTTTGTAAACGGATCGAGAACCACGTACCTAGGAAGTATACAGTATCTTCCCGATCTTCAGGCACAGCGTACTAGGCACAATAGTAATCATACAATCATAAACTACGCGATGGCACGCCAGCATGCCACCGCGTAGTTATTATGTGTTGACGCCATAGCAGCACCAGCAGCCAGCTTCCCTCCGGTCTGCCCGATGCCCCGCGTGGTAATGCAGCGCCGCCCCGCGGCCACTACTCACAGCGTTTAAAGCTCTCTCATAGATTTATGGCGAATCTTCACGACCAGTAAAAGTATACACTTTTTCACAGGAGGGAAAAAAACACCGCCATGATGGGCTGCACGCAGTAGTACAAAGGATAAGGGCGCAGCCTTTCCAGTGCATATTTGAGGGGTCACGCCAATGTGCGCAGCCCAAAGAGGACCATGGCGGCGCCCAGGGAGGCGTTTTCGAAAAGGTCTATTGAAGGACTCTGGTTGTACCATAACACCGGAATGAGGCCTTGATTTTTTTCTAAAATCTGGCCGCTTGTTGTTTTTTTAGAAAAAACAAAAGCACGTGAAACGCGCGAAATATAAAGTATATGTGTGCTCGCACGCCGCTACTCGAGCGTTTCCAGGCATTCTTTATTTATATACGGCTGCATTCATTCATTGTGCAGTGTCATGCTATTTGGTGGACGCTCGTCAAAATACGCGGCTGGCATGTCCATCTTCGACCGTGAAGTGTTATACAATGCATGCGACGGACGAACGCAGCAATGTAATAACTAAAGGTGCGTTTACACTAGAGCGACACGATCCTGATACGAGCCCGCCGAAGACACGAGGCAGACACAAACCATCGGCCGACGTGTCGCCCGCCGACGAAGGCGCCAGACCCCCTGGTAACACTAGGCCGACAACGACGACGACGATGACGCCTCAAAAGACAGCATGTCTTCGTAGTGTAACATGATGAGGGACCGAAAACCCCAGCAAAACGCATCCGCAGACCTGTCGTCGCCTTGTCGTCGGGATATCGGCGGCTGAGCGAAAATCGCCCTATGTCTTTGCTTCAAACGATCACGAAGGGGGTAATCTTGGGGGAGTTAACAATGCCCTCTCCGAGGCTTCTGTGGTGTCCCAATAGGCATTTCGAGCAGCCAAAGGATACTTTTGTTCGCGTCCATATTGTGGCCACCACCCCCGTTCCTTGTCACCATGGATTATAGCGGGGGGGGGGGGGGGGGCTGCAGTGTGTGGCCGGAGAGGGACAATGGTAGAGCAGGGAGCATGCCTGAAGTTTTTTTTTTTTTCTGCTCGCCTTTTGTGTGCTCTCCCATGCCTGAGGGGTGGCGGGGGAGTCGCCGAGTACCCCGAGATAGACAATTTCCCAGGTAGGGCAGAGGAGCGAAAAACAACAAGAAATACGTGGTTTCCAGTCGGCAGTGAGCCATAAAAGATGGATCTTCACAATTAAGTAGAAGTGGAGCGTGATAGAATAACGCGCATCATTTTCTGTTTACAGTGACTACTTGCCATGCATAGCTTCCGCGAACATCTTTATTTGTGTATGGCTGCATCTTACATTGCAATATAGCTCATCTTTTGGATATTTTTATTCTTTCTGGAGGATCTCACTATTAAGTTTTGATAAGCACAGACTGCTGGGTGAGTTGGTAATTCATCTTAACTGAGTTGCGCGAAAAAATTGAAGTACAAAGGGAAGAAATCTTTATTGGATAAAACAGACTTATATATGTGGGTACGAGAACATGTGCAGTGAAAGCAAAGATTAGATGAGCAGTCAGATTGTATTATTGGTGCACTTCCAGAAAACCTACCTCAGCGGCAAGTAACCTAACGGAGGGCTTCGCGATACACGAATCACCAGCTTTGTGTTGATGAAATACGTCTCTTCGATTTCCCGCGCTACCTTTTCCATGAATCTAGTTTAGAATACCGTATCACCAAAAAAAGTAGCGCAGCTGCACTCTCTACAACGCAATGATAGGCAAGAGCATGGTTGTCCGTTTTTTTCACGCAACTCAGTTAAGAAGGTGAAGTTTTGATGTCGTACGTGGCACTAAAGTGTAAAACAGAAATAATTGCCCAACTTATCACCAGATTGTGTATTGTCATACCGATACTTGGAAGAACGTTACTAGTTACTCGCTAAAGCTCTTCCTATATACAAGTTGCAGAACATAACACGGTGTAGGACCCCGAGAATGAGTCTCATATACTTCGCAGAGACAAATGAAAATCACTCAGCCCGATTAGCCTACATACTTCGACCACTTTACGTTGTTTCTTTGTTTAACCGCCACCATACACACATCCCACTGCCTGAAAGCAAACATTCGACACCGTGACAGCATCGGCTTTTCTTAAATTTTCCCCCAAACGAGCATAGCTGGGCATAACTTACCCGCATGAACGCAACGCTATAACTTTAAAACTGCACTTTCAGAAGTTGCCAAAACAATGCGGGCCTGTTGACAGCCGTCCAAATATGAGCCAATTCTTCACAGCCGGATGGGTGCCCCGCTTCACCTTCAGCGTCTTCCCCCTTCTCCTAATCTCTACCAGCCCACCACCGCGCAAGCAAGTCTAATCAGTGTCACCGCATGCGCTTCCCGTATGACCGGAGTATCGGCAGACAACAGGCCGGGAGCACAGAAGGACGCCGACCAGGTATGCCGCTGACAATCGGCAGGCTCATGGCGTCGTTGTAGTGTGAATGGAACGAGGACGTGACAAAAGACTCTCTCGCGGACAGTGGGCAGGCCAAAATCGGTGCCATGTCTCGCTAGTGTAAACGCGCCTTAAAGAACGCTTGGAAACGCTCGGGTAGCGGCACGCGAGCGCGCGTTTATATCATTTTTCATGTGTTTCGCGCTTTTTGTTTTTCTCGGAAAAAACAAGCGGGCAGTTTTTAGCTGAAAATCAAGGCCTGCTTCTGGTGTTATTTGACGCGAGGTACAACATAAAGTCAATATTTTGCTGATTAGAGCAAGAAATAAAAAGTTGAATAATTCAAATAAATAATTATTTAGTGCTTATCATGAAAAATTCATACTTTATGTACACACGATTTCCACCATTGTATTACAGGGAGGACCTCCATAAAGCAAACGGTTTTTAAATACAAATCATTTCATAGCGAACTTCAGCGACTTTGAGCTTATCTATCTATCTATCTATCTATCTATCTATCTATCTATCTATCTATCTATCTATCAATCTATCTATCTATCTATCTCTCACTACCTATCTATCTATCTAGCCGCCTACGCCTTTTAGCTCTCCTGTCCGTTTCAATGACGGGATCTATACCAAAATAGGTATGGCATAACATTACTGCATGACTAGCATAAGTGACTAGTCATAACATTAAAAACATCACATGTATGTCATGAATGCCATGGTTTACATTTCATTGTCTTGCCGCTTTGGTAATTCAATGGGTGTCGTTGGTAGACAGGAATAATGGGCAGGTACGAAGAAATCTGCATCGAGAAAGTGCGACGGAGGGGCCTAAACACATAGCAGTTCCTGCGCGCGGCGCGCGGCTCTTTCAGTACTATTCAACGGCAGCGCCGCCGCTACGGGCAACGCGGAAGGAATCAGGCGGCGAGGCGCGGCCACGCCACTCAACACTTCTAGTACACTCTAACACGGCCCCGCCGCGGTGGTCTAGTGGCTAATGTACTCGGCTGCTGACCCGCAGGTCGCGGCTTCGAATCCCGGCTTCGGCGGCTGCATTTCTGATGGAGGCGGAAATATTGTAAGACTGTGAGCTCAGATTTGGGTGTACGTTAAAGAACGCCAGTTGGTCGAAATTTGCAGAGCCCTCCACTACGGCGTCTCTCATAATCATATGGTGGTTTTGGGACGTTAAACCTCACATATCAATCAATTCCCATTGTACGTAGGATCTGCCATTATTTAAATATTGGTCACAATTATCGACACCTCTATATAATGCAGCGTTCGCTAACAGCTTACCATCACTCCCTAAAAAGCATCGCACATAAGTGCTCATCTTTGTATTAGCGTGACCTTGTTAAATTCGGTGCATGAATTTCGGCATGCTGACACTATTAATATACACATATATATACACAAAACAAGTTTATTGCATATTCGTGTTACATAGTTCCTTAGAAAACAATAACGTTCACTAGAGCAACTTTAGTGGCTCCGGCTGGGTGATTTTCTTGTTTTTTTCTGAAGGCACCCGCCATTAATTCCTATTTTTTGCAAAAGAAAACATTCAATTTATAGATCTTAAAAATATGTACACGGCACCTGTGTTGGTGGACATGCGTCTAAAAATAGCGTCACTAGCGTGTAATAGTCGTAAATAAATTAATATCATATGCATATGCAGTCTCATGCTCTCCAGTTTTATATGTTCATAAATACGGCTTAACTATTTATTGCATGGACTGAATCAATCACCTTTTGCAAGAACCACAAACATTTTGCGAGAGCAACAAACATTTTCAGTCCTCCGAAAGCACATCAGCAACACAAATCTATTAACACAATCTCCCCCCCCCCCAAGCCCCAACCCACCCCCCCCCCCTTCCCCCGTTTTTACACTTGGACACAACACTTTGCTTCAAAATCTTGAGCAGACCCCAGCTTCTTCAACGCATTGATGAAACTGCCCAAAAATTGGTAGGTCTCTTATTTTGTGTAACGTAAATATAAATCACCCCTCTTTTTTTTTTTTCTATTACTCGCCTGCGATGCTTGTACTTATCCGGAGTCCGAGTCATTGCTGTTGCCTGTAAAGGGTGCACCCCTGCAGAAGCACCACTACAGTGGTGAAGACAACGTTAAGAGTTGTATGGTTGGTTGACAGGCACTCGTTAGAACGAAAACTTGCCCAAGTTAATACGCATTTACGATTGCTAGAGCAACTTGAGTGGCTCCGGCTGGGTGGTTTTCTAAGTTTTGCTGAAGGCACCGCCATTATATCTCAATTTTTTTGCAAAACAAAACTTTGAGTTTATAGATCTGAAAAATATGTACACGGTGCCTGTGCTGGTGCACATTCGTCTAATGGCAGCATAACTAGCATGTAACGGTCGGAAACTAACTAATATCATATGCAGTCTCATGCTCTCCAGTTTTATATGTACATAAATGCGTCTAAACTATTTTTGTGTACATTGAAATATATATATATATATATATATACGTTTCTTCGTGTATCGGGCTACCTTTTTTTCGTGTACATCGCGCGGAGCCTCTCCTCCGCTCCACACGATGTAAAAAAAGGAAACAAACGTATTCAAATCGCTGTATCGGTAAACAATATTTTACCTCATATTGTAAGATAATTAGCGCAACCTTGACTCCAAGGAAACACTCACACGAACACTCATCCAGCCGAGTAACACACACGACACTTGGGTGGATGAGTGAGTGTTTGTGTGAGTGTTTGCAGGAGTCAAGGGTGCGCCAATTATCCTACATTATGACGAATAACCAACGATATCTTCAAGTTTTATTGAGGTATTATTTTAACCGCCCCTACTACTTCGCAAAGAGGCTTGTAATAATTAGTTTAGCTTATCGCGACAATGACAGAGCGACATTGTATGGAATGCGGCAAGATCAAAAAATCACACAGAGCCAGTATCGTTTCTGGAAATTTTCGACTTGGCAGCATTGCGGATGACGACATTTCGTGGCACACCATGTGCCGCTTTAACCTCGCTTTCATTTTTAATCAGGCGAATGTTCTTATTAGAAAAAAGTTCACAGCTTTTTTAGGAGCTTGTTCGCCAAGCTTCTGATGCTCGGGATATGTCTCTTGGTCTGTACTCTAGTTCTCGAGGCAAGCGCGAGCGCATGCGGCGAGCTTCCTTATAAACTTGAAGTATTTCTTAATGAACTTCAGCGACATTAACCGTATCTATCTATCTATCTATCTATCTATCTATCTATCTATCTATCTATCTATCTATCTATCTATCTATCTATCTTGCAGTGCTGTGTCATTGCAGTGCTATCTTGCAGAGCCATAGCAGTGCTGTGTCCTGCGTGGGCACGCAGGATGTTGCATCACTGCAATGGCGCTAACCAAGCATATTTTGCATTGTGCAGGGTATCATTGGTTCTGCGACGATAACTGCCGCGCACACGCAGCTGGATCAATACTTCTCGGGCGATGCACTGCAGCCTGTTTTCGACAATCTTACACTCAACCGCACATGGTCGTCACCTTAACTCAGCGCGACGAGGCCGGCGAGACCTTGCGAGCCTTGCGGTGTGACGTCATCGGAGGCTATCGGTACATTAAGAAGCACCACATCGATTCGACTTCTGTGGGCACGCAAGACGCAGCACTGCAATGGCGCCAACCAAGCGATTATTTTGCCTTGTGTAGTTCAGTTATACTGCCGATTCTTTCTGTAGTGACTGTCGTTGTATCATAGTCCTGCCATGCACCACGCTGTGTCTTGCAATTGCATATAATTGTGTGAACGTCTTTAGTCTTCTACTGCGCGGTGATGTTGAGCAAAGTCCAGCTTCACACAGAAATAATTGTTTGAGCAGTTGTTAAATGGGCAAGCTTCGCTTCGTAACGAGATGTTAGAATTAAAAACACAACTTGCAAAAAACTGAAACTGTCGTCAACGAAATACATCGTATGTTTGCTCAGTTTAGAAGAAAGCTGTCAGAAACCTCAGCTTTGCCTGATCAGACAGGCCAACTACATCCCTCACTACGTTCGATAGAACATTCGTTAAACTTCCAAACTATAAAACTGATAGACCTTAAGAATCGAAGCAGACGGTCCAACCTTGTTAATTATGGTATTCTGGAAAACCCCCACGAAACGGAAGCATCACTCAAGGAAACAGTAGTTAAGGAAGTATTTCAGAATAGAATGGAAGTGAAGTGTGCGTCTATAGGGCGCATTCACCGGCCTGTTAAACAAAGGGATAAGAGGCCTGTCATATTGTACTTACAAGTCTATAACGAAAAGAAGCTAATACTGGAAAATGCGAAAAAGCTTAAGGGATCTAGCATTTTCATTCACAATGACTATTCGCAGTCAACGTTAAAGAAACGCAAACTTCTGTGGAGCAGTGCAAAGCAGGACAAGCAACAAGGAAAAAAATAAGCTTGATTCATGATAGGCTTAAAATTGACGGAGACATATCAGAGTGAAAATGACAGATCGTCGAAACGATCAAGCAAAAGGCTGACGTAAAACATCCTTAGAATATAAAATGGTCCACCTGTTAAACATGAACGCTCGCAGCATTAAAAATAAAACCGAGTTATTAAAAATAGTGCTATTGCCACACGATCCACACATTACAGTTATAACGAAAACGTGGCTTCATACCGATATATCTGACGATGATGCGCTTCCTCCTGTCTATACTGCTTTCCGCAGGGACCGCGTAACTAGGGGTGGCGGAGTTGCAGTACTCATTAAAAATCGAATAAATGCCATTTTACTGGTTGACATTGCCGAATTCGAATGCTTGTGCATCAAGCTCTCTTTTTGCAGCCAGACGTTTATTCTTTATGCCTTGTACCGGCCACCCGACGTGGCTCGAGAATTCCTATCCAAACTACAGGTTCACATGCACCAACATAAAACTAAGAAAATAATATTGGCTGGCGACTTTAATCTCCCTAATGTTAAATGGGATCGGCTGATACGGAAAACGACGCGAATGTTATCTTTGACTTACTGCTAGAGCATGATATCGTGCAAGTCGTTAACCAGCCGACTCGAGTGCATGGTACTTGCAGTTCTGTCTTAGATTTAGTATTCCTTCCCCAATCCATTGTCGATTACACTGTAGATATTGAACACGGGCTCTCTGATCACAAACTTGTCAATATTTCTATACCAATTTTCATCCGTAAAGCGCCAAAAGAAACACACATGCATGTCTACAAAGATTACTCGAATGCAGACGATGTATCAATTATTAATCACTTAGAGGCTTGTCTTACTGATTTTGATGTGGTGATGTCGGAGTTTTGTGGGGTCACTTTAATAGCATGTGCCAGTATTGCCTTGACAAATTTATCCCTAGCAAACGAAAGAAACTACGCAAGGACACACCGTGGGTGACGCGGGAAATCATACAAATGAAACGTAAAATTAGGAAATTAAAAGAGAATCGCGCCACCCCCATATCATAGTAGAAGTTTACGGAAGCCTTGCAAATGCATTGCATCGTTTAAAAGAAGGGTGTTTCAGTACAACGTTACCTAACTTTAATAAAACCTACCCGACTAAATTTTAGAATTATTTGAGCGAAAAAAGCCACCGGTGTCACAGATAAATGCTGAAGGCGTCATTATAAATAAAAAAGAGTGATTGCTGAACAATTTAACGCATACTTCAACAGTGTTTTTTTTTTCTGTTGCAACTGATGGCGTTTCCACTGCCCCACTTGACGCCACGGCCGTCACAAGTTCTAAGTTTTATTAGTTACCCCGGGGTGCTTTCAATGCTACTTAACTTGAAAATTAAAACTTGCCCGGGGCCCGACAATATTCGACATGTTTTTCTTCGCCAATATGCCAAGCTTCTTGCAAAGTACCTTGTCAATATATTTCATGCTTCCTTGTTGTGTTAGAGTTTGCCGAAAGACTTGAAGACGGCCGGTGTGGTGCCCATTTTTTAAACAAGGTAATCGTCTCCGTTTAGATAACTATCGTCTCATTCCACTAACATCTTCTTGCTGTATATTAATTAAACATGTTATTACCAAAGCCTTCAACGAGTTTATTGACGACAAAAAAATTCTGACCAGCTCGCAACACGGTTTCAGAATGGGATATTCTACAGTCACACAACTCGTCATTCATACTATTGATTTTGCTATTCACAATAATAATCAAATCAATCTGAATTTTTATTTTAGCATAGCTTTCAATAAGGTAACACTCCCAACTAATATTTAAGCTTAGAAAATATTATATTCCTGAACTGCTTGTTGCTTGGATAGTTGAATACCTAAAAAATCGCGAGCAGTTCGTATATATAGGTAGGCACCACTCGGCCTGTCTGCCAGTCTTTCTGGAGTACTGCAGGAAAGTGTACTGGATCCTTTGTTGTTCCTCCTGTACGTCACTGACATTGTTGATGCTCTTGAACCAAATGTCCAAGTAAGGCTATTCGCCGATGATTGTGTGTTGTTTGAGGAAATCACCCGCGTTAGTAACCAAGATGACCTAAACGAAAGCCTCAGTCGCATTTTTCAATGGTGCTCACATTCTGAAATGGTCTTGAATGCAGAAAAAGTGCTCTTTTACAAATTTTCCAAAGCAAAACATCCCTATATTATAATTATATGCTGGGCTTCTCTTCACTTAAAGCAGTCACTTATAAATATTTAGGTGTCACAATTTGCAATAACCTTTCCTGGAACTTTCATGTTCAAAACATACCTTCCTCTGCCTTCAGAAAGCTATGTTTTTTTAAATACAAACTTTAATATGATCCGGTCTTTGTAAAACTTCTTGCGTATTATTAATTAATTCGTCCAAAGCTCGAGTACGCTGCATTGCATGGGACCCCTATACACAATGTAACATAAAAAACTGAACGAATCAAAAGACAGGTTATCCGATTTGTTTACAATAGCTTTTCTACTTTCAACTCACCAACTGAACTGATGTGGTCGAATGATATCCCCAGTCTTTAATCACGTGAAAAAACCTGCGGCTTGACTTTCTGTCACAGCTACTTAATAATTAACTCGCACTCGATCCGGCAGAATATTTGAGTTCACTATCGACGAGGCCCATTCGCCAACGTCACCTAAATGCTCTAAACCCTTATTTCGCCCGAACTGACAGATTCAAATATTCTTTTTTTCCGCGCACCATTAATTATTGGAACAAGCAACACACTAAGTTTGTTTTGCACACTTATATTGCATAATCAGGGTTACTTAAAAATGTATGCTAAAGACTGTATAGTTCAGCTAACTAGATTGTTTTACTTTTTGATAGTGTTTTCACCGATGATATTTGCCTCTGGAGTGCTGCAGTTACTCGCCCTTACGTGCGTGCACGAATACAGCGGGCAGCAACCCTCACAACAGCCTACCTTCAGAAACAAGGCCTAACTATATCAACTGTGAAGTGTGCGTTGATGGCGTTTACACGCAAACCAATTACGCCATACCCTGTTTACAGCAATGGGCAGAGTGTCAAATATGCACGGACGCATCGTTGCCTGGGCATAATAATAGACAGAAGTCTTTCGTGGATCCCGCATTATGCGTACTTGAAGAAAAGACTGCTGTCTATTGTGCATATAATGAAATTCATGTGCGGGAAAGCATGGGGAACTTCTGTGGCCTCCATGCTAGAGATGTACAGGGCCCTATTTCTGGGTCTATTGCGCTACAGCTTGCCGGTACTGACTAACACTTGCAAATCCAATACTCATTCATAGGAGAGTTTGCAGGGTCAGGCGCTGCGTATCTGCCTAGGACTGCCCCGATGCGCTTCTGCTTATGCCACAATCGTGCTTGCCAAAGACCATCCAGTCAGGACATATAGAGTTGTAGATTGCCTCAGAGCGCACATTCGACATGCTAGCCGTGTCCCCGACCACCACTTGGCCCTTCTACACTCCGGAAGACCACGTACTACGTTTTCAGACGTCATAGCCAAGCACCTAAACAGCATTCCATCAGGATACACGCCAGCTACGAGAATATCATGTCCTTTGTGGTGCCTCGACCAGCCGCAAGTACGTCTAGAAATTCCGGGTATCAAAAAGAAAAGCAATAACTCCAGAGTAGCATTGAAGCAAGCAACACTGCTATTATTACATGAGTTGTACTTGGACCGAACGCAGATATACACCGATGGGTCCGTCTCGTCCAGCAGCTCATCGGGTGCCGCTGTAATTCCGGCTGCAGCAAGGACAATCAAATTTAAGTTGTCGCATATGACTACATCTACGGCATCAGAGCTTGCTTCTATAAGGGCTGCTTTAAAATATCCCGTTCAAGAGCGTCCAGGAAAATTG
Source organism: Rhipicephalus microplus (assembly GCF_043290135.1). Taxonomy (NCBI): domain Eukaryota; kingdom Metazoa; phylum Arthropoda; class Arachnida; order Ixodida; family Ixodidae; genus Rhipicephalus; species Rhipicephalus microplus. The sequence continues at coordinate 233,613,932 of NC_134710.1, forward strand.
GTCATATTCTGTGATTCGAAGGCAGCGCTTGAGAGTTTGCAGTCTGCCATGCGTAGGAGGAATCATGAACAATTGGTACATGAAATAAGACATTGCCATCATGAAGCTCTAGCACGAGGGCATGATATTATATATCAATGGCTGCCTGAACATATCGGTATTATCGGAAATCAATTAGCAGATTATGCAGCCCACTCAGCCCATGAAGGAACCCGTGTGGTCCCGATTCCTCTATCAAGAAATGATGCAGCAAGAGAACTTTACCTGCTGGCTCGAGATCTTACACGCACGTTCTGGTCGTCTACCAGCTTCCAAAGGTATCAATTATATGAACTGGATCCTTCGCTCAAGATAAAGCTACCATCACAACTTTCCCACTCCGATGCGACACTGTTATGCCGCCTTTGGTTGGGTGTTGCATTCACAAAAGTGTACTCCTTTCGCATTGGTATGGCAGACACCTCTACATGCGACTACTGCGGAGCTGAAGAGACCATTGAACACGTTCTCTGCAGCTGCGCTTGCTACGACACACAGCGATGCCAGCTCCGGATGGTTTTGAATCAACTTGACTCCAGACCATTTTGTGTGCAGAAGATTATAAGACCTTGGGCATCTGCCTCAGTTGCACAGAAAGCGACTAAAGCACTCCTACTTTACTTGAGTCAACAAATCTGAGCGACCACCTGTAGACTGTGTGTGCTCCCCCGAGTGTGCTCGTGATTGTGTGTACCTTCTTATCTCTCTGCAACTTCTTTTCTCCTGTTCATCCCTTCCCCAGTGCAGGGTAGCAAACCGGATGTGCGTCTGGTTAACCTCCGTGCCTTTCCTTGCATCTTTATATATCTCTCTCTTAATTGTGTTTTGCCTACCCTCCATGGACCTTGTGTCCGCAGTATGTATTAAATAAATAAATAAATAAATAAATAAATAAATCTTTCTATTTAGCGCCTACGACTTTTAGCTCTCCTAGCCGTTTTGATAGTGGTATCTATACCAAAATTTGTATGCCGTAACATGACAGCATGGCGAGCATAAGTGACTAGTCACAACTTGAAGATCATGACATTACATTATAATTTACTGTTCATGGTCTTACTGCTCTTGTGGTGGTTTCGTTCACATGACATGACTGCATGGCGAACATAAGTGACACACCCTAACGTGAAAATCATATGCATGTCATGTAATTAGTCATGACTACATGCCACGCTCATGGTGCACTCGCGGTCGTTTTGCTGGCTTCACGTATACCAAATTTGGTATTACGGGACGTGAATAGATGAAGAATGTATATGACCGGTGCAAACATAATCATGAGATGCGTGTCATGTAAGAACATGACGCAAGCAGCGGTCAGGCGCCGAAAGCGGTCGCTACCTGCAGTTATAGTGACGCCGACGCGCGCTTCAAGAACGACTTCCTCGATCGCTCGTTCGTCCACGGTTGTCAGGTATGCGAGCGCTTGTGGTTTGATAACAGCCTCACCACCATCCGCAACGACCAGTCACTTGCCAACGCCATCGCCATGCTCCGACGCAGGGTATTCTCTCGTGCAGTGCTTGCAGCGGAACAAGCCTGGCGACGCCACCTTCGACGTACGCCTCAAGCGCCGGCTTGTTAACTTGTTCATTACCACGCCTATTGAAATCTCTCGCAGGAGATCGACGCTTTAGATCTTCGAGTTCAGCATGTTGAATTTGTTTCTCATGCACCCAGCACTTCCAGTAGTTAGTCCAGTCACTCAACTTTAAGAATGGATTTCAATTTTTATTTATTTAATTATTTATTTATTTATTTATTTACCACAGGCCCATCATATGCCCTAGCAGGAGGGTTAAAAGTGTACTCGCAAAGGCTAGGAATTTACACACAGTGCATTGAAAGTAAAAATAAACAGAAGGAAGACATCGTCTAATTAGTACAGCTTAGCTCGAGAGTAATAACACCTTGAACATCTCAAAAAGTGTGAGGAGGCAATATGCAATATTCACTCAACAAAGGAACATTAACATAACCTAACGTCAGTCCTCAAGACTTTCAATTGCTTTTATATATTTTATATATTTATATATTTATATTTAAGGGGCGGCCTGCAGCTCAATTCCTCCAAGTGCCACTTCGGCCTTCGTCAGATTACCGTGTTGGGTCACCTTGTTGACGCTGCCGGCGTACGACAAGACCCGGCGAAAGTACGCGCTGTAGCAAACTTCCCAGTCCCACGCTCTGCCCATGATGTTCGCAGTTTCGTGGGCCTCTGCTCCTACTTTCGCCGGTTCGTGAAAAACTTTGCGGCACTCGCACGGCCTCTCAACGACCTTCTCAAACAAGACGTCCCACTTTGTAGGGGCCCTCTTCAAGTTGACGCCTTCTCTCAGCTAATCACCGCTCTAACGACACCTCCTATTCTTGCACATTTCGACCCCGATGTTCCAACAGAAGTTCGAATAGACGCGAGTGGTCACGGAATTGGTGCAGTTTTGGCGCAAATTCAGCGGGGCACCGACCGTGTAATCGCGTATGCAAGCCGTCTGCTTTAAAAGTCTGAACGCAGTTACTCTATAACAGAACGGGAATGTCTCGCCCTTGTCAGGCGATTTCGAAATTCCGCCCTTACTTGTATGGCTGCCCTTTCCGTGTCATCAAAGATCATCACGCACTGTGTTGGCTTTCTTAAGAAACTCTGAAGGACCCCACTGGGCGACTTGGCCGATGGGCATTACGCCTGCAGGAGTATTCCTACTCGGTTGCTTATAAGTCTGGACGTCTCCATCTGGACGCCGATTGCTTATCCCACTACCCTGTTGATCAGCCCGACGAATCAGACATCGAGCCTAGCCTCAGCGTCATGTCAATGTCCCAGTTTCTTCAGATTGGTGATGAACAACGTCGTGATGTTTCTCTGCGACAACTTATTGACCGTCTCGAATCTGCTCCGCACGACGCGTCGCTTCGCATGTACGTACTCTTAAATGGCACGCTGTACCGTCATAGCCTTCAGCCAGATGGCCCTGAGCTCCTTCTTGTCGTGCCGAGACATTTGCGTTCAACCATGCTGCACGAGCTTCACGATGAAACAACTGCTGGTCATCTGGGTGTATCTCGGACGTACGACTGTGTGCGTCGCCGGTTCTTTTGGCGCGGTCTCGCCAGGTCCGTTAGCCGTTACGTGTCCTCCTGCGATAAATGCCAACGACCTACTGCACCTTCGGCTGGACTTCTTCAACCGATCTCCATCCCAACCGAACTTTTCTCCACTGTTGATATAGATTTTCTCGGTCCTTTTCTTGAGTCAAAATCGGGAAACAAGTGGGTCACCGTTGCTATAAACTACGCGACTAGGTATGCCATCACTCGAGCGCTCCCCACCAGCACCGCTACTGACCTTGCGAACTTTGATCCACGGTGTCACCCTACACCATGGCGCCCCTCGCCAATTGCTCACGGATCGCGGCCGCACATTTTTGTCCCGAGTAATCGACGATCTTCTGCGCTCTTCCTGGACGCAGCACAAGTTGACCATTTCTTACCATTCCCAAACAAGTGGCCTTTACAGAACGCCTAAATCGCACCCTCATGGACATGCTCACAATGTATGTGTCCTCTGACCACCATGACTGGGACCAGGCGCTACCTCACGTGACCTTCGCATACAATTCTTTACGCCACGACACCACTGGTTATTCACCATTTGCTCTATAACCGTGATCCGACGTTACCAATCGACACCCTACTTCCAACCACTACAGCGCCGTCAACCGAATATGCACGCGACGCTATTGCTCGTGCCGACCACGTACGTCAGATCGCCCTCTCTAGACTTTCGGCTTCGCAAGCCACCCAGAAAGCCATCTACGACAGCCGGCATGTTGACGTTCGCTTCTCACCCGGTTCTCTCGTTCTCCTGTGGTGCCCAGTTCGTCAAGTTGGCCTATCAGAGAAGTTGTTGTCTCGCTACGTGGGTCCTTACGGTATCATACGCCAGGTAACCGACGTCACCTATGAGATCATTCCTGCATCTGAGACCACAAGCCTGCCTACAACCACACCCAGTGATGTTGAGCACGCCAGCAGGCTAAAACTTTACCACCTGCCTACTGAAGACCATAATTAATGTGCACCGAGACGGCGCTTTTACCACCGCCAGGGTAATGCTACGTAGCTGAGATATCAGCGGTCAGAAGACGACAACGAGGAAGTGGTATGTCAGTTGTACATCCTGTCCTCCATCTTATTCGATGCTATACGCATCAGTGTCAATATAGATTTTGAATAGACACGCCTCGTGTCATTTTTACGTAACAATATTATGTACTGATGATACTGGCAGCGAGTTTCATTCGGTAATTGTACACGGAAAAAATGAAAACTTGAATAGGTTAGTTTTGGCGCTGTTTGGAGTTAGCGATTCATAATGTCGATGCATTGTAGTTCGTGACGCCAGTAGTGTCACGTAGGGCTCAGGAGCAAGTAGCAAATGACGATTCTTCAAATGAAACAGAAGCTTTTATCTGTCAATTTTTCTTCGTAATTGCAAAGATTTTATGTCGTAAAGATTCATTGGTTAAGTAGGACAATCTGTTAGGCGATATTTGTAATAAATAAATCTAACTGATTTTCGTTGAATCATCTCCATTGCTTCATTATTTTTCGTATGAGGGTCCCAGACAATGGATGCGTATTCGAGCTTGGGTCTTATAACGGACGAATATGCGAGAAGTTTGACATCAGGTGATGTGTGTTTTAACTTATGTCGCAAAAAGCACAGCTTGTAAAAGGCGGATGAACAAATGCTCAAAATATGGGTGTTCCAACTGAGTTTACTATAGTTATTCTAACTACGAGGTATTTGTAGAGAGAGACCTTCATTACTAATCTGCGAAACCTACATATGTGGTGTCAAGAGTGAGAAATCCAACTTAACGCTGACAAAACGGTTTTCATGACTTCGAGAAGAAATACATTTTACCTTTTCCATATAGCCTCCTTTCAGTACTGCTGCAGAGCCATGTTGCCAGTTTCGGTAACATGGCGATTTTTGACAGACCTTTGCGCGAATAATGTGTGTGTTGTTGGGAAAATTGACTTGGCAGGCGAATTCGACAGAAGTGCGTGCCCCTAGTGGTTATGCTACAGTAACATCAAAGTTCTATAATCAAAAGAATCTTCTCAAGTCAAATATCAAATCAAGATGTCAGCTTCGCAATCTGACAGTGTTGAACAGTAATAATTGCCAGAAATTTATGCCAGCTATTGATAGCTGCTGCTAGGAATCATGGAGAATTTATTGTAAAAAAAAAATATTTCCGAAGGTCCGCCACATGTGCAAAGTGGGAGGTGGCCTTCTTAGCCAGCCTCCAGCAGTTTTAGTTTCGCTTGTATCGTTTTATCAGACACGGATGCCGCCTCTAGTGCCACTAGTCGCTCCTATGGCGGCGTCGTCACGCACGCATGGGTGTACAACCTGCGCGGCAAAAGACACGCGCCGCTCAAAATTGTCTCGCAGCCACACTTGAATTGAGTGGGGACAAACTTGGAGTCTGTTGTGTTCTTACTCCCAAGCGAACCTTTGTTCCCGAGAGAGCTCCCGAACGTCTCCTCCCTCGCTAGTTACAAGCGAGTCACCACTCGTTCTCCACGGCAGTTCAACAGCCACCTCCGAGTAGGAATAAACACGTTTTTACGACGACGCCATAGAAGCGACTAGCGACACTAAATGCGGTCCTGTGTCTGATGAAACAATACAAGCGAAACCAAAACAAATCTTCCCTCTCACAAGACCCTGGGGGGGGGGGGGTCGTAGTAAATGCCGGGACACGCGTACTGATTGATAATGATGGGTTGATGAGTTACGTGAGATAAGATAAAGCGCCTCGGCGCCACATCTCCTTCCTATCTGACAACGGCGCCAGTTTCAGACTGTCTATGCTTTTCAGACTACCTTACCCCGCGCATTCGGCTTTGATTTAGTTGATATGTGGAGTTTAACGTCTCAAAACCACCATATGATTATGAGAGACGCCGCAGTGACGGGATACGGAAATTTCGACCACCTGGGGTTCTTTACCAACCGTGTACAAAAATTGAGCACACAGGCCTACAGCATTTTCGCCTCTATCGAAAGTGCAGCCAAGATTCGATCCCGCGACCTGCGGGTCAGCACCCGAGTACCTTAGCACTGGACCTCCGCGGCGGAACGCGTACGTCTTTGGGCCGACCACAACCCCGGACGTGGTAGTGAGAACGAAGTGAATTTGGACCTGCGCTAAGCAACGCTGTAGATAACCTGCAAGTCATGCCTACGCACAGGCTCCAAAATCGGCTACCCGAATTCAACAACTTAGCATGGTCATCGCAGTCTACACGCCTGCCATTTTACTTCGAGGTTAACAACATCACTGATGCAACAATGAAGAGAGCTAACCTGCTAACGCTGTGCGGGGAGCAGACATACGACACAGTCTGTGCCCTGAATCAGCCACGCACTCTAGCAACCATAGACTACGACGACACCGTAGCTGCGCTACAAAGGCACTATGACCCAATGCCACTGAAGGTTTACAGCCGAGCCCGCTTCCAACTGGAAGACGAAAAAGTGAGCGACTACGTAGCGGCTCTCAAAAAGCTCGCTTCTGACTGCAACTTCGGGACGTTCAACTCGACATTTTCAGCAACTGCGCAGGAGGGAGGATCGACTGCCACACCTGCTAACACCCCTACGCTCCCTTTGGACACGATGTTGCGTGACCGTTTTGTGTGCGGACTGCGCGACGAAAGCCTACAACAGCGCCTGTTCGCGGAGACGAGTCTGACCTGCACCAAGGCATACGACATCGCCCAGCGAGCGAACAGCGCCGGACCCCAGCAGAGGGATGGATATTCGACGGAACGTCGGACCCGTACATCACACCAGTCTGGGTCAGCAGTCAGGCCATTTCACAACTACGGCCAAATATTTCAGAAGAAAAGCACAACGCTGTTAGCGATGCGACGACATGCACAATCCCCAGGTGTGCTGATTCAAGACAGCTACCTGCGACCTTTGCCAAAAACGGGGATACATTGAAAAAGCATGCATCACCAATCGTGCCACAAGACTTATCTATTTTTCATTCTCATGTAGCATCAGCATTTCCATCTTAAAGGCAGAATCAAACTTGTCATCCCTAGCTTTTCGTCGTCATGTTGCCACTCTCTTTCTCTCTTCTTCACAAACTGTTTTACAGCTCGCTGAACCACCCACCTTACATCACGCCATCATCGTCACGCACGTCACTGAGCACCAGCCATTAACTGCAAGTAACCCGTCCACGAACACGAACAGTAACATTTCAAGCCTCATTTTTTCCTCGAGCTGCCAAAGACTGAAACGACCTGCCTCACCACGCTTCTCGCATAAGAAGTCATATCGAATTTTCGGCCACGTAACATGTATCACATCATAATACCTTCTTTTAAACTGTACTATTCTGTTTAACACCCCTTATGTATTACCCCTAAACGGGGCCTTCAAGGCAATAAAATAAAATTAAATGAAACACAAAACAGCTCCGACCGAATACTTCAGTGCAACGGAACAAAAACATCGACGTAGAAATGTGCCAGACACAAGATAACACAACCAGAACAGCAGTAACGGCATCGGCGCTATACGACTTAAACAGCGTTGTGAACCTCAGCAGGTGACCAAAAATAATGACGAAAATCATGGTACACCAGTGCCCATTTCCCATCAAGTTTCAGGTAGATTACGGAGCAGCATGCACGCTCACCAGTGAGGACACCTTTCGAGTGACTTGGAGCGAGAACGCGCCTGCTCTCCTGCAAGACGACACGCAGCTGACAACGTGGTCCGGACATTCCCTTCCACTACTGGGCTGTGCCAACTTAGACGGCTGCTACGACTCACAAGCTTCCCTTTCTAGTCGTCCATGGCTTCCGATTAAGCCTTTTAGGGCGAAATTGGTTCACCCCTTTTGGTGTGCTCATTGGCGAAGTTCACACACCCAGCTATTTGGCAGTGGAGCAGCTTCAAAAGACGTACAAAGCGGTCTTCTCCAAATAACTACCAGGAAACAACGGACATTCAGCCCCACTGGAGCTGCGCGAGAACGCTACGCCGAAATTTTTGAAAGCTAGGTCGGTACCTTTTGGCCTAGGAACGTCAGTCGAGAATGAGCTTGACCGACTGCAGAAACAAAGAATCATCGAACCGACGCAACATTTAGTATGGGCTACACCACTCATTGTCATCCGAAAAAAAAAACGGCACCCTACGTCTCTGCGGAGACTACCGGAACACTGTCAACCTGGCGACAAAAGTATCTACCTAGCCACTACGGTCACCGGAAGAACCTTTAGTACGCTTCGTGGTGGAAATATCTTCAGCACACTGGAATAGTCACAAGCCCACCAGCAACTCAAAGTGAGCGAACCAACGTCTGCACTACTCACAATAAACACCATTAAAGGTGTTTACGAAGTCAAGAGGCTACCATTCTGCATAACCGCAGCGCCAGCAAGCTACGAAAAGTTTGTGGAGTCTACGCTCAGCGGGATCCCAGGAGTTTGCGCCTACTTGGACAATGTTATTGTCGGTGGCACCTCCATTGATGAGCACGCAAAACACTTGGAGCTCATTCTTCAAAGGCTATCAAATGCTAACTTGCGCATCATCGAAGAAAAATATGTGTTTGTGGTGAATGAAGTGAAGTTGCTTGTACATCCAATTGATGCGTACGGTATTCATCTCACTGAAGACAAAGTACAAGCAATCACTGAAGCACGAGCGCCTACTCACAAGCAAGAACTGCAGTAGTTTTCAGGATTCATCGAGCTACACATCGATGAATCGAGCTACAGTGGCCAACGATCTGTACCAGCTGCTGCAGAAAGAAGTCCCATGGACTTGGTCGCCACGCCACCAAAAGTCATTTGTTGTCCTTAAAGAACTACTTCGAAAGTCTACTGTTCAGCGATACTACGATGAAAGGAAACCCCTACTGCTAGCCCACGACGCCTCGCCATACGAAGTGGGCGCAGTTCTCTCCCAAGCTGACGACCAGAGACGGGAAGCCCCGACTGCTTTCGCATCACACACCTTATCACAGGCAGAGGGGAATTACTTTTGGTTAGAGAAGGATTTTCGATCGTCCACGCAGAAGACCACTTCCGCCAGTACATTCCGGGCAGAAGAGTGACAATCATAACGAACCATCGGCCCTTATTGGGTATTATGAGTCCCCAGAAGCCGATGCCATTGCTGCCGCGAATGACACGATGGTATACTGTAGGCGTACGATTACGAACTTTTACGTCGCACTGGGAAGAAACATCAGAACGCTAATGCACTAAGCCACCTGCTGCTAGACACCACAATCGACAAACCACCCCCACCGGGTGATTGATTGATATGTAGGGTTTAACGTCTCAAAACCACCATGTTTATGAGAGACGCCCTAGTGGACGGCTCCGGAAATTTCAACCACCTGGGGTTCTTTAACGTGCACCCAAATATGAGCACACGGGCCTACAGCATTCTCGCCTCCACCGAAAATGCAGCTGCCTGCAGCCGGGATTTAATACCGCGACCTGCGGGTCAACACCGTCGGGGAATATACTCATGTTCGAGGCGCTGCCAAACCACCCGCAAACAGATGACATGGAAGCAGCAGCCACAATGGAAAATTCGGCAGATCCCAGGTACCTGAGGATTAACGTTATGCGAAGCATGCGGATTTTTTTATTGAGCGACACATTATAAATGACGCTAAATATACGTCCAAATGTTGCACACACAGACATATGTTGAAGAGCTGCAGATGTCTATATAGCCAGTTATTTGCACTTGCGCAACGATGCCAACTGGAACATGCGAATTAGCAACACCAGAAGCTGATATGAAGCGCTGATGCTCGCGAGGATGCTGGCCCTGGACACTGCTACATATATCAACTTCAGCGCATGGCAACTAACCACAGTTGACGTTAACCCGACTTGACAGCTGTATCAAAGGAGTACATATGCAATGTATATAAAATTGAATAGCCAGCACTGCATCCACTATTGACGTTTCACAAAGATGAGCATCTATTTGAAAAGTAGTTCCAAGACCTGGCATAGCTCTGTGGTAAAATGCTTCGTTGCCACGCAGAATACTTCGGTTCGATTCCAGCTAGGACCCTGACAGTTATTCTTTGCATTCGTTGGGTCGATGCTACCGATGTAGGGTATTTTTTAACGCTCGCGCGTTAAAATTTCCCATGTGTGTTCTCGTCCTTCCTGGGCGCATACCCGCATACCAGCGGCACATACCAGCCCGTGAGTATGTGCCACTGTCTGGCGGGAAGTGTTTGACGACGTACGCGACGGGATTGTGAAATTATTCTTGTCCTGACCAGCGCGTCATATTCGTCAAACCATCTTACCCTCCCACGCTAATTATTGTTCACGCCAAGTTAAGGCGGTGACGACGAGAGCACCCAAACGTAAGCGGCTAGATAGATAGATAGATACGCTCAAAGTCGCCGAAGTTCGCTAAGAAATGCTTCGCATTTAAAAACTTAAGCACAGCGTCAAGCAAAACCATAGCGAAAGTGCCGCGTTGACCCTGTTAGGCACAGCTAGGCATCCTAGCGGCGCCATCTTTGTTTTTCCGACCAGTGCTGCCAGCACACGGAGCGTTTTCTGGAGTTGCGAATAGACCATTTTCCACAGCTAGCTTGTTATGCAAAACTAGATGGCGTCACCGCCCCGAAGCGTGACGGCCTTCTCGGCGGCGCGGCCGCGATGTGGCGTGTGGCGGACGTTGCCCTGCAGCCTACGGCGAGAAACGGTGGTGGTAGCGATTCTTAAAAAAGGAAAAAGGCTCATCATTTCTGTCAGTCATAGGGCGACAAGGCGCAATGCCTAAAAGAAAAAAAAGGGAGAAACGGGCGGCGCCGACTAAGCGCTGCGCCCGCTTTTCTGACCTTCAACTCGGGAGCTACGGCGGCGAATAGCGAATCGACCAGCCATCGGCGACGAAGTGGAAAAGAAAAGACCATTAGATCACGCGTTCAAAAGTGGCAGCACCCGTGCGCCACTGCGGAAAACCGTCTATAGATATGTATACTTCGCACTTATCAGTTCCATGCCCTTGGCGCTGACAGGTGACGCTACACAACTTGCGAAACTCTAGCGCAGAAGGCCTAAGCTCATGCACGAAAAAAAAAACTAGAAAAGAGTGTCACAAGGCAATCTTGATACGTAACACAAAAAGAAAGTGAAACAGATGCACCGAGAGGGAGCAACTAAAGAGGAGGCTTGCTTGCAGACACTAGGTGCACTCCCTCATATTTTTTTACGGAAGTGTTTTATGCCCGGGTTCACCAAGGCTCCGCTGACGTATTTCCGTCACGGATATGACGTTGTAAAATATATAGTCACAGATTGCCCCCGCGACCTCTCGAACAACAGCAAGTGGCGCTAACTACGTCGTCAAGATTGTTCATGGCAAGCTATTTATATTCACCATATACTGTTTGGTGGTCATCACAGCTCCGCCACTTCGGCGAGTTTTTGTCATCAGTAGCGAAATGGCGCGAAGGGCTCGCGTTGGGCGCGCCCTAAAGGTCGTCGCCTCTCGCCTTTCGATGAGCGCCGCCTCCAGGAGCATGGTCGCTTGTTATATACTCGTGATTAGGGAGAGCACGAAGGTCACTTCTCTCGCTGCCGCGGCCAAGTTTACGAAAGGAGTACGCCGCTCACACACCAATTGCAACGGTTCGCGCTTGTACTGTGAATACTTGTGCGTTCGTTTCGTGCGTGCTAGTTTTCTGAACAGCACGCTTTTAGTGTCGATCTGTTGATTGATTTGTGGGGTTTAACGTCCGAAAACCACCATATGATTATGAGAGACGCCGTAGTGGAGGGCTCCGGAAATTTCGACCACCTGGGGTTCTTTAACGTGCACCCAAATCTGAGCACACGGGCCTACAACATTTCCGCCTCCATCGGAAATGCAGCCGCCGCAGCCGGGATTTGAACCCGCAACCTGCGGGTCAGCAGCCGAGTACCTTAGCCACTAGACCACCGCGGCGGGGCTAGTGTCGATCTGTAGCAGTTGTTAGTCCGCGCTCATCCTGTGTACGCTCACTTCGTACGTGCTTTCTCTTTTAGGTGCGCGCTTCGCGTGACTTCGCAATTAGTTGCTGTAGCATTAACTTATTCGCCCTTGTGGCAAAACCATGCCCAATAAACGCTCAACTATCTTTGCGAAGACGTTCCACTTTTGCATTATACTGATTCCTAGAAAGAGGGATCAGCCACGTGTTTTTTTTTTCCTCTATGCCTACGCTGCAAAAACTGGAGCAGCCAGTAAATGCCGGCACTCGATTTAATTTAGACGATCACCGCAAGAGTTTTGCTTTAAGCAGTTTCACAGAGTTACCATGACACCGTTGAGGGTGTGTCCACGAGGAGGCAGATTTCCAATCAAGCACAATGAAAATATCGCAGAACAGATGTCAATATCCTGTTCTCTTTGTGCCATTGTCGTTCTTGTAAATTTCAAAGCACCTTCGCTTTCAAGTCACTCTCAAGTCACCTTCAAAGCACCTTCTTGTCCCTTTCAAAGCGAAGGTACCATGCTGAAGAAATGTCACTCACTCTTTGCGAGTAAAGCGCTGCTACTGCGATTTGAATAAGGTACATGGCAGGTAACTGCAGAAGCTATTTTTAACCATCTTTAATCCTTATAACAGTACATAAATGTTCAGCTGGCATCATTAGCACTACTGGCAACGTGGTGGGCACTTCACAGAAGCAACAGGGCACTCTATACAAGAAGTGTCATAGTATAGTACATGTTCCCAAAATTGTCATTCAGCAGCTTAAGAACTCGATCCTTTTTTTTTTACCTACCGATAAAATAATGTGTGCTTAGTAACGTGTGCTAATGCATATTCTTTCTGATGTTAGACCACATTCAGGACTTTGTACCACAGACTACAATAGAGCATCATCAGATGCTTTTCACCAAGCTACACAACCTCAAAACAGACAGCTTGGCAATCCAGTACGAGTAATGCATTCCAAATATGCATCCAATCTTCTAGCCTTACTTTGACTACAGAAAGAAGCTTTTACATATAAAAGCTTTGTGTCTTTAACATCAAAATCCTGCAATACATCGCTATGAATGCTTGCTCTCAATACTCATCTCCTTTTAAATTAGAATTTGCCTCACCACATTTCACAGTCCCATATGAGTGTAGTAGTTGACCACTAGCAATGCTGCCATAATGCATGCACACAAAAGACAAATACACAATAAGCACACTACAAATAGACACTGATGTTCAGATAGGCCATGTAAGAAGAAAAATGGGCCCAGAGATGGCAGTCTACCCAATATTGGTAGTCCTGTATAGGAATACATAGAGAAACATGTGCAGAGGTCTGCTTGACAGCTCTAGCCACCTACTACCTCACCCACCAAACTCCTATGACCAGCCAAACCTAGAAATATCCCCTATTCCTGAATGACAATGCTTACACCATTGCCACTATCAAACTTTTTTTTCAAGCAAGCCGCAAGCCAATATCAGGTGGGCAGCAAGAAAGATAAGCATATTTGGGAGTAACAAAATGTATTCTTTGTCATTCAAAAGGCAAGCCCACTTTTTCCTCATAAACTGCCATTCACACAAAATTATAGTCCTGTAAGCTTTAAAGGAAGCATCCCTGACATTAGACAAACACAGTCCTTTTTTAAATATGTGGAGTTGCAACTATCCAACAGAAAAAGAAGTGTAGACAAACCTTAATCAATACACTTCACATGCAACTCCCTACATTTTGCCTGCTTTTCTATCAAACTGTTTGCTTTGAAATATTTCCAAATGCAAGCACGCAACTAATATTAGGCTGTGCACTCTGCATTACATGCAATGTTTGCTAATGACCATGACTAGTTGTTCTTGTTTCCATTCTTATCACAAGTATCGCGAAATAGTATATAATACCAAACATTTATGCTATGTAGAGATTATGCATAAAAAGTAATACCATTAATACCTTAGAAAGTACAGCTCACAAAAACTGTATTACTGTTATGACTGTCACATATGTCAGCCATTACTTCTGCTTCATCCTGATAGTCATTATCGGATGCAGTAGTTTGTGATGACTTGACATACAGTAGCTGCTAACATAGTTTAGCAGCAGGTTCACTGATTGGAACACACAAGTCACAGATATAATTGACACCTGCCACTTTTGTTTTGTCAGAAGTTAGTCTTCTTCACTACTAACATCATGTCTGCGAGAGAGGAAAACTTTACTAATTTCCAGCACATTGCTGGGCTGAGCATTAGCCCTTTTCCCTTACATTGGCACAGTTGAGGCCACAGAAAAGCAGCAGCTTTTTTTTTTTTTCAATACAGATGATAGGCCTCCCTTTAGCATGCCTTAGTCCTATTTCAAAAGGCCAGTGAGTAGGAGGTGCCGAATTGACTAAAAGGCTCCCTGTGTTTACTTGCATAACAATTACACTCACTTAGGCCCCTTCACCCCCCCCCCCCCCCCACTCTGTCCACCTAGAGAATTTTTTTTATCCATACATGATCGTTCAATGCTCAAATCGGTAAAGGAACAGTTGTGTGCTTGCCCTGGCATCACTGTTGACACAGACTAAGAATAACCTGGCCACTTTATTTATCCATCAACAGACCATAGGTTTCTCTCTTGTCTGCAAATAGGGTCATTTCACAGTTCCTGCTCGAGTGGAACCACAAAAAAAGAAAAGGCAGTTTGGAAGAAAAATTTTGTTTGAGTTTACAGTCATTAGAGTGAGAACCTCAAGTAACAGCTACTTTATATTTTTTCATTCTCCTAGCCCCCAGAATACTTTGTGTTTCATCAGAAATTCTTTTGAACATGGCTTTCCCATTGAGTCAACTTCAAGAAAAACTTCTAAAAGTGGTGTGAACACCATGCACATTAATGCAACCCTTAAAGCTCTCAGCTAACAATGTGGATCAAAGAATCTGGAAAGTAGCATTATGCAGCATCCTTACAAGCTTTCAAAAAAACATGCCTATTTGTGCGGGCAAATGTGCCTACACTGTGTCATCGTCATGTCACCTCATCTCTAAACTTTGAAAAAAATATATATACTGAGGTTCATGTACATTTTTCATATTATAGTACATAAAAACATTTCAACAAACATGCAAGTAAAATTTTCCATAACAAATATCAGTCAACAGTCTTTCATTTCTTCTAGATTCTAGAAGTATGGTAATTTAAAAATTGTTGAAAAGACTGTAGCCTTTAGGTAAACTTATAATGCTCAATCCTGGCAGCATTTTAGAACATAAAACAGAATACCTAATAAAAAGACAATACAATCACTGCTTTTCTGCTTGTGCCTATGATTTCATGAAAATGTCAAATTAGTAATTTTATAGGTGCCCAAGTTCCCTTCTGTTTAAAATGATGTTCATAACAGTAAAACTTGTAATGATGTCATGGCTACTAGAACTTCCACAGCACTGTCACCATTACATGTAGGACTGCTTCACCTGATGCTACCAGTCATATGCACCAAAACATTGCAACTGACACAGTAAGTAAATCAGGCCTAGAACTTCATTCTACTCAACGGACAATGTGCTAAAATAGCCCATGTGCACAGATCAGTACATCAGAAAAATTACTTGAATACCATTTACTACACTCACTGTAGCAACACCTTTTAAAGCTTCAAATCTTATGCAACCCTTCAATGGCTCGGCCATCATTCTCTTCCGGTGCAAAAGGCCCCCAAAAAAGGTTGCAACCACAGTGAATCAAATAGAAGGCAACAAGAACTGTCATTTGCATTGTTGTTTAGCATGGCCCACGGCACAGTATACTATTCCATCATGACCCACCAATGACCTACTACGGCACAATTACCATATTAACACAACCCTTTCGTTAAAAATATCACTGACACTGATATTTTTATTATATTTTATACTACAGGCTTCAGGCATGTTTTATGGGCATGTTCTCAGAAATAAATGCTTGATGCAAAGTAATGTTAGGTCTATGCAGTTTACTATGGTGAGTTGTGAAAGCATAACTATAGTAAAGAAGGCAGGTTCTCCAATGAAGCTTCAAGATTCTGCACTTGCATCGCAAAACTGTGGTTGCTAAAACCACATTTTTATAGTACCGTAATTAAAATTCTGTGCATATTCAGGGGTGCAACAGCCAAAATATATTTTGAAGAAAAACTTTTCTATCATGAAAGACCGCATTTGGAGCAGTGTAAAAAAGAAGGCTTACACTTGGAATAAAAATATATGTACCAACCATTTAACCCACCTAAATCATGCAGAGTGAACATGAGCACTACAATTTCAATAAAAACTAATATTCTGAATTACCCCACTGAGACAACAATGAAGTACACATCAGCATTTGCCACGCCTGTCAAATTCTTTGACAGACTCTGCGTATTCAAATGTGGCTCTGCCTAGCTGGCGGCCTTCGAATTCAGGAGATTCTTAAAACCAAAGAGTAGGGGTGGCGAAAAAAAACTGGTTCACAAGTTTTTTTTTTTCTTTTAGGGCAGCAGAAATATGATTCCGTGCTTTAATAAGTGCCAGTACCTTTTTTAGACATCAGTGATCATACCAGTACTCAGAATTATGCAACATATACTCGCATGAGTAATTGAACAAAATGTGCTCTGTTCCGTGACTAACGCTAAGAGCCCATCCCAAGTTATATTACACTTTTCCACGGGACACCTGTTTACTGCGGCGAAGGTGGCTTAGGCAGTGATCTGTGCACGTTAGAACAAGGCCAAGCAATTTAAACCACTACACCCGCCCCTCCCCCTCTTCTTTTTTCCTCTCACGGTGTGGTTAGGTTTAGGGCAAAACTTCTCAGCTCGCTTGCAAGGTGCGTTCAACCAGATAAAGTAACAACTGTGCGCAGCCATTTGCCCAGCGACGGCGTAGGGTATCTATACCCGGGTTGACGCGACTTCAAGCCAGAAAAATGGTTGATGTGTTGTTGCTATGGCAACCAACGTGGTGGCTGGCAATGATGGCGTTAGTAGCACGTCGACCTTGTTCGCACGTGAAAAGCGCGGCATACGTTCCTAACATGTGGTAAACACGTTTCAGGACTCGGAAAATTCATATTTCTCGAGAAGCATTGATGGCCACGGCAATGCATTTTTCTTTGGCTTGAAGTTCCGTTGTCCAGCCGACAGGTATCCACTGTGGTCAGCGGATCGATGGGTGCGTGGCGTTGTTTCTTCATCTTATACTTTATCTGGTCGATCACGTCTTGTGACTGTTCTCACTTAACGAGTATATAACTTACACTGTGGTTTAGGGGTATACGATCTGCGCGCTTGGTTTGATAAGTGAAGCAAAGTGAAGGTGGCAAATGCACTCCATTTCTAGCTGCCATCATTGCAACTGAGAAAATTTTGAGGCTGGTCAAGCATTTTGGCACAGCGCAGCGTAATTTCATCAAATTTTATGGTTGTGGCGCAGCTCAGTGCAACCACAAAGAATTGTATCAAATTGGTGCAATTGGCGCAGCGGTTGCACACCTGCATATTTTCAAATACGTTTTCCATGAGAACTGGTCATGAGACTCTTCCGTGTTCGGCCATTTGAATACAAATCATCTAACAAGCAAGTATTTAAAAAATATTTTGGAAAAAGCAGATAATGTGCACTAAGAACAGCGCATGAGCAATGCTTTGTTGGTCAATAGCTATGTCACTCAGTATTTAATGAAGTAATCAATAAATAATCATTTGAACTTAACGCATCAGTATTCAGAAAACAATTTCGCCATTTCAAAGCTACAGTGCCAAGACACGACTAGATAGTTTGCTGCATACTTCAACAAACAGCAATTCTGCAAAATGCACTGAAAGATAGATGCCAACATTGAGTTGCCAAAAATATACCTGTGGGATGTCATAGAAAACCAACATTTGCAAAACTCTACAAGTAAAAAAATAAAGTAATAGATGTATAAGTACAAAGATACCTTGGTACATACAGGCTATGAATTCAAGCAACAAATTTACAACATTGCTGATAGTGAAAATGTTCAACCATTGTCTGCACAAATGTCTTCAGGAGTTCCGCACTATTATCGGCACTGAAAAAAAAAAGAAGAATGCAATGCACTTTAAACTCAACACTAGACATGATCGCAATCCTACCAAATTATGCAACCCAAAGTAGGATCAGGGCAATGAACTGTACAGAGAAGTTTCAGCACCTTTCTCACACTGAGCAATTGGAAAAACTGGCCAGAACATAAGTACTTGCCCTTGGCAACTGAGTCCTTTGGCGAAGTGTCATTTCATTAAATATGCTATGATTGAGACATCGGCAGCTTCATCCTACTTCCATATTTCTAATGAGTCCCGGTAAAGAAAAACCTAGCATGTTTACTTGGCTGAATATAGACAAGCAAAGCTACCTTCAATTTGTACTCAACTAAAAAACAACAAGCCAGCACAAAAAGTAAAAAGCAGATGGGTGTTCAAGTACCTTTAGTGCCTTCACACTGCATTATTAACTAATGCTGTTGTTACGCATAAGTGTAATGTGTTGCTACACACTCTGTAAAGGTGGTGACAAATTACTGGCTGTCCACTTCAAGACAGCACCATGTAAAATAACATATGTGCACTCAAAGTGAGCAGAGTTATGTGCAGAGCTTTTATCTTGCATGCCAAAGCATCCAGACTTGTGAGAAATATCCTGATTTCTTGCTCACAGAAAAAAGGCATAGCACCAGCCTTATATTTTCTGTCAAATCAACTTCATTTGTAACCATAAAGCATGCTCAATTACAAAGCAATCATATCCCAGTAGCTGTAGCAATTACTTCATTTTCTTAAAACAAATAAAATTTTTTCTTAGAGGTGCAAGGGTATAGCCTACAGAAGAAACTTTATCTGCCCAAGGTACAACAGCGCAATCAAGCTATAAATGGCTGCTGAACAGTACATAACATAGACTGACAGAAAACGATGAAAAGTAACTTGTTTTCAAGACATTTTGTTGAAAAAAAAACAGCCCTATTTCAGAAGCAACTAGCAGTGCAAATGTCCCCTTTAGGCATTTTTGAGCTTGATAGGCTGGTTAGGGACGAGGTACACACACTCTTACATCACAATGCATTTCCAACTCGCTTACCACACTGCCTTGCTGATGGGGAAGTTCTGCTGTCCGAAATGCAGTTTAACTGTGTGTTAGAGGCAGCTGCTTAACACAACTTTGTACAGGACTTGACTGTCTTTGAACAGGAGGTCCTCATGCAGTCTCTAACTATGGGACCTCCTCCCATATACTAAATATCTGTAATATTACCTGAAGTTTAATAATAAAGATCTGATTCTGTGCTGTATGATGGATGATGGACAACAAGAATTTAACTGCTTTTAACAAATAAAGGTTCAAGTGGCACATGAAAAAGTATGCAAATCTGCTCACGCAGCATCAATGAAAACCCCAGCCAAACTGCAAAGAGGCTGTATTCTCAACAAATCAATTTTGGGAATACTGCTTTTTGCCAACGTACACATATCCGACAAGCAAGATAAAGTAGATTCCACAGAAAAGAGCATAACACCTTCCATAAGATTATTTTTATATAAAACCATTCACCAGCACTGTGGTAAATGCCCAGTGAACGAAGTGTTCTGCATGGTGTTGTAGCACACAAAAGGTTGAGGCCCCAAAAATAATCAACTGAGAGTACAGCACTAGCATACAGCATCTGTTGCAGGCAAAAATAGTCATACTTTTCATTTTCACTGCAAGATGCAGTAATGCCCCAACAGTCGCATCAAATAGGTGAAGCATGCAGGCACCAGACACTCACGAGAGCTCAGAGCACTCACTCTGTCAACGTGAAGTATCGAACCATTCATTAGTAACTTTGAATAGCATATCATTTCTTAACTTCTTTCAGATTTAATTTCTGTTCAGACATTTTCCGATTCAGACGTTATCACAAGGGCTTAAAAAAAATCGATGAAATAAATCTCCGAACTTCCTACAATAATACTTAGCATTCGTAGAACTCCCTTTTTTATTCTCTATAACGTCTCGTTTTTTTCCTCGTACTACTAAAATACCGCACCAAAATTGAAATTATATAGGCCTTACTTACCGTAATTACTCGAATCTAACGCACACCTTTTTTCCGGTTAAGCGAGTTCATAAATCGCATGCGCGTTAAAATCGAGTGCAAAAAAAAATGAATACGGTCATTCTGTTGCCATCGGCATTCCCAAAATAGCCGCCCCCTATGTGCTTCGGCATGGCGCGTCGGCCATTCCTGCCTATGTGTTTCCCATGTGCGGCACTTCGTACGTGTGCTGAGGAGTTTGTCATCTTGTAGTTCATTAGCATCGACGGCATGGAAGGGCCGACTCCATAAACTCGACAAGTGCACCACAATGCCACTTTTAAAAGAAAAGTCATCGCATGTGCCGAAACAGACGGAAATCGGGCCGCATCACGGTCGTTCGGAGTTCCCGAAACGTGCGTGTGGGACTGGCGGAAACAAAAGCAGAATATTATCAAAGATTCATGCAAAAGCTTCAGTGGACCACAGCAGGGTCAGTTTCCGCAAATTGAAGAACTGCTCGCCAAGTATGTGCTTGAGCAGCGAGCGGCACAGCGGCCCGTGACGACAGAACTGCTCTAAGTGCGGGCTATGCAGTTAGCTTTAGAAAAAGGGCTAACGCGAAGCCAGCTCAAAGCGAGCAGGTGCTGGCTAACTAACTTTATGAAGAGGAAAGGCTTTTCCCTCCAAAAGCGAACGGGCATGCGCCAAAACTTGCCGGAGGAGTACGAAGAAAAGCTTCACAGTTTTCATAGGTTCGTCCTAAACTTGCGGCACAACAACGGCTACCTGCTTGGGTAAATCGGGAATGCCGATCAGACGCCTCTTTACTTCAACATGCCTGGCACCACAACCGTCGAGAAGAAGGGGGCAAAGCAAGTTCGCATGCTGACATCGGGCCACGGTAAAACAAGAGTGACGGCAAAGCTCCGTTGCACGTCAGATAGGCACAAGCTTCCCCCGTACCTCATATTTAAACGGAAGACGCTCCCAAAAGGAGTCGTTTTCCCGAGTAGTGTGATTGTGCGGGCCAACGAGAAAAATGGGTGCGCGTTGCAATCGATGTCTTAATTTTTTTTTTCGTCGTGAAAATCGAGTGTGCGTTACAATCGAGGGTGCGGTAGAATCGAGTAAATACGGTAACTCTTTAAAGATGCTAATGAAGATATTTTTTTGTGAGTTCGCAAAGCTTACTCAGAGGTAAATCTGTTGTTAAAAACATTATAGACGCTCACTGCAAAAGTTTCTAACCACGAAATAAAGTACACCACCACACCGATTTTAACACTGCAGTGCACATGGCCATCAGCCTGGAGAGATCATGGCTATACCTTTTCACTAAGGCATACATAGAATACCAAACACTAAAAAAGATGCAACGATATATACAGAAAAACAGGCATGCACACAATACGCACACAGAGAGATATGCAAGCAAGCTTGACATCAACACATGCAAAAGATAATTTTCGTAGGCTTGTTTAAATATACCAGCAAAAGATGTGTTGGTATGCCGCCATGCACGCCATGCTCAAACGAATTGTTCCACATGGTGATTGGCTGTGCTAATTCACATCAAGACACCATTTCCTTTTGTTAATATTAAAAATTAGGCTGATTCATGTACAAATTTATATAATACCCAGGACCATTCAAAATTTGCATCTCTCTTAAACTCCATGCCTACCAAAGAACGTAAACTTAGGAGTTTTATTTGATAGAATCTACAACTCACCAAATATGATTAGCAAAATCACCAGGACAACTAGAACCAGTAGTACTTTCACCTGTAAACATGCAAAATGTTAAATTCGCTCCTTTCATCAAAGCTCTCAATCTGGGTGGATTTCTTCTTAATAGTACCACAGATTTAGATGAAATTGTAGGACAGAACATGAACACAGCACTTGTGTTAATGCTTTATCACATGTTTCATCTACTTTTCTGGCACCATTTAGAAGATATGAGTACTTAACAACTAGCCCAATTGTCAGGTCTACTCTGCAAAGGCTCACCCCTTTGAAAAAACACCAGAAAATGATAAAACCAGTTGCGATTTAAAACTATAAAATGCATGAGTGATAATTAAACAAGCATGGCTGGCAAATCTGTAAAACTGTCATACAGTAGAACCTCAATGATACGAATTTTTCAGGAGAAAGCAAAATATCTATATGTTCACGAATTCATATGATCCAAACCAAGGAAACCTGTAGATGTAAAATGGGTACAAACAGGCAGAGCATGCAAGGACTAAGCAGCAGAAATCACAAAAGTATCAAATTCTCGAAAACATTAGTTTTGGCATATGCAGTGCCCGCTGATGCTACTGCTCAGCTGGCAGAAAGAAAACTAAAGCTGAAGGGAGGTAAGGGCAGAGAGGAGGGTCAGCAGCGCAGAGAGTATGCTCTCCTTCTGATACTACATCAGTGTGTCTCTCATAATCATATGGTGGTTTTGGGACGTTAAACCCCACATATCAATCAATACTACATCAGTAATATATAATGGTCAGAGTGTCCACCTCCAATATGGAATGCACAGGGTTGGATTCCAAGCTCAACTAAGTATATTTTTTTCTCATGGGGAGTGAGGTATCTCAGTCTGGAGCTCGATGTTATGAACACACATATCTCGAGAAGGTGGCTTCTCCATTTTACTGCCGTCTTTCATTCCCCTTCCTCCTTCTGTTCATGAAAGAGTGCCTGCCACTGCTCCCTGATTGGTTGTAGAAATAGGCAATTTTCCAAACCTCAAACCACTCTGCCACCCCTACCTACTACTACTACTTCTACTCCTTTTTCCAAGACAAGCTATGTTTGCCCACTCACGTATTCATTACCCACTGATTCAGAAACTGTTTCTATAAGCCCAAATCGTAACACACTCTATACGTTTTAGTCCATCCAGAATGTTTGTAAAATTTTATTGTGAAATCTGGATAAACTTTGTTATATCATTGAGATTCTATTGCAATAGGATCACAGCAGAATGTTAGTATTATATCATAAAAAATGCTAACACTTTTAATTGAATGAACCACATTTTCTACTCATCATTGACGATTGTGTAAATCTAAAAAAAACCTTATGAGCACACATTTCACAGGTAGTAGTGATGTTATCACTGCAGTGTTATCACACACCATGCTGATTCCATTATGATGTGGTATGTTATTCTTCCCCAAATCTAACGTGAGGGTAGTATACAAATATTCCGAAAGAATAGTCATGTTGCAAAACTGGCATCTCAAACAAGATTGTGCAGACAATTCTGTCACAAGATGTTGCCACAAATGAACATGACTGGGCCTAACTATAGTCCATCGGTATTATATGTATGACAAAAACAATGAAAGAAAGAGTCCAGAAATCTAGAAGCCAAGACATGTTGTGTTCTTTGTGACTTGGTTGGTTGTTGCCTTCAGAAATGCTGTAGCTTTAGTTCAGGCACATGCACAGTTCTGAGCAGAACAGAGTACCGGTATGTTTGGCTGCAGTGAAGAGAATGTTATGCTTCATAAGCTATGCGGTGAAGAGCCACTCGGCCTCAGTTGCATGACGATGATGTATAAAGAAGAAAAAAAGCTTGACAAAGCTTTGCTACTTTCAACAAATTTGTCTCTGGCCTTGTGCTTGCCTGAATTGAGGTGAACGAAAAAATATATTAAACTGATAAACCCGATATATAAGGAGCACTGACACAATATTTTGAATGTGAGATAATTAGTGAGATAGATTTATGTTGAGACATTCCCAACATTTACAAAATATGAAGGGCAAATATAGCCTAGAACATATTTAAAATAAACTTTTGAAGTGCATGCCGTGTGACTGACCAAGATGGGGAGCCCCTCGCAACGCCGACGTAAATGCAGTGGCAATATAGACAAACCTACATCACGAGTTCGTGTTGGCTGGTTGCTGAGACATGCCTGCACATTGCACTACTTGCAATTTATTCCTTCATGCCAGTGGCTTTGAGAGTGCGCTGACTGTGCTGGTTGTCAGTCTAGTGCCCGCTCGCATGCACACGACACCCACATCACATTTTTGCGTGGTCACGTGGCCAACTGTGTTCACCTTCACACCAGAACTGCTCCTGCCTAGCTCGGTGCTCTTTGAAACCAAAACTACGACTGGGCGCTCTAAAAACATCTCTACAACAGCTCTAAAAGTAACAATTGAACACTGGGGAAGGGGTACACTCACACCCCTTTCTCAGTGCAGGATAGCAAACCAGGTACTTGATTTCCAGTTTAACATCCCTGCTTTTCTGCATCTCAGATCTCTCTCTCCCTCGGTGATGATTGGACCTTAAGCTCAAACACCCTCAAGTTTTAGTATTTACACTTGTGAGTGCTCTGTTCTTCTAAGTATACTGACTGCCATAAAAAGCTGTTTAGAACCACAAAAAGCCGAGTTAGTTCTAGGTAAGGATTTTCAAAAAAGAATTCATCATTTAAGAATATTTGTGTCAAGCACTTTACTGCCGCAGAGCACACTCTTGGTTGCGTTTTGTGCTTTTCCCTTGCGACCATGTTTGCACATTTATTTAGCCTTTTATGACAGAAAGCAGTGTTGTGCAAAACAAGTTGTTGTAAGCACTAGAGTTGGAAAGCAATTCTGATTGAAATATGCGCAGCTGCTCACCCTCATGTTACGCCACCACATCCGACTCTGCATCTTCTTTGCCGTCGACCAAAACTGGTCAGCATTTGTGGCAAGAGAATCTAAAAGACATAAAAATGAATGTAAAAACGAAGTTTTTAACAGTCAGAATCACAAAAGTTTGATTAACATTTCAAAAAGTTCTATTTTCATCTCATGACAGTCGTACCTTATTTGCACAAATTTGACGGTGGTACTTTTTTCCCAACAAAATTACTGCATCTTGAAATTGTGTATGAAACCAAAACCACATTTGTGGCATTGGCTAGAGCTGAATATCAGAGGCAGATGCAGTGTCATAGTCATCACAAAATGGCAATGGAGCGCATTTTGTTGCGAGCTAACACAGGTTCATATTGTTATGAGTAAATTGTTTAATAACCTAATTACGGTACACAGAGCTCGGCAAGCAAGATCAAAACCCCCGGCGGTAAAGGCACCATCTCGGTGCTTAATCTATGCAGATGAAGTCAAAGGGGGTAATAGGGCTTTAGCCGAGCCACGTGAACGGTGTTGCTTAGGTCTGACGATAACGTTGTTGGATCGGTTGGGACGATCTTGTACGTGACATCAGTCACCTGGAAAATGATACGGTATGCTCCAATGTAGCGTGACAGTAGTTTCTCAGACAGTACCACACACAGAGTGGGTGACTAGAGGAGCACGAGAGAACCCAGGGAAAAGTGCATGTCCTTATGATGACAATCGTAGAGCTGTCATTGGTGCTCCTGTGAGCCTTGTAGACGGTTACGGATGACTTGGCGCTCGTGGCCGGTGCGGGCAATGGTTTCCCCGGCATATTCAGTGGCTGCAAGGTAGCAAAGTGTCTAAGGGTAGCGTTGGGTAACGGCCATGTAGGAGATAGAAAGGCGAATAGCTGGCAGTGTTGTGACGGGAGTTAATTGTAGGCGAACGTCACATAGAGCAAATGAATGTTCCAATCCCGGTGGTCAGCCACAAGGTATTTGGCGAGCATATTGGCTATGGCCCTGTTGAGGCCGTCCGTGAGGCCATTCAATTGGGGATAGTAGGAAGTGTTAAATATGTGCTTGGTATGGCAAGACCCCATGATTTCGTCAATGACAGCTGAGAGGAATATGTAGCCACTGTCGGTGAGGCGTTGGTGGGGAGCTCCGTGCACTAAATTTATGTCGTACAACAGACAGTCCGCGCAACATCGGTAGGGCGACTCATCGGGAGTGCTCGTGTGATGGCGTACGAGATCGCGTAGTTTGTCGCGACAGCAATCCATTTATTTCCGGCAGTGGAGAGTGAAAAAGGGCCAAGCAGGTCGAGACCAAATCAAAAAAAGGTTCAGCTGGAATGTCAATCGGTTGAAAGTATCCAGTTGATGATGATGTTTGATGTTTCGTGGTGCAAGGGCCATTCCACGGCCAAAGAGCGCCAGTTCATTTTACTAGAGATATGGACAATGATTGTGATAAGCGGCTGTATAAGGGTCATAAAATTCCTCGCGCTAGGGCGGGTAAAAACATAGAAGTAATAAAATCATGACCACGCCGTGAAAAGTGTGTGGTGTTAATAGATGACAAAAGATTGTGATAATAAAAACAATGGTGGACATGTTTGGCATTAGCACAAGTGCCTCAATCGTTCACACCCTTGCGTCCAAGGGCTGTAAGGCAAGTGCTTTGTTCAGTGTAGCCACCGCAGCGAAGATCTCTCTGGAGAGGTCGTGCTATGGGGTGCTCGGGCATATAATATGAAGAGTAGGAACTTGTCTCAAAAAAGGTAACGATTTATGTGTAAAAAGTGGTTCCCAACCGACAAACATTGCAGGGTGAAGTGGTATCTGTTGTCGGTAGGGCAACAGAAAGTATTGTCTTCTCAGCATGTCCAATTCTTTACACTGGATTAGAATGTGAAATACGGTGAATGCTTCTCCACATCTATCACACAAAGGTGAATCGCCCCCAGACAACAGAAATGAGTGTATTGTGTGTGTATGTCATGTCCTGTTCTTAACCTTGTATGGATTACTTCTGTGTGGCGTGATTTTGATACTGGCGGCCAATGGCCTAGTTGCGGCTTGATGACATGCAATTTATTACCTGTGTGTGTGTCCCATGTGCTCTGCCAATAACCACTGAGCTTTCGTTTTAGAAAAGGTTTCAAGTCGAGTGCAGGAACTGGTATCGACATATTGAAAGCGGTTTAGTTGGCGGATCCCGCTAGCTGGTCCACCAGAACATTGCCTTGAATTTTGCGGTGTTTTGGAACCCAGCAGACTACAACATGCTGCTCAGATGAGTAGACTGTGCATAAGAGCGAATAAAGCGAGACAAGGACAGGGTTTTTGTGCTTTTTAAGAGTTTTCAGAGCTTTTACTATGCTTAGGGAACCTGTATATATTATTGCCTTCTGTGGTTTTATTTGTTTAATGGGTTTAACAGCCGCAAGTATCGCATAAGCTTCGCCGGTAAAAATGCCTGAATCAGAGTGCAGAACGCCGGCTTCCGAAAAGGATGGGCCAACGGCTGCATACGAGACAGTGTTGGACTTTGAAGCATCCGTAAAGAACTCAGGACATGTGTATTTATGTTGTAGTTCTAAGAAGTATGTCTGAATATGTGCAATTGACACGTGCTTCGTAACCGCTTAGAAAGACATGTCGCAATCTATTGCCTACCACTGCCACGGTGGCAGGCATACTGCAGGAGCCATCAAACAGTGTTCAAGTGGCACACACGTTTCCTTCGCTAGGCCCCTCAGACGAAGTGAGTAGGGCTGTCTCATATACGGCCGTTTTTCAAACACAGCAAGGCTTGACATGTCATTAATTGTGAAATATGATGGGTGATCCTTGTCTGCATTTACATTAAGATAATATTTAAAAGACATGAAACATCTCTGTAGGTGAAGCGACCATTCGATTCCACATACAGGCTTTCCACGGGGCAAGTGCGAAAAGCACCCGTAGAGAGATGGATGCCCAGATGATGAACAGGGTCAAGCATTTTAAGGGCAGTAGGTGTCGAAGACTGATATGGTATTGCCCCATAGTATAGGCGGGTAGGTATGAGGCTTTTATACAAATTCATTAAAAACTTCTTGTCACTTCTCCATGTAGTGCGTAACAACACTTTTAGAATGTTCATAGCTTTTATTCACTTCTTTTTAAATATTTGATGTGTTGATGTGTTTGATGTGTTTGATGTGATGAAGTATTTGATGTGTTTAAATATTTGATGTGTGTGAGGTTAGCTCGGTGTCCAAGATTAGGCCTAAGAATTTGTGTTCGGTATTAACAGAAAGACGTTGCCCATGCAGTTGAATATCGGGTTCGGAATGAATGCCTCTCTTCCTGGGGAACAAGACACACATGCTTTTCTGTGCATTCAGTTGGAACCCGTTTTCTTCGGCCCAATTGGAAACTTTGTTCAAACCAAGCTGAACCTGCTGCTCACACATGGCCAGATTACAAGACTTAAAACCAAGCTGGACGTCATCGACATATGTACAATAAAACATATTGTGAAGTATGGACAAGCACAAAGAATTCATTTTGATAACAAAAAGTGTGCAGCTAAGTACACCACCCTGCAGCACGCCTCTTTCTTGGACAAATGTTTGAGAAAGAACGCTGCCCACTCGAACGAGGAATGTCCGATTTGACAAGTAACTTTCGATTATAGTAAACATTCTGCCACGCACGCCAAGATGGGACAGGTCTCCTAATATTCCAAAGCGCCATATTGTATCGTAAGCCTTTTTGATATCGAGAAACACAGAGAGAAAATATTGTTTGTGGACGAAAGTCTCTGATCTGTGCAGCTATACGAACAAGGTGGTCGGTGGTGGATCTACCCTCTCGAAACCCGCACTGAAATAGGTCGAGCAAATTGTTTGTTTCAAGGAAATGTGCAAAGTCGGCAGTTCATTATTTTTTCAAAAAGTTTGCACAAGCAGCTTGTAAGTGCAATAGGCCTATTTGATATGTGGGGTTTAACCTCCCAAAACCACTATATGATTATGAGAGACGCCGTAGTGGAGGGCTCCGGAAATTTCGACCACCTCGGGTTCTTTAACGTGCACCAAAATCTGAGCACACGGGCGTACAACATTTCCGCCTCCATCGGAAATGCAGCCGCCGCAGCCGGGATTCGATCCCGCGACCTGCGGGTCAGCAGCCGAGTAACTTAGCCACTAGACCATCGCGGCGGGGCATAACTCAAAACTGAAAAAGGGTCCTTGCCCTCTTTCAAAATGGGAATAACAATAGCCTCTTTCCAGGAAGTAGGGATAGCGCCAGAGAACCAGACAGCATTGTACAAGCAAAGTAAGGTTTTTTTGTGTTTCAATTGGTAGATTTTTTAACATTTCATACACCACTCAGTCAGAACCTGGGGCGGAATTACTGCAGAAGTTAAGTGATGTTTGGAGCACAGCTAAGCTGAAAGCTTGGTTATATGCCTCGTATCTATACATTTGTGCTCGGGTTTCTGCCTTTCTATTCTTGTTCCGTATTTTTGAAAAGCATCAGTATAGTGTGACGAGCTGGACACCCATTCGAAGTGTGCACCGAGGAAGTTCGCCTGACCTTCCAAGGTGTTACCCTGTGTGTTTACGAGTGGGAGTGAGTGCACTCTACGAACCATGCTCCAGACTTTAGCCTCCTGTGTACATGAATTGATTCCGGATGAAAAATTCTGCCAGATTTCTCTTTTGGCCTGCCGACGCGTTCTCCAGCCTTGAGACTTTATTTTCTTAAAGCTGTCAAGATTTTCAGCTGTCGGTGAGTTCCGAAACCACCTCCACGCTTTGTTTCGGTGTTTGCGCGCGCTTCGGCACTCAGAGTTCCACCACGGCACACGTCGTTTTTCAGGGTGTCCATTCGTTTGCGGGATGCATTTTGTTGCAGCATCAATCAGAAACGCTGTAGAGTAGTTGACAGCAGCATCAATGCTCAAAGTACATATATCATTCCAACCTAAATGAGCGATGGTATAAAACTGTTCCCAGTCGGCTTTGTTTGTGAGCCATTTGGGAACCCATGGTGGGCACTCAGTTGCTGTAGTTGTGCTCAAAACTAAGGGAAAGCGGTCACTTCCGTAGGGATTATTGATAACTTTCCGCTGGAGTAGACGCACACGGGACAGAGATGCTATGCTTAGGTCTATGGAGGAATAGGTTGTATTAGCGAGATTATAATAGGTTGGTTCTTTTCAATTTAGGAGACACGCGCTTTATGAGAGGAGGAACTGCTCAATCAGAAGACCTCGTGCATCACAACGAGAGTCACCCCATAGCTTGCTATGTGCCTTCAAGTCTCCAAGGACACGGTAAGGTTCTGGAAGTTCATCAATTAAAGATTGTAAACCGTGTTTTTGCAGCTGATAGCTTGGAGGAATGTAAATAGTGCAAATTGTAATCAGTTTATCAAAAAAAACAGCTCGAACAGCCACTGCCTCAAGGGATGTTTGGAGTTGTGTGTGCATGCGATCCCTTGATTGAATGGCTACACCACTGGATGATGTCGTGGCATCATCACGATCCTTTCGAAAAATAATGTAGTTGCATAGAAAGTTGGTGTGTCTTGGTTTTAGGTGTGTTTCTTGTATACACACAGCACTTTTGGTGAGTGTTTGTGCAAGAGTTCTTGGACATCGTCAAGGTTCCTTAGAAGGCCCCTGACATTCCATTGTATAATTTGAGTGTTCATGGTGAAAGTAAAGCAGTGCTGTGTGTACAAAGAGCGAGTGGCTGTTCAGGCGGAAAGTTTCAATTTAAGTAACAGGGCCATCACCAGGCCCCGTTATCTGTTTTTTTGTTTTCCTGAGGCGCTCCAAGGAGCCATGCCGCTCCCTCAGAACCAAGGGTACCGACAAATATTGCCTCCTTGGAGGCACTGGATGCCCGCACGTGCGAGCCGGTTGTTCAAACCTTAGGCCTCGCCTGATGAGGTGAGGCCTTGAGACACGTAGACCCTGGGGTCTCTGATCTCTGTTTGTATGTAGACGGAGTAGACTCAACTATTGCCGCCTCGGGGGCAGGCGCCACAGCCGACAGCTCGCTCTGCGCAGGCCGAAGCAGTGGCGAGGGCTGGTGCGATGCTACCCCCTGACGCGCCGCATCAGCATATGATTTTGGGCGATGGAATGGCGAGAGCCTTCTTCTTGCTTCTTTAAATGAGATGTTTTCCTTCACCTTCTATGTGATGATCTCTTTTTTTTTTTTTTTGTTCCAGAATAGACATGACCGTGAGTAATTGATTGATTTGATTGATTGATTTGTGGGGTTTAACGTCCCAAAGCCACTATATTATTATGAGAGACGCCCTAGTGAAGGGCTCCAGAAATTTCGACCACTTGGGGTTCTTTAACGTGCACCAAAATCTGAGCACACAGGCCTACAACATTTCCGCCTCCATCGGAAATGCAGCCGCCGCAGTCAGGATTCGATCCCGCGACCTGCGGGTCAGCAGCCGAGTACCTTAGCCACTAGACCACCGCGGCGGGGCAAATGACCATGAGTATGAGGCATGACTTCCATCACAGTTGACACAGTTGTCGGTTCTGTGCAGGTAACGGAGGTGTGACCCGAAACTCCACATTGTGCACAAGTTTGCCTGTCACGACAGCTTTGCGAGCCGTGGCCATATCTTCGACATTGAAAGCATCGTCGGGGGTTAGGTTTGTATGGTCGAACACAAAGCTTTATGTACCCAGTTGTATGTGTTTCGGGAAGGATGCTGGAGCCAAACGTAATGATTATATGTTTTGTTGAAGTCTCTTTGCCATTTCGCTTAATCTTGATTTTCTCTACATTAATTACATTCTCTTCTTTCCAGCCGTCGAGAAGTTCAGCATCTGTCAAGTCAACCAGGTCATCCTTCGACACGACTCCTCAGGCCGTGTTCATCGAACCATGTGCTGAAACAGTGATGGGGACATCACCAAAAGTCTTCAAACTGGATAGTTTATCATATTGTTCCTTCTCTCGGACTTCAATGAGGAAGTAACCACAGGCCATTTTTGTTGCTTTGTAACCTGTTCTAAGTTTGTCTATTAGGCGCCTTGACACTAGCAACAGTGAAATTTTTCTGACAGGTTTTGCTGGTGTGCCACTGTGGATAATGTGGTAGCGTGGAAAGTTGTTTTTGTTTAGTTGGAATAGTTGAAAGCTTGCTTCGGTGCCCGCCCTCTTCAGGGAGCGATCAATAGAGAGTTGTAAGTTTTTGGCCATGAAATATGGAGTGTGTTCAGTGGCGGTGGCAGCCACCCACCACCGAGCCCAACGAGGGGACGCAGCAAGACATGAAAAAATTGCTTGCATACGCCAGCTGTGCACCGCCGCTATAACCTGATGTGAGGCATCCCAAGATGGGGTGAACACACAAGGTTAACCTTTGCTGCCAAGCAGAACCAGAAGTAACCAGAAGAGAGAAGTAGACAGGACAGACTAAAAGTGAGATAAAGACGAAGTTGTAGGGGAGAGAGATAGAAAAAGACGACTGCCGATTTCCCCTGGGTGGGTCAGCCCAGGGGTGCCGTCTATGTGAAGCCAGGGCCAAAGGGGCATGTCGCCTTTGCCGAGGGGCCTTAAAGGTCCTTAAAGATTGCCTCTGCCGAGGGGCCTTGAAGGTCCGATCAGCCGGCGCCAACTCAACCGCCAGAATCCCCTTTTCCCAGGACACGGCTCGGCCACGCACGGCTAGGTGCAGGAGAGGTTGAAGCCCCCCGTTAGCTCGGGTCCGCGATGTCGCTACACACCAAACGCCTGCTTGCGCAGACACCCCTGTGGGTCTGAAAGTATCCAGTTGGAAGGGCAGACGGCATTTGGTGATGCTGGCAGGGCTCACAAGCGGCGCCATAGCGGCAAACAGAACGGGCATGTCCAGGCCGAAAAAAAATGACAGCATATTCACGGACTGAATGATGATGAGTGGGGCGAAGTGTCCATCCGCCCAACTGCATCCGTTCGTGCGTCTGTTCGTCTGTCTGTCCATCTGTCTAGTGAACACTCTAAGTACCACCATCTCGCATCTTTTCATCATACATTGATTACATACAAGTACCACCATCTAGCGGACATTCTAAGAACGAAACTCCCCTGTGGAGAGAGGTGGTTACTACAGAGGACGATCGGGTGACGCCTTACGGAGCTTCACCTCTAAAGAATGACATTGTATATGGTTGTATGTGTGAGAAACGCCCAAATGGCCCGCCATGGGAGCATCATCAAGTTGGTAGAAGACAGTGGAACACAGGTGAACTGGGATGACAGAAAGTAAGTGAGAGCCGAAGGAATCAAGATTTTGGTGGTATAGGAGCCCGTCTTTGACCAGAAACATTCGTAGAGACAAGTCGCAAGGTGCTTACTCCAGTTTTTCAATGACAGCTCGTAAAGAAGCATCCTGACGTTGCTCTTCGCCTATGTTTAGTAGCTGCAATATGAAAAAAATGTCCGCGATAGTGTCAGTATCGGTTGCTTCTTCCACAGGATAGCGGAATAAACAATTTGCATGCTGATGCAATCACCCTATTTTATACATTACAGAGAATGTGTGTTCTTGAAGGCGTAAGGTCCAACATGTTAGACATCCTGTGGGGTCTGTCAGGAAGGCTAGCCAGGAGAGCGCGTTGTGATTGGTGACGACACGGAATGAGCCCCCATAAAGGTATGGACGAAACTTGGTGGCTGCTCACTAGGGCAAGGCGCTCGCGCTCCATGATGAAATAGTTGCGCTAGGCTGGAGATAGCAGTCGACTTGTGTAGGCTAGAACACGGTCGTGTCCCCATTGGTGCTCCAATAGCACAGCTCCTATGCCATGTCCACTGCGACCTGTGCGAATCTCAGTTGGAGCTGATGAATCAAAATGGGCCAAGATTGCTGGCATTGTAAGCCGGGTCATAAGTTGAGAAAAGAAAACAATGTTGCTTGGTCCCCGCCCCAGTAAATTGAGGTGTCTTTCTTCGAGAGGACTGTGAGGGGAAGTGTGTGCAATGGTCACAAAGTCCTTAACAAAGCATCTGAAACAGGAACACAACCCTACAATACTGCAGACATCCTTTGTGGTCATCAAAACGGGAAAGTTTGTAATTGCGCGAATTGTCTCTGGGTCTGGACGAACACCTTGGGTATCGTCAAGGTGACCAAGCGCAGGAATTTGATGCCGAGCGAAGTGTTACTTGGAGGCCTTCAACTGGAGTCAGGCTCTACGAAAAACGTCGAGAATTGCGGACAAACGATCGAAATGTGAGTCGAATGTGGGCAAAAAGACGTGACATCGTCAAGGTAACACAAGCAGGTGGACCATTTGAACCCTCAAAACAATGTGTCCATCATAAGAAAGCCATCCGTTTCATTTTCCGCCGTTACGACAGGAATTTCCCACCCTCCTCTCAACTTGCTACGCTAGGTCTGCAAACCCTGTCCGAGCGACGCGAGCTCGAATGCCTAAAGTTGATGCATATTCTTGTTAATACCCCACGCTACGCATTAACTAACGATTATCTGTCTCCTGATAAACTGAAACCCACAAGGAATAGCCACAAACTCAACCTGACACCATTCCATCCACGTACTAACCTATTTAAATTCAGCTTTTTTCCGCACACTATAGAAAAATGGAATATATTGCCTGGGTCAACTAGATCATTGCCTTTAGAAGATTTCTTGCATGAATGTATTGATTCACGATTTGTTTATTAAGAGTTGTAATTTCTTGCATGAAAGTGTTGATTCGGAATTTGTTTATTAAGAGTTCTATTCCTGTTTGTTAAGAGTTGTATTCTTGTGTGTGCTGATGTATAGCAAACCCTCTCCTGCGATAGCCCAATTCGGGCTGCAGTATGTAAAAATAAAATAAATAAATCATTCTTTCAAATGTGGCTGGCACATTGCAGAGACCAAAGGGCATCACCTTAAACAGATAAAGACCATCAGGAGTAATGAATGCGGTTGCCTTGCGGTCCATTTAATCGATGGCTATCTGGCAGTAGCTTGACCCAAGCTCGATAGTTTAAAAATAAGTAGCACCGTACAGGCAGTCTAGGGCATCGTCGATGCATGGCAGAGCGAAAACATCCTTTTTTGTAATCTTGTTAACATGAAGGTAATCTACGCAAAAGTGCCATGTTCCATTCTTCTTTTTTACAAGGATGACGGAAGAAGCCCAGGGGCTACATGAAGGATCGATAATGTATTTCGCAAGCATCTTCTCGACTTCCAGATGATCTATTGCACGCTCCGATAAGGAACAACAATATGGGCATCGGTGAATGGGAGTCGCATAGCCAGCATTGATGCGATGATTAACGACAATCATTTGGCTTAAATAGATACTTAAAAGTCAAAAATGCCACGATAACGCTCAAGAACGTGGGAAAGCAATGCAGATTGCTCAGGCGTCAGGTCCGATGACATTATCCGCTCGATGTTGACGCCCGAGGAATGTGATGGAGTTGAACCACAAGCTGAGCTGCAGCAATCATCCACTCTGAAGGGCTCGACATTGTCGTCTTGAAGAGCGGTAATTTTGGCCAGGGATCTGCAGTCGAACAAGGGCGGTGAGTGAGAAACCTACAAACGGAAAGCAGGTGCGGTTTCCAGTAATCGTCAGAATCGTGTGCAGCACAGCAACCCCATGAGTAAGCATCAAGGCAGGAATCGGGGCCACCATGTAATCACCGTCAGGTACTGGTGGCATGGAGGATAAGTCGAGGTGTGTGACAGAGTTAGGCAGGAGGCGCGTGAAATCAATGCAGCAGAGATGGCTTTGCAGTAGGTTGGTCAGGTCGGAAAGGAGAGATAAATCGAAGTATAGAGAACTAGCTGAACAGTCTAACAGGGCAGAGTGCGTGGCAAGAAAATCCATACTAAAAATGAGTTCATGAGGGCAATATTCAGTAACGGCGAAAATAATGATAGTGCTTCTCTCCCCAATAGAGACTCTGGCAGAGCACATGCATAGAATTGTGGCAGTTTCTCCATCAATAATTTGTACAGCTCCGTTGAGGGCGAACGTAACAACTTTGTTAAGTAGGCGGCAAAGGGTAGCACTCATAATAGACACATGCGCGTCAGTATCTATCAATGCGCTCACACAAACATTGTCCACAGTAACGTCCAAAAGGTTCCAGTTCGTCGTTAACGTTAATCAAGGATTCCTTGCTAAGATCGTCAATGCAGCTCCACCTCCAGAAGCTGCACGGCCTAGTGTTTCAGTCAGAGGTGCTGCGAATAGGTCGGGGAAGGAGCAAAACGCTGTGGGGGTGATCGGGACTGGACGACGAGCAGGAGACGATGACAAGTCATAGCGAGGTCTGGTCAAAGGTGCGGCAGCAGCGAAGAATGTGGTCGGCATCTATGGAAGAAGTAGTGTGAAGGGGAGGTGCAAAATGTGAAAGTGAAGCCCAGCGGTTGTGGCAGTGGCAAACGATGCAACCAATGCACCGACAGTTGAAACATATGGGCTTGTCATCAAGAGTGCGCCGTTCAGACAGATTGTGTTGTCGAGAATAGGTTGAAGCAAGGCGAGGAGCAGAAGGGGGACGATAAAAAGGCTCAGCAGAGTATACAGGAGGAACAGGATGTAGGTTAACATTCGATCATTCTTGATGAGCGCCAGCCTGTATCAATGAGATCGTGGTCGGGGAAGGCTCAGGCGTCAAGAATGGCTCGACTAACAGTTGTGCAGTCTCAAACCTTTCGACGAATGATGCATGTGAATTTGTCACGTCGAGGGGCCTGGTGGAAGGCATCGTTACACGAAGAAGTAGCCGCTGTGTTCGGAAGGCGCACAATACTTTGGGCTATGTGGCAGGCTTTAGCTTGTTTGAGACGTCGTCATTCTTTAAGGATTGTGTAGCTGCTCGTGACGTTAAAAACCAACAGGTTGAAAGCATCGTCGGCAATGCCTTTTAAAACGTGGTTGACCTTTTCGTCTTCCGACATGCTCTGGCCGGCCTTACTGCAAAGGGCCAAGACGTCAAAAATGTAGGATACGTAGGATTCAGTAGAAGACTGGGCCCGTGTGGCGGAAGCCTTCTTCGCAGCAAGATGACGACCAGATGAATCGCCAAACAGGTCGCGGATCTTTTCTTTATATTCGCAGAGGGCCATTGAATTAGAAAAGCACAGTGGCGAGAATGAGGATGTGATCCCAGCAATGAGCAGCACTGACGCGCTCGTACCGGTTTAGCCAGGCGTCAACATCGATGGTACCATCACCGATCCCGGAGGTGCGGGAGCGTGACACAGGTCGTGACTTGGGCTGAAGAGGTCGCCGGAGCGGAGAGTAAGTACCAGCAGTTGAAGCAGTCGATGGGTCGCCGGCGTTGCAACTGCTGCATGTCTCCATCGAGGTACGTGTGCCATCAACCTCCACCAATAGTGTTACAAGTAACTTCTTTAATAACCTATTTATGATACACAGAGCTCCGCGAGCAAGATGGCGCCAGTTCAGCAATAACCAAAACTGACTTTGTCTTCCTTTTTATTCATGCAGCCAAGTTGTGGCGGCTGTTATGTATCAATATCATGCTTTAGTGCATTCTACACTCAGTGAAATGCAAATGATGACGAAATCCTTTCATTATGAAAGCTCAAATAAAATAATTTTTAAGGGTGAACATAGCTGCATCATGGCTTTTTACATGCCTGAAACCTGTGCCCATGAGTGGTGCAAACAAAGGGAGGAGAGCAGCTAAATGTTGATCAGGAAAAGTTCCTATGAAGCGAAAATGTGAAATATCTGAATCTCAAAAACAAGCTACTTTATTAAGCAACTCCATGTAGACTGAGTTTATCAAGGGCACATGATCAAGGCATATTCATATGTGACCTGACGTGAGATTACGGGAGCACAGAAGAAAAGTAACTGCCAAAAGAATAAGCTTTAAATTCTACAGACAAATCTCGATAGTTCAAACTCGAAGGGGCCCAAAAATTTCTTCAAAATAAAAGAAGTTCGAATTAATGAAAGCTAAGTAAACAGACCCAGCTAAGTAAACAGACAGTCAGTTACCCTTAATGACCGCTGGTCATTAAGGGTAACTGACTGGATTCCCAGAGAAGGGAAGCGGGTTAGGGGGAGACAGAAGGTTAGGTGGGCAGATGAGATTAAGAAGTTTGCGGGTATAAATTGGCAGCAGCAAGCACAGGACCGGGTTAACTGGCGGAACATGGGAGAGGCCTTTGTCCTGCAGTGGACGTAGTCAGGCTGATGATGATGATGATGATGAAGTAAACAGAGGGCTCCCCATGCAGTGGCGCATGTGCATTTAGCTGACACACGAGGGGGAAGTTTCAGAAGACTTATGTTTATTCACAAACAACAGGACATCTGTCATTAATTCAAGTAATCGGTGATGCGCGTCTGCACACATTTACCTTGCAGCGAGTCAATCAATTTTGCATGCAGCTTGCAAAGCATGGCTACTTCGGCTTCAGCATTCTCTTGGCAAGAGAAGTTGTGCGCGGCAATGTCCAGCGCCGACACCCTCTAAAGACAACAACAATGACTGCATCTCCGCTACTATCCTCTGCGCCAAAGCTGCAGTGTGGCCAGCACGTGACAAGAAAGGAGGAGCGTCTCCATGCGGAGAGAGCAGATTGGCATTGGTGATAAACCAACACTCCACGGCAGCTTTTTTTTTTTTTTTTTTTTTTTGCTGTCTTCCCGGGGTTAATTAAAGGAGAAGGGTTATGTGGCAGGGACGAGAAAGGGGGGCGTGGCAAAGGTGCGTGAGAGAGAGCCACACTCCGCGACAGCTTTTTTTTTTTCTCTCTCCCTCTTTGCGCACGGCATTGGAAGGAGAAAAGTCTTTACGTGGCAGGGACGGAAAAGGGAGAAGCGTGGCAAAGGCGTGTTGCAGATCGGCATTTGAGAGAGAGCGAAAATTCCACCGCAGCCTTTTCTTTCCTTTTCTTTTCCTGTACAGTGCACAGGTGAGTACAGCATAGCGCTTCACCCTGAACAGCTTTTGCACGAATCATGAGTATTGCAATGAAAAGTAAAACCCCTGCTTGCTGCAACTGCTACTCTGGCTGCTACAAATGAACATATTGCGTATGAGCACCACCTGAACATAATATAAAATCCTAAGCAACCACTTTCCTAATGATGAAGGACAATTTTACTACATTTGGAGGGGGGCCCTTGCTTGGTCAAGGATCAAAATTCAAGATGACGGAGGATGAGCCGCTAAGCTTAAAGATTGCACACCCGTGCTTCTAGTGAAATTCTTTATTGAATATGCATGCATTCACTGTTTTCGCTGAAACAGCGAGTGAAACAATAAAAATAGTGGTAGGGGAGAAGAGGCGGCATATATCTGAAATCCCCCAGAAGAAGGGAGCTGGGGTGCTTGCTTGGTGTATTAAGGTAATTTAAAGTAGTCCGACTCAGAGTTAGTATGCTTTTTACATGAAACAATGCCATGTTTTGTACTTTATATTTCTCAGCCCAGTTATTTTTCCACACTATTTCTCATAACAAAGCAACCTGAATGCTGCCGTCACGACTCAAAAACAAGCTCCAAGTTTAACTGACCGAAGTAAAACACCAAAGTCGACGGGCCACAGTAGCAAGTAGGTGCTGTGCTAATAGCAGAGAAGCTTGACGAAGCGAATTCTCATCATACCTGATTTTTCTTCAAGGTCTTCCAACCTTTCTCCTCGCTCCATAATTTTTTCGATGTTGTCCTTCATGATGCTTGAAACTTCATCCACTTGAAATTGAACCCTGCATAGAATAGGCCTAAACAATCAGAAAATTTGTCCAAATATGTTTCGAGAATATAGTGCCATAT
Source organism: Rhipicephalus microplus (assembly GCF_043290135.1). Classification (NCBI taxonomy): domain Eukaryota; kingdom Metazoa; phylum Arthropoda; class Arachnida; order Ixodida; family Ixodidae; genus Rhipicephalus; species Rhipicephalus microplus. Next base: position 233,653,531 of record NC_134710.1, read on the forward strand.
TCATAATTACAATGCCTTGTATTCTGCTCCCCAGCTGAAGTTTTCGTAGAGTCAGAAACACTGAGCTGCCAGCCTTGCTGAGAGAAAACCCATAAATAAATGTGAATAGTGCTGCATCCTGAACCCAGGTATTTATAAAAACCATTTTTCTTTTCACTTAGGAAGTCAACAGGTCATTTCAAAGTGCCATAGAAGTGCACTATGGGTGAGGCCGAAGTGTATTCAATCTGTACCTCAGAAATATGATGGCTATAAGTTAATAACTAGACTCTTATCACCAGAGCAGTAAGTTATGCTCACGATAAAGCTGAGTTACAGTGTTATGTGACACTAGCAATAATGCCAAAGTTCTCCAAGTTTACCAATTAATTCTTCCATTATGAAACTATCCTCACCCCTTGCCACATTGGTTGATACTATTTACCATATTTACTCGATTCTACCGCGCCGTCCATAGTAACGCACACCCGATTTTCACGACTGCGTCTGCAAACGAAAAAATGGCCCCGTATCTGCATAGTCTGCAAATGTCGTTGAAAGACAGATAGTCTTGCGCGTGGAGAGAGTGAACAAAACATTCATTTTATGTTCTGCGAAAGCAAATCGGTGAATGGTATTCTGGAGGCGCTGCGTTAGAGTGCCTCGAGCGTGCAGCGGAGGCGAACAAGCGTATCAAGGCACGTCACACGTGAGACATGAGCGCCATCTGGCAGGGTTTTTTTTTTTTTTTGAAAACAAAGCGCGTGGCCCTGAGACAGGCGTGCGCGCCCGTCTCAGAGGTGATATGGCGTAGAACGCAAGGCGACCGGTAGGTGCCACCACCGTGTCGTCTTAGCAAAGCGTTGGAAACACTCGCTTCTTCGAGCAAGCGTTGCATGGTCAGAGCGTGATAAGCGCTACGGTCCTTAGAATTACTTATGTATGCCTTTTCTAGTCAAATACGAACATGCGGAATATATACGGGTTGTTATAGTGCCCCAGAAATGCGCAATAATTGCTTTTTCATTTACAATTGCACACATATGAACGCTAATTCTTGAGCAACATTGGTGGGTGCTGCAGATGAGGTCGACCGTTTGGGGTATCGGCTGGTGCTGTTTAAAGTACCCAGTTCGCGGTAACGGTAGACAAACAGACAAATGTACAGACAGACAGACCAAAGTTTTTGCGTCGAATTTCCCCAAGAAAGACTATCGTCTTTAAAAAATAAAAATACTGCCTGGACGACGAGATGCCACAGAGGGTGCATATTGTTGTGTAAGCTATTTTTTTACAGCTTGACTTTTTATGAAATCTGCAATTCTTTTAGTTAAGATTGTTTCTAACGTGTTGTAGCTCACACATACAAAGTTTCATTGAAATCTATTCAATACTCTTTGAGTAAAGGTACATTGAAGTTGGAAAATGTACAGAAAACACAATTTGAGAAAAAAGTTTTATGTGCCCATACTGCTTACGCTAAAGGGCACGCGTCACACTTCGGTGCGCCATTTAAACCACTTGGAGCGCCTGCTCAACGTCAGACTTCTACAGATTTGTTCCTCAGGGTGCAGTGCAAACCCAACATGGTGGTTCGTATTAGGTCTGAGGTCGTGAATTTTTTTTGGTAGATGACGGAGGCCCTCGCTGGAAAGCCGAGCCTCTTCAGGCATCAGTGAGGCCAAACAAATCGGCTGCCAGGCATCCTGGCATCGGCAGGCAACATGAATGGCTACTACCGTATTTACTCGATTCTACCGCGCCCTCGATTGTAACGCGCACCCGATTTCCACCGCGAAAAAAAAAAAAAGTAAGACATCGATTGCAATGCGCACCCATTTTTCTCGCTGGCCCGCACGATCACACCATTCGAAAAAAACGACTCCTTTCGGGAGCGTCTTCCATTTAAATATGAGGTACGGGGGAAGCTTGTGCCCATCTGACGTGTAACAGAGCATTGCCATCACTGTAGTTTTACCATGAACCGATGTCAGCACGCGAACTTCCTTCGCCCCTTTTTTTTCGACGGTTGTGGTGCCAGGCTTGTCGAAGTAAAGAGGCGTCTGACCGGCATTCCCGATTTGCCCAAGCAGGTAGCTGTTGTTGTGCCGCAAGTTTAGGACGAACCTCTGAAAACAGTGAAGCTTTTCATCGTACTCCTCCACAAAACTTTTCGCATATGCCCGTTCACCTTCGGAGGGAAAAGCCTTTCCTCTTCATAAAGTTGGTTAGCCAGCACCTGCTCGCTTTAAACTGGCTTCGCGTTAGACCTTTTTCTAAGGCTAATTGCATAGCCCAAACTTGGAGCAGTTCTGCCGTCACGGGCCGCTGTGCCGCTCGCTGCTCAAGCACATACTCGCCGAGCAGTTCTTCAATTTGCGGAAACCGACCCTGCTGTGGTCCACTGAAGCCTTTGCGTGAAGCTTTGCTGTTGACAATCTTCTGCTTTTGTTTCCGCCAGTCCCACACGCACGTTTCGGGAACTCTGAACGACCGCGATGCGGCCCGATTTCCGTCCGTTTCTGCACACGCGATGACTTTCTTTTAAAAGCGGCATCGTGGTGCACTTGAGTTTTTGGAGTCAGCCCTTCCATGCCGTCGATGCTAATGCACTACAAGATGACGAACTCCTCAGCACACGTACGAAGTGCTGCACATGGGAAACACATAGGCAGATATGGCCGACGCGCGATGCCGACGCACGTAGGGGCGGCCATTTTGGAAATGCCGATGCCAATAGAATGACCGTATTCATTTTTTTTTCGTACTCAATTCTAACGCCCATGCGATTTATGAACTCGCTTAACCGGAAAAAAGGTGCGCGTTAGATTCGAGTAATTATGGTACAATCTCACAGCAACATAGTGACTGCAAGGGATGCCATAGCAGACAGCTACAAATTTATTTATACGAACTGAAGCTCATTAACATGGCCCAAATGCTTCAAACATATGTGTTATTTACATTCCACATCCATTAAATACAGCTACTGCAACTAGAAATCAAAGTGGTGATTGTGGTCAAATGCAAAATGGTACAGCCACAAAAACAGTTCATACAGGCTTCAAAGAAAATGTCAAAGAAAACTTCAAAGGTATTCAAGGAATTTCAAGGCCCTGTCAAAGGTTTTCCAAGCACTAAAAAGTCTTGATATTTTTTTACTGCAATGATGTTTCGAATTCTGGCTAAGTTTATTGCACTTATGCACCTGAAACATAATTTAACAAATCCATCCCTATGCTTCCATTATTTTATTGAATTGGGAAGTTCGTACAATCAATAAACACTTTTTTTTTTCAGTCCTTAAAATCTTCAATTGTAACATAGAGACACCCAAAAGCCACCACGACATGAAGCATATTATGTGCGAGCAATGCTGGCCAGGCAGGCAGTCAAACAAAACGATGAAATGCAGGCCAGCAGAACGAATGGAGTGAATATGCGAGAAGGCCAAAAAAGATGGTTGGGAGAAAACGATCAGTGTAATCCTCACATAAATGGCACACTAACAAAAGCAACCACCAAGGTATCCTTACAATTTTATTTTTCCAAATTCCCCAAGTTTTTCAGGTTCTCCATGATAATTAAAAACAAATTTCATGACCGTCATGTCTGCTTGGAAACATCTGTACACTGGAAACAAACCCTTGAGAAATAGAAATAAAAATCCAGTACTCCATATAATTTAGTAAACATACTTACCATATGCGCTCAAAATGTTCTGAGCACGTGCAGTAAATATGAAAAAATATGAGGGTCATTCCATGTAATATGTCCCAGACGTAGCGCTCGGCCATCGCAAATTCTGCAGATAAAATTGACACCTTTGTGATTTAACCCATGGAGCATTGTGGCCAAACACTTTTGTTGGAAAAAAAATTTTTCAGGATCGTGGCACCCCCTCAAAAGTTTGCCTGCTTTTGCTAAGTGTGCACAAAAAAATAATGTATGTAAAATTCATATCTGTTTGTGGAACTTCACTTGAGCTACTAAAGAGGTTTTGTTTAGTGGTGGTACTAAACCGTTTCGATATTTGTGTGTTTGCCTGGCATCTAGGCCTTTTCAAAAAACCACAAAAATCTTCAAAGTTCGCCATTTTTTCCTGTGCCAGCTGGAACTCTCTCTAAGCAATCTCAATATTACTGTGGCTTCTCAGGAAAGTTTACTTTCGTAAAAAAATGTTTAGGGGCGAAATATACTTCAAAGCTTCCTGAAGAAAATTTTGAAATTGGCAAAAATATGCGATTTGTCCCCTGTTTGATCTTATTTTTTATACTGATGCGGTCCAAGCAAAAAATTCACATGATGCGGCATTTGAAAGACCACTTAATGTTTAAGCAACCAAGAAAGTCTAATCAACTCATTTTTGTTTTAAGAAAGAAAATATTTTTTGAAGTTGGCCCTCAGAATGCACCCGGCATTTCTTTGTTGCCACTTCACCGCAAAGCTCGTGGTCGCCCTTTCAGCTGACACTTGTCGCAGGAAGCGGCAAAGTGTGAGATGTATGTCAGCGGCTAGTGAGAGGTTGAAAGTCTCGTTGCTTTGATGTCGAGTCTATGAGTATTGAGTTCACTTTATGAATTGAGCTTGCTTGGCATGCCAATTGGGAAATATGGAAGCCGTACAGCACCTTTGCCGCGCCGTGGTGGTCTAGTGACTAAGGTACTCCGCTGCTGAACCGCAGGTCGCAAGATCGAATCTCGGCTGCGGCGGCTGCATTTCTGATGGAGGCGGAAATGTTGTAGGCCCGTGTGCTCAGATTTCGGTGCACATTACAGAACCCCAGGTGGTAGAAATTTCCGAAGCCCTCCACTACGGGGTCTCTCATATCATATGGTGGTTTTGGGATGTTAAACCCCACATATCCATATACATGCAGCGCCTTGCAGTATTGTTGGCACATTGTGCTACAGGGCTGTCTGCACTACTAGTACACAGAGACCGAGACAAATAAATCACATTGTGTACACTTTCTCATACGCACACTGGTTGTGCAGACAGCCAGCGATACTGTGAGCTACTGTACGGCTTCCACACTTCCCAACAGGCATGCCAAGCAAGCTCACATCATAAAGCGAACTCAATACTTGTAGACTTGACATCAAAGCAACAAGACTTTCGACCTCTCATTAGCCGCTGACATACATATCACACCTTGCAGCTTCCCGTGACGAGTGTCAGCCGAAAGGGCGACCAAGAGCTTTGCGGTGAGGTGGTAACAAGGAAATGCAGGGTGCATTCTGAGAGCGAACTTCAAAAAATATTTTCTTTCTGAAAACAAAAAAAAAGATTTTATTAGACTTTCTTAGATGCTTAAACATTAAGTTGTTTATCGAACCCCGCATCATGAAAATTTTTTTTCTTGGCCCGCATCAGCACGAAAAACACAATCAAACAGCATACTTTTGCTGATTTCAATTTTTTTCTGAATATTTGATATCTATTACACTCCTAAACATTTTTGTACGAAAATAAGCTTTCCTGAAAACCATGGTAATATTGAGATTGTTTAGAGAGAGTTCCAGCTAGCACAGGAAAAAATGGCAAACTTTGAAGGTTCTTGTTGTTTCTGAAAAGGCCTAGCTGGTAAGTAAACACAAAAACTTCGGAACGGTTCAGTATCGCCATTAAACAAAACCTATTTAGTAGCTCAAACACTGTTTTGAAGTTATACAAACAGATATGAATTTTATATGCATTTTTTATATTGTGCACACTTTAGCAAAAACAGGCAAACTTTAAGGGGGAGCCACAGTCATAAAAAATTTTTTTCGAGTAAAAGTGTGTGGCCACAATACTCCTTGACGTATAGGAAAGAGGTGTAAATTCTATTGGCAGAATCTGCAATGGTCGAGCGCTATGTCTGGGACACTTGACCTCGAATGGCCCATGTATATATCTGGCCAAGATAAAACCCCTAAGCCAGCCAGTGAGCAAGACAGTTGTTTATATAATGTTCGGAAAAACCAGGAAACCAACACACGAGTTGAAATTAACTGCAGCTGGAAGTTTGAAGGAGTCCGCGATATTCTGACAATGTAGCCAAAGCTGCTATGAAACTTAAGGCCTGACCACACGCGCACGTGGCAGCATGGCAGCACATGGCTTTTTGAGACAGTACCACGCCCTCTCCCTATGGAGAGAAAGAAGACGCATGGCTAGGCTAAGCTGCACTCCCCTCTGCCTTGTTGGGAAATGGCGCAGCAGCGCATCAATAAGCCAAGTGCTGATGGGCTGCAATGCGCACATGTGGCGAGATTTTTTTAGAAGTGTCGCCATCTAGCGCCATTCGTGTAAAAGGAGGACACTGGAGCCTGGCTGGTTGTGCCACTGGAGTATATGCTCAGGCCTCTTAAGATGTGGATTGGGTTGAATTAGATTTACCTGGACTACTGCATTAACAGCTTTTATTATTAAGAATGTGGATTGGATCTGATCCGACCTGGACTGCTGTACTTACTATCTAAAATGAACTTTTCAGCAACAAAGAATAACTACGAGTATTCACGTATTCTGTACACCTTGCCTCTACAACTAGTCACGTCACAAGAATAGCGCCCATACTGAAAATTTTTCTCTCTCTCTCTCTCTCTGGGCTCTGACACTTAAAGCACGGCAAAAGTCCTCAGATGCCTGCAATGAAAGCTGGGAGTAAAGTTTAAAGCGCTGACGTTTGACTATGTGGTGGCAACAAGGAATCTGTCATGTCGCAACGGCTTCCTTGATTCCATGAATGAATCACTGATGCCAGCGTGTTACTTTCGTTTATGTACTCTTTTATAGATGTGACACTAAAAAATATTCACAGATTTAATTACACCATCTGATGAAACTGAAATTAGAAATTTAGCTCAAATTACCCAATGCTAACTTTGAAACGCGAGCTACCAGCAATAAGTGCGTAGCTGAGGACGTTTGCTGTTGCATCACCAATAGTAATAATAGTAATACTACTAATAATAAAAGCATGACATAGCCCGCCAAGCCTGTGCTGATGGCAGTTCTGGCCTAACCAGAAGCATTTCACGCCAAGCCAAAATCGTGGCCAAGACGAACATGCACAAATTTACTTATGTGAGTAATGTTGTGGTTCGAAAGTTAGATATGCTGTGTGATATTTAAAAGCAACAGACATCGAAATGGTGCATGTACCAATGTAGAAGCTAAGAAATGCTTTAGTCAACATGAAAGACTAGTTGCTGAGCGTAAATTTATCTGGTCTTCTTTATGCCATAGGATGCCACAATTGTGACAACCAGTGCATCGGTGAGACAGGTAATTTCAAGGAAAAAGTTAAACAACATAAATATGACGTCCCAAAATGTTGCATGTCCTCAAATGCCCTCGCTAAACACTTGGAATCCACAGGCCACCAAATTGTCTGGTCAAGTGCATGTGCTCTGGCCAAAGAAAAGCTTGCATCATGCCTTCACCTAGAATACCTACACATACAGACAACTGCACATACGCTGAACAGGCGTGATGGGACGCTTTAGAAAATGTACCTAGCCAGGTTTTTCAGACATTCCCTGACTTTTTCAGAAGGGTCCGAATATCCTGACTTTTCCAGGTTGGTAGACAACCTGAACCACAGTACTATTCCTGTGGAAGCACTAACCGAGACAATAAACGACTGATATTTATAGCACCACCTGGTACATAATAGCGCCATCAACAGTTGAGTCCACTGTTCAGTGCATGTGGGCAGTGTGCAGCTTGTCAAACTAACATCAGGGTCGCAACTATGGGTGCTAGATCTTCTAACACAATAGTGTTAAAGTCCACGTGCAAAAAAAAACTCATCTGCGTAAAAATTAGGGAAAAATAAGTGGCTTTTTTTACTAATATATGTAAGAAAAAACTTGGTTAAATTGATTTTGATTCCAATTTAGTGTCACTGTTTAAGACGACGATAAGGTTGAACATTACAAGTACCTGCCGGAGAATGAAATTTCTTCCTTAGAGTCGAAACTATGTAAAATTGAGTTTTGTTAAATCTAGTTTTAAATATATTCTTGTTACACTGTAAAAAGCGTAGCCTTGATCACATCTGAAGTGGTTCACAACTCACAAGAAATGTTCAGGAGAACTGCTGAGAGTAACTACATGCAGCCCTCGCTCTATATGATGAGGGAAAAAGTAGTAAAAATGCAAGACGTACAGCGAAGTCCTAAGGAGATCAGTCGAGAGAGAGAGAAAATAAGACAAGGTGCACTGGTGTGGGGGGGGGTAAAATGAGCGATAAGACAAAGCGTGAAGAAACTGAGTACATGCACCATCGCACGAGTATATTGGTTCTCAAATAGAAAATACGCCCCATCAATGCTAGCCTACCATAGAAAGCAAGCTGCATAGCGGACTTTACACTGCACTTATGCTGCGATTTGAGAGCTTTCAAGGACAGCATAAAATTCCAGGACCTTCAAGGGCCTTGACAATGTACTTTTCAAATTCGAAGATTTTTCAAAACTTTTGTACCTGTACAAACCCTGCCATATTACTGCAGCTGAAATAACAACCAACATCTGTTTCAACTTGATGCAAGAATAATGGCATCATTATATTGGCCATTCTGAAAGAACTTGTTCAGCGTAGCAAATAAACAGAATACTGGTTGAATAAAACTGTATTTCATAAAATAACATTTTATACACCTATGTGGTGATCAGTATATGTATGGTAGACAAACGCTGTGACGTACTATACTAGAGACACACACAGTCGCAACCGCATTTCCCTTAGATGACTCCAAGGTATAGAAAGGTTCTTTTCCTTCACAACAGATTATACTGCTGGGCTTAACATGACATCATTTAGCTAATCTCATAATGCCAACCTCCTGCGGCACTCATCTCTCTGTGCTCAAACTACACAATTTAACAAACTTCGTTTTCTTTATGCAGCGATGTTTTATGTGGCTAGGGCATTCTGTCTATAGTCCATAATCCCCCTGTAGTGTTCAGAAAGCAGTGCATAAAAAAAAGAACCTCACAAGGTACCTTAAGCATACGCCTAAGACAAGTAGAAGGCAAGAGCCATTTTCTTTTTATTGCGATAGCATTTTTAATCGGTCTTTGCCATCGCCAGGGGCATAGGTAAAATGTTTTTATATTTTTGAGGGGAGAGTGCACCTTGATCTGAAAAGGAAGGCATGCAAATGGTAATATTGAGCTATATATATGCCATGGCAAAAAATATTTCGAGGGACAGGGGGCAGGTTCCCAATGTGCCCCCCCCCCCCCCCCCTTGCCTGGCTATGCCACTGGCTGTCGCCGTCCCATTATCACAATCAAGAACATTTCCCCACGCATCGTGCGTTTTACATGTGGGCAAAAGCGCGCAAGCAGGGGTGATGAATGCAGCTAAAAAAGTCACAGTTTCGCCACAAGGGCGAAGTAATGAATGCGATGGCAACAACTTGGAATGTAATGCTGAGAATGCCAAACAGATCAAAATGTGCAGCGCACTGCTACTGCACAGATGACGCATGAAAACAACATACAAAGGAAGAGAGCGAACTAACAATGTTATCCGCTCGCCACTTGACGGGCTGTTCAAACAAAAACAATGCACGAAATGTAGTCACAAGTACAGCTGAGTGCAAACTCAAGTGTCTCAGTTGTTACACTTCACTGTGCATGAAAAGCGTGCTCTTTTCGCAAATGGGACCTGTGCAGCCAGTGCAGCGACCTTTGTGTTGGGTCAGGCAACTAATGAACTGACGCAATCGTCCCGGTAAAAGCCGAAGGAACACTATTCTCCCCCACCCAAAGGATAAGCGTGTGCGCACAAGCATCTATCCCCCCCCCCCCCCTTCGTGGGGCAAAGTACGCGTGGGAGTTTCATATATATATATATATATATATATATATATATATATATATATATATATATATATATATACGTACGTATACATATATGGTAAATGACGGGGGCAACGGCAAAAGACCAGCCGAGACTGTCCATATATTTGCTATTGCAATAAAAGAACTGACCTGCCTTCTTTGCACGGAGTGCAGATGCGATAGCATCACTCCGCGTGCAAGGCCTGCTATCGATTGTTACTAAAGCAGAGAGGAACCCGCCACCCGTCTTCAAAAAGCAGGAAAGAACTAGGAAGGCAGGGGGAGGGGGGGGCATTGTTATCAACTTAACTTTGGGCGAGATCACTGGAACTCTCGCTAATTCGGCAGGCACTAAAGACGGCTGGTATACCCTTCTATCTTGTACCCTCAATGCAAACAGACTTTTGCTATCACACTCATTGCTAAGAGCCTAAGTGAAACTAACAAATAGTATCTTTTGGACACGACGTCAGATGAACTCAGATGAACACGAACTGAGATGAATGCTGGCTAAAGGGACAATGATCACTCCAATTGCCGAAGCGGTTGCACTGTCAGTTATCTAAATGCGAAGCAGAGGTTACAGTATGTATCATGGGAAGTTTATGAACATGTCTCATTAGGCCTCGAGATAACCCGCTCGCGAATGCACCCTTTAAGTGACACAGCTTTCGCCCCCTCCTACCTCCCCCCCCCAAAAAAAATTGAAGCAATGAATGTGATGACATCATGTTTAATTTTTTTTAACCGTCAGCTATTGACCTTGGAAAGCAAGAGGCGGATGTGTAAGAAGGCGTAGCCTCTTCACCGTGGCCATCCGATCCCAGAGCCGCCCGCGATAGCCTGCCTATTGAAAGCTGCGCGTATTAAAACTTAATTCCGGCTGCTCCGATTAGGAAACATGCTTTTAATAATGAGATGACATTAAAAAAAACATGCGAAAATTTTGAATACAGACCCTAGCCATCTCGAGTTCGAAATGGCAGGGTGTTTTAGCAGCTTTTACCGCAACAGCATTTACAAACGCGGATGTGCTGGTGGAAGAAATTCCAAAAATGAACTTCTGAATGAAGATACATGAATAAGGTATATTAAAGAAAAAGTGTCAACGCGTTTCCACCGTGCACGTGTTCTTCTGTGAACGCGAAGCGCGGGAAATCACACCGCGATATCAAAAAGTCCACCGACTAATCATTGCCACAGTTTCACGCACTGATTGGACTAGGCGTCACAAGCCCCTGCAGAGAGCGCGTTTCACCATTAAGCGGACTTACACAACAGAAGTAGCATCGCCACCAAATATAGCATCGTGAATTACTTAGGACACGCACGCAATCGCTGTTAATTCAGCAGAATTATTCTAGACATGCGATTGTGACATTGGTGGCCCCGAGAACAAGAGGCACACGTTTAGACGCGCCGGCGTGGCTATTGCCGATGATAGATGTGCCCAAATCTGACTTTGGCGCAGTTTAGCGCAATTTTCGTTGATATTAACAGGATGGTGCAGTAAATCTGATTTGGCGCACTTTGGTGCAGTTGGCACAGAAGTGGGATCACTGTGCTTTGCCAAACTGAAACTAGAAAACAAAATCAGGACCATAAATCATATGATAAATTTTCTTTCAAGGTGCCTCCTATCTTTAGACACATCATCTACGGCATATCACATCAGCGGTTGTGGTTTATGTTCTGTAGCATGCTTTAAGTAGTCATAGTAAATAGAAGTGCAAGAAATAAACAATAACATGTCTAATTGCCGTAGTGGCATATCAGTTCATGTACTGCACATACATGCCTTATAAAGTAGACAGAGGGATGACCGCTGCTATAGCTCAGTCACTACAGCATTGGACGCTTTATTCGAAGGCCGCGAATTTCGTCCCTGCCAGCGGCAAGTGATCGTTCCATCCACTTTTCTTTCTTCACATTTGCATTACAATTACAACAAATAACATCCTATACTTTCCTTGGCATCATTGTCTGTTACTTCTTAATACTGTGTCTAATGAAGAACACAAGACTTTGAAATTTCCACTTCTTTCCATCATGCGCCCTAGTATCGCCAGCTGTAGCTTCTGCAATTTATCTACCCCTCTTATAAGCTGAGTGGAACATAACCTTTAACAAACTGCTTACTTCCATCATTGTCTTATACAGCACTCCTCCTTTATTGTATAACTATTGTCTGAAATTCAGAATTCTGCTAAAACTAGATTTAATTTCCAGATGGTGTGGCTAAGATATTTTTTTAAAGTATGCCATAGGCAAAGCCAACAATGAGGAGTCAGCAACATGACACATGCACCTTGATTTAAAAAATAGTATCAACAATAAAAAATAATTCAGTCACAATCTTTCATCTGTTGCCACATTTACATAAGAACAGAAAGTTTGCCATTTAATAGCATCTGGCTTGAGCTACGGGATAGAAAAGTGCTTAGGTCAGCTAGTTTGCAAAATCACCCTCTTTCACAAGGGTTAAGAAAAATACCAATAATAGGTACAAGATATTTGCAAATTATACATCTCATTACACTTTCTCAAGTATGAAAGACAGGATGTAGAGTAAGTCAGCTTTTTAACCAATGAGGAATTGAAAAGTACATATTCTACTAATTAGAATATCTGGTGTCCTACCATCAAACAATTAATCCTGAACATGAATGCATCCAAGCTGGGAAGTCTTCAAAGCTCCTTCCGGAATTTTTTTTAATGTGTGAAAGTGAGCATAGCATATGTTGCAGGCTTGTTGCAAGACGTGCACTGCTTAAAACAATATCATCTTGCACATATACAGTGCCAAATATATATATAGTATATATATATATAGTGTTACACTGTATTACACATGTCCTTAAATAAAACCTGACCCACAAAACAGTTAAGCTTACCTTCGCAGTTTTTTATCTTGGATCGTAAGAGTTTTCCCACTTGATGTTGGTCCCCTGAAAACAGATGTATATCTGAGAATTTTGCCAACCACTGGACAGTAAAGCACACAAAACCAATTAAAGGTAGCTTTCAATGACTGTGGTATCATCAAGTACTTTTAACAATGCCTATCACTCTCAATACTTCACTGCAAAGCTATGTTATTAATCAAGGTGACAGGCCTTTTGCTGTTCTCCTTTCAAGGATAGGACACTTGCACCAATTTCAGTAGTTAGCTTGAATCATGCACGCTAAACTTTTTTTTATATGAGGACTTTTACAGGGTGTTCCAGTTAATTCAAAGCACAATTCTTTAAAAAGTCACTAGCGAAGCGTTACTAGAAACAGAACTAATGCATATTGTTACTAGTACACTCGATTAGCTAATAGTAATTTTTGTTAACTAGATTTCATTATGTGAGTTAATTAAATGTGTAATTCTAATACAACAGTTCTATAGAGGCAGTTGTAATCAACCACGTGGTCAATCAAACTGCACTATTTCCAGCAACGTATGAATTGCGTACTCAGTTTTTCTGACTAATAAACGATCCCTGCAAAATATGAAAAGTACCCCGTAACAGCCCTTACAGCCGCATAGTAAAGCAGGGCTCCCGAAAAAGCTGAATAAAAGCGATTCCTTTGCCGGTCTGACATCCGAAAAGACAGTGCATCTACTTGATTGTGGTATGGAAGCCGGGGCATGCTATGCGGCTTATTAGCAATTTCTTGCTGTCAATTATGCCTTGCTTTTCTTACCCGCCTCTTAAGGTTTGCTGATCTATTTGATAAGAATGGCTTTCAACAGCATGATCGAAGCGCTGCTCGTACCACAGACAAAACGCAAAATTCAACGAAAAAAGATGAATATTTCAAAATACGAGTTCAGCAGAATGAAATAAACGTACGAAAAAAAAGTCACGATCGTGCTTTATTTGCCGTGTGTGCTGGGCCCAAAGCACAAGTCGCGTTTGGTGTTAAACAAGCAGGTACAGCTGTTTGTTTTGCGTAGATAGCGCATGGACAGTTCTTTTTTTTTTTTGCAACGAAGCCTGTCACTACAAAAGCAGGTTTGCATAGTTAGCATAAAGGTTTGAAGGTGCGTTTCTCTTCGTGCTTAATTGCCACCATGCCCTATTCTAATGAACAGAAGTCGAGCATGATTCTTGCCTTGGGAGCCGCACACGACAACACAAGAAAGGCCCCAGAGAGTTATTGCTCATAGAAATGTGGCGGTAGACCTAACACATCAACAATCATAACAAATTATGAAAACCTGCAAGAAACCTGCTATTCATGTAACAGCTGCTGAGAACTGTATCTTTGAGTGACAACCTACGTGCCATTGTTCTGGCATTTATGGCCGCAAACCCCCAAGCTAGTGTGTGAGACATGGCTACTCAGGCACCCATTTCCAAGTCGTCAGTTTGGCGGATGTTGAATAACTTAGGTTTTCATCTCTACCATGTTAACCTGCACCAAAGCTTGAAAGAGAGGGACTTGCAGTATCGCGTAGATTTCTCGAACTTGATCCTCACAAAATGCGATAAATATCCAAACTTTCTCAGTAATGTAATCTGGACAGACGATGCTAGTTTTTGCATAAATTATCAAATAAACCTGCATAATGCCCACTACTGGAGTCACTGCATCTCACACCATGGGTAAAGAGCACTCGGCACCAGTACCAGTGGTCTTTTAATGTTTGGTGCGGAATTTACGTTGGAGGTATAATTGGCCCCATCTTTTCGATCATACGCTGATTGGAGTTACGTGGGTGAAATCCTTAAAGGAACACTGGATACATTTTGCAGGTAAGTTTCTCTATCACGTCTTATACTTTTCTGGTAGAAGCAAGATGGGGCCAGCACATAGCAGCAGCAACACACAAAACTGATTGGACGCGATTTTTCATGGACAACCGATGGGAAGGCATGGGCCGGCTAGGTCACCTGATCTTACTTCACTAAATTTCTTTCAGTGAGGATACGTGAAATATCGTGTTTACATGACCAAGACGAAGATGCCAGATCACCTGAAGGCGAGAATAACGTATGTCTGCAGCACCACTCCTCCATCGGTCATCAAAAAAAGCAAGTGAGGAAGTTGTAAAGCGTGCTCAGTACTGTGCAGCCGCAGGAGGAGACCTATTTGAACACATTCTTTAAGCAGCATAGAGTGCTCAATGGTGCTTACGAATGCACCATTAACAAAGCAACAATCAAATCTGACCTTTTCTTTTCTTTAGCACAGACATCACGTTTGCCAAATAGGTACATTTGGCAGTGGCACACTGAGCTTTTTCAACGCACCGGTTTTGCTTTTTTTCTACACATCGGTAGCTTTTTGGCATGCTTATTTCAATTTTATTTGTTTCCTTGCCGAATGCTTGTTTTTTTTTTTTTTTGCGGCACGAAATTATGAAAAATCCAGCACCAACTTTACTTAGCCTTGCCCTAAAGCGAGTTTCTGACACAAGATATAGCTGCACGCACACACTTCCATTGCAGTGGAAATAGAACTCATATTTTGAAATATTCTACAACCTTTTTTTGTTGTTGAATTTAGGGTTTCGTCTGAGGTACGAGCAGTGCTTCGACCATGCTGTCAAAAGCCATTTTTATCAATAAGTGAATCGGTAAGTCGTAAGAGGTGGGTAAGAAAAGCGATGTATAACTGACAGGAAGGAATCGCTGATAAGCCACGTAGCTTGCTCTTCAGATGTGCAATCGGCAAAGGACTTGCTTTCAATCAGCATCTTCTGGGGTGCTCCTTTACCATGCGGCTGGAAGAGCCATCACATAGTACTTTTTATAGTTCGTGGGGATTGTTTAAAATTCAAAAAAATTGAGTATGCTATTCATACGTCGTTGAAAATAGCGCAGTTCGATTCCCCACGTGATTGACTACAACTGCCTCATTGATGCTTTAACAATTAGAACAGTAGCTTTAGAAATAAATATTTATTAATTCATGCAAATAAAGCTAATTAACAAACAAATTACTACCGGCTAGCCCACTTTAATAGGAAAAATATGTATTAGTTCTTTTTTGAGCATTGATAGCAGCATTTTTTAAAATCGTGCTGCGAGTTAACTGAGAAACCCTGTATACAAGACTTCAAAAATAGTTGGAAGCAAACATTGCGTCTAGTGGATGCAGTATATAGAGTGCCTATGAATGGGTGTGTGCATAGTTGCAGGTGTGTCAATTTTCTCACTAATATGTGTTGCTAACACATTCAACAGTAAATTGTTTTGCTGCACCGATATCAAGCTCTGGCACTTTTCAAAGAATGTACTTGTCTTTCCATTTTTATTCTTTGCTTGCATTTATTCTGTTACCTAGTGTTATTTAACTTCCCATTCCTGCCATAGCCATGAATAGGGCTAGAGTATGCATAAATAAAAAATATACATATATATCAATATAAAAATGACTAGCATGCCATGAATTTAATAGACAGAAGCACCACAGATTAAACTTATTTTCTTTACTGATGCTGAAACCTCCATGGTCCGGTGATAGCAGTCAGCCTCAAGGCTCTGATATTGGCGCTACAACAAATACAGACCGCACATACAACCACTATCATGAATTTTCAGTGCTTATCAGAAATATGAAAAAATGGAACAGACAGAAACACTAAAGTAACAGTAAAAAAGGTAGTAACCAAACAGCATTATTATACAGCAGGAACATGTTTTCTGGCTGTGATCAAGCACCAAGAGATACTGGACCAGAAACTGTGGTACAAGTGTGATGCTACTCATCATAAATGCATGGTAGAGAAGTTTTACAGATAATAATCTATTTTTTTTTTCATGAACAATGCAACAGAAGCTGTGCTCACATAATTTTAAAGCCGTTAAAGAGCTCGTGTTGCAGAAAACCCGCCACCGGCGTCGGCGCCATTGGTTGTGAGCGAAAAATCGTCAGTGCGTCTGTGACCGAAAAATCAAGTTACCGAGATAGCCGCGGGACGCCGCTACTTTTCCACGCATGCACGCGCGATCACACTGAAAAAGCCCCGCATTCAAAGAAAAAAAAAATGCTCAAGGTGACGAAACGCGATAGTTTCTTTGCCCTGCCACCCCTCCCTGCTTAGCTTCAAGCGCTTTCGTCGGGACGAGAGAAGAGATAATGCAATTGCAGCATGCGACAAACCTTTGTAACTCCACTCGCACTGGACAAATTCTTAAAATTTTACGGCGTTGAATTGCTGAGGCAATAAGCTCTTCTAGTGAATGTATTTTATGGTTACTTGAAGAAGTGTTTCAGGGCCCCTTTAACGCAATTTTTTCAACAGGTGTCACGACAAAAACAAGCCCATTCGGTGATAATATTGCGCGCTAGTTCAATAAACTGTGTGCGTGTTCGTGTGCGTGTGTGTATGTAATTAACGCATTTTATTTGACAGGTATCACGATGAAAACGAGCCCATTTGGCGATAATAGCGCGTGCTGGTCCAATCTACTGAGTGCATGTTTGTGTGCGCGCGTGTGTATGTAATAAAACATATGAATAAGTATGCACTCAGCAGTTGAAGGGTGCATTAGGGGCCGGATTTCGCTATCACGTTCAACTCTCAAAGGCGAAGCTTAAAGGTCCCCCAATTTTTAATTTTCTTTTTCAATACAGAAAGCTTCATGTACAGCGATGTGATCGACCAAAGCCATTATGAAGAAGCTTCTGAGGCAAAATCCCACTTTGGAGCAGCATAACAACTGTTTCGACCAATTACTTACCGCAGATCTCCGGATGCAAATATTTAACTCGAAGCCCGAGCAGTTGTAGCACATGTCAAACGAGATTCATTTATGCCCGCATGCAAGCATGTTCCTTTGCAGTACTTGCAGTACTCCTGAACATGAAATTAGGCCACTGCTTCTCACTTTACTATGGATATCCCCAAGTTTGCAAAGTCCAGTCAGCTCAAGTTTTCTAATACCCCTTTCACACGGCCACCAACAAACTCCGTTGAACACCGTCAACGTAAAACTCCCCAAGGGAGTTCAATGGAGATGAAGTTGAGGCAGTGTTACACAGCAATCACAAGGTTGCAATAGTTGCCGCGAGGGGCCCAGCCGGCACTGTTTGATTTTTGCAGAAGTATCTCAATTTCATCTCCGGTTGCTTTTTCTGTGAATTTTCGTTATGCGGTATTGGCAAAAACACACTTTTATGTAGGTCTGAAGTGAACAAAGCATTAAAAACTATTTGAAATGAGAACACATTCCCTAAATGTAGCGATGCTGGCAGCGACGCTAGCCACAGTGTGCCTAGCACTACACTTGTTTGCAATCACGCCGGGCTCGACTAGTTTGTGTACGAAAGTTATTGTGTTTCCTGGCCTTGTAAGCGCACATTTCGTCTTCTGCCTACAGTGCTTGACGATGATGCAGTGCTGTCAATTATTCCTTTCATGAGAAAACGCAAACATGGCAAAAACAACTGCACGCACGGACAAAATATCACGTCCCGACTCGCAAGGCACGGTGTGGAAGGCATCGTTGAGGAGAGTAGCTGCACTCTGGTGGGTGTATGTCAAGAAACACACGTTGTGAATGAGTACTGCAACGAAAGAACATTGAATATTCCCCAAATGTACTATTGTTGTCACTGCGTCAATTTAGAGCTCGAATGTTTTTTTGTTTTGTTTTTTTCGACCTGCAGACTACTGGGGACGAGAGCGCCTCGTTCCGCTGCAAAGTGAGATCGCCGAACTTCCTTTGCAAAATGCTTCGTTTACCTTTGTTAGCATAAGGGTAGCTGTGTGACATGGAACACATCTCTGTTGTCGTAAGGACGAGGAAGTTAAACGGTGTTCACCAGTGCCCGTGTGACAGGGGTATAACACTTCTCAGGAATTAAATTGCTATTTTTGTAAATGACTACGGCCTTCCCTGATGCTTTATTAAAATACTGGAAACACAAGCTGTCTAAAAGCACTCTATTTACTTTGCAGAAATTAGGGCAGATTCACCCTGCACGAGGAAGTGCAGAGCTGGGCAGCCTTCATTGTTTCTCTTCAGTATTCTCTTTTTTTTCATCTCTCTTTAGTTTTCTGTTTCCATTTCTTAGTATTCTTCCTTTCGTTTCTATTTTTCTTTATATTTCTTTCTTTCATTTCTCTCTCTTGCTATCTTTTTTTTATTTTTTTCTATTTTTATACGTAGTTCTGCCTGCATTATGCAACGCAAAGACAGAATGTGACAGCCCAGGCCCCATAAGTGCTCCAAACTTATCACCATCATCAAAGCACTTCGAGAACAAGAGGAAGAAGACTTTTTTTGGTGCGAGCACGCGCTCATTATGTAACAGATGGCTATGTAGTTTTTGCCTGTGTTACACCAAGCAATGAAAGCATTGAACTGCATACGACAGCCAGGGCCCCCAATGTGATCCACACTTAAAAGAAAGAGTTTGATTACAATTGCGCTTTTAGTACAGCTTAGCCCTTCAATGTGTAGAGAAATGTGTGCTGTGGTTCTTTATGTAGAGAGTCTTTAGTGGGCCGATAATAATACAAAGGTTTTATAACTGGTCTTTTGTTCTTGTTAATTAATGCATGCTCAAAAAATTTATGGTGATGGGAGAGGGGGAGCTCATATTTACATTTGACAAGCTGTTTGACGTGTACAGTTTCCAAGATTGAGAAGCCCAACAGAGACATACAGCGATACTGAGACACCATGCTTTCTCAGCAAAGTGGTAGTCACTGTACAGCATGTGGCATTGTTGATGAAGTCAGCCCATTGTATGGCTTAAAACACTGACACCCTGCATGAAATGTTTTAGAAATAAACTAGAACAAATAGCACTATAAATTTAAAAAAATACAAATCAAATAAACAGCTGGTTCTACAAGCAAGTACTGAATTACTGTAATTTAATACAGTCCGTCAAGTAAGACTGTCACCTAAAAACAGCTATAGGCCATTATTACTTTTTTCCAACTGCAACCACAGCAGTTGGAAACTATTTTACTGAGCTCAATACAGTTATCTGCCAGTATGATCAAGTACTAACAGAAAACTAACACAGTAAGTTTCGCACTATGAACGAGCTAAAATCTAACACAATAAGTTTGGCAGTAAAGGTGAGTTGAAATTCTTTGGAAGGCTTGTGCCCAGCAACTACTTTGACTACATGGTGCCTTCCTGTCTACTGCGATGACCACTTCAAATTCCAGGGGTAACGTATGGATTTCGAGCCCCTGCCGCCTTGTTTCTTACAAAAAGAACACGGAAACAATGTCTCGGCAAAAATATTGAAATTTTTGCCAATATGCAGCAGGATGTAGCAGGTTTCGCCTCTTGGCATCGCTATCACATCACTGCATGTACCAAACAGCATTTTTCATCTTTGTACATGCCTAGAATGCCTGTGCTGTAAAAAACAAAATTACTGTCTATTGGAATAGCTTACAATGATCTGCAAAGTGACTGGCTCTCCGTAATGTATACTGGCCTGCACACAGTACTCCTTCAATTTATCATTGACACAATGATTGGTATGGCAGATGTAGCATTGATCACATGACAATGGGATGCAGTTAACTATCTCTTTGTTGCACTTGACAATAGGGGTGACATGCATTCTTTTAGTGCTCGTGGGACCTTCGTTCTCACAGTTGTTGGCTACCCAGCACTTGCAGGCGAGCTTTTCCAGCGTAGGAAAGAGCACAAGAACACCATACTTGGGGCTGTCTTTTTGAGGCAGCACAAAATGCAGCAGACATAAGACCTAACAACAGGTCATTTATCTGGTTTAGTCCGGATATGCTTTTATTGGCCCTTCGGACATAACCGCCTTAAAAGATCCCTGCAACACTTCTTCAAGGAATTACTGAATGGCTTAATTAAAAAGGCTTACTGCCTCACAAATAGAGTGCTGCAAAAATTTTGAAAATCCGTCAAGTACAAGTGAAGTTACAGAAATTCGCCGCATGCTTCAAGCACTTAATCTCTCTTTACATACTAGCAAGCATGCTGAAAGCTACACAGAGAGGAATGACAAGGGGGCAAGAAGATGCGTCACTTCGTAAGCATACGTCATGACCTTGAGCACTTTTTTTTGCTTTTTTTTTTCTCGGTCATACCTTATCTTTAGTGCAATTTCAAGCACACTAGCGAACACAGGCAGCATTTCGCTGCTGATACGATAACTATGCAGCTCATGATGCTCAAATCAGCCAATGGCCGTGAACTTCAGGATTATGGCTTGGTAATTTGGGTTTATGGCATCACTTCTTCAAAGAAAAGAGAACGATTTCTAGCTTACTTTGAGAATTAATTGTAAATTTCAGGCTGCATGCTGCACTATATTGTTTCACTCGCATGTTCTCAGGAACCACAACTACTGATCGGCAGAGTTAAGTGACCATGCTGAAAAAAAGTTGCGAAGCCCCTTAAGGAGGCCCTCCATGACAGTGACCATGATGTACGAGGTCTGCTAGAAAAGTATCCGACCTTATTTCTTTTTTGCGAGAACCTGATGGAATTGAAACAAGTGCGCTTGCATCAGCCGACCTTGAACCTTCATGTGCATGCCTGAATTTTTTCTCGACTGCCAGTAGCGTCAGTCACTGGGATGCAGCATTTGAGTGAGGTAGTGCGCAGTGCTCTCGCTGGCTTTTCATTGCAAGGAATATGACGGAGCGACTGGAGTAGCGCTACTGCATCAAATTTTGCCAGAAACTGGGTGACAGACAAGTGGAAACCATTCATAATATCAAGACGGCTTTCGGTTACGAGGCTATGAGCCGCACACAGATTAAGCAGTGGTACAACCAGTTTAAAGACGGCCGCACATCGGTGGAAAGCGAGCCCCGGTCTGGTCCGCCATCAACATGCCAAAATGACCAGGTCATTGTCGAAGTGAACACTTTGGGGGTGCGGGACCATCGTGTGACTGTCCAGAAAATCGCAGAAGAGGTGGGCATCAGAACTTTCTCTGCACATTCCATTATAACCGAAGATTTAGCTATGAAGAGAGTTGCGATGAAATTTGGGTCGAAACTGCTCATGTTGGACCAAAAGCAACATCATGTTGAAGTCTCACTGGACATGCTGGATTTCAGAAGCAGTGACCCCAACTCCATGAACACCATTATCACTGGTGACGAGTCTTGGTTGTACAGGTACGACCCGGAAACCAAATACCAGTTGTCACAGTGGAAGCATTCCACGTCACTGAGACCAAAGAAGGTCCGCCAAGTGCACAGCAAAGTCAAAGTGATGCTGAGTGCTTTTTTTGAGTGCCGTGGTGTGGTACATCAAGAGTAGGCACCACAGCCTCAAACAATCACCAAAGAGTAATATAAAGATGTCCTCCATTGCCTTCGTGACGCTGTGCGGAAGAAGAGACCAGAGTTGTGGTCAACAGGACACTGGCGCATTCCTCACGACGATGCTCCTGCACTTTCCTCGCACTTGGTTCAGACTTTTTTCATGAAAAGCCAAGCTCTTGTAGTTCAACATGCTTGTTACTCTCCTGATATGGCTCTGCGACTTCTGGCTGTTTCCCAAATTCAAGAGGACATTAAAGGGAGAGCGATTTCAGACAAGGGAGGACATTATGGCTGCAACAACAGCTGAGCTAAACTCCATTCCGAAAGAGGTCTTTTGAAAATGCTTCCAACAATAGCAGCACCGCTGGGAGAAGTGTGTGGTGTCCCAAGGGAACTACTTTGAAGGAGATTAGGTTTCCAATGCTCCAATTATGCCAGTTTTTTTTTCTTTCACGAAAGATGGGATACTTTTCTAAAAGACCTTATACTACAGTACATTGGGCTAGTTGGTCTTGCATTTCAACAAGGTCGAATCGTCGTAAATGAATATGGGTATATACAAAGAGACAACCCAGAATGTCAGGTGCCCTTCCTTGTCTGCCTCTGTCTTTGATGTTCCTCTTCAATTATGCTTATTTGGCTTTGTTAAAAAAATGTGGCTGATCTTTTTGGGAATCCATATAACATGAAAGTGAAATGTGCGTTCGCAGAAGTAGTTGAGCGTTCGTTGAGCATTGTTTTGCCGCAAGGGTACAAGAATGAATGCTACAGCAACAAATTACGTCACGCAACGAACGTCAAGCAGCCCGAAACTTTCAGCGCACACCTCAAGCAGAAAGCACCCATGAAATGAGCATTCACATGACGAGCGAAGACAAACAGCTGTCACAGCTCAACACTTAAAGTACGTTGCTCAAACAGAAAGGAAGGCGCACTAAATGAATGCACAGATATACACAGGACGAGGGCGAACGATTGTCACAATTCTCACTTCGTGTGTGAGCAGCGCACTCCTTTCGTAAATGCGGTCGCGGCAGCAAGCGAAGTGACGTTTGTGCTCTCTTTAACTATTATACCTTCGAAGCAAACTTGCTGTTGAAGCACAAGAGGTGCAAAGTGCCCAAATCCCGAAATAAGCACGCGCACGAGTGAGCCACCACAATAGAGAACATCTATGTGAATTTTGACCATGCCATGTGAAGACACGCACGCATACGCAACACGCGGGGTGGCGCGGCACGACGACCTTTAGAGCGCACATGCCCAACGTGCGCCTGTCATGCCATCTGGCTACTGATGACAAAAAAGCGCTAAAGTTGATGAGCTCTGAGGACCGCTAATGGTACATGGTATAAATAAATGGCTTGCCGTCAACAAGTTGGAGAAGTTTCGCTCGGTGGCTTAGTGGGTAGCATCCCTCGCTGAAAACCGCGAGGTTGCAGGTTCGAATCCCTACTGCAGAACTTTACCTTCTTGTTTTTTTCTTTGCAATCAGTCGGTATATATTTTACAACGTTATATCCATGATGTGAATACGTCAATGAAGCTGTGATGGACCCCAGCATAAAACGCTTTCAAGTATTGCCTTTATTGCCTTTCAAAAGAAAGGCAATAATGTGCTGTAGCAAATCGTTTTCCCACAAATGTTTGACTTGCTATTGCAAGCTAAGCACCAGCCAGTGTTTGTATAACTTGTTGAGGACTGAGTGAGTATAGCTGGTAGCAATGCAACACTTGGCTACTTTCAAATGAGCCTAATTGCAATTAAAAATACGCTTTTTTTGACAACCCTTAATACTTTCAGCACACATTTTCCCAGGGATTGGCTGAAGACAAGAAACTGTAAATCCTCATAAGCAGTCATCTTAAATGCAAAATTAAGACCTGGAGCACATATTTCAAACATATCAAGAATAGTACTAACAACTGTTTGAAACTCTGTGAACATCCTGAAATCACAAACTACGACGTTGCCGTTGACCTATCTAAAATTTCTGGCCACTTTCAAACATACAAGGGCAGTTTCTATGCTCTTGACACAGTGAGCTAAAAACAGACTGCACAAAAACAGTGCAACAAAGGAAGCAACCCGAACTCCATTCTTGTGAAGGAAGGATTCCCAGTGAATGGTGACAAAAGTAGTCAATAAAAGTCTACTCATCTCACTTTTAACAGGGACAATTTCCTCCAAAAGAATGAAGTTTCAATTAGTCCGTGTGTTACAGGCAAGCCATGCAGTTTTATTTTTTCACACACGTGTAAAAAATCAAGAAGAGGAGGACAGGTATGTAAATGTTTTAAATTTTGTACACAAAAGAAAAATATTGTACCATTTGAGTGTAATACTCAGGTGTTATATATTTGTTTTTAAAAAATGCACAAGAAATACACTCATAAGTGTGTTGAAGGAAACAGAAAGATGGGTTTGAAGCCCATTCAAATTATTGTTCTGCCGAATATGTTGCTATAAATGAATTAATAATTGGTAACATAAACATACGTATGTAAAAAGTATTATACTTACATGTCAGTAATATCAGCCTGATTTTATAGACCAAATGAAATTTGTGCATGCTCCGTACTTATTGCCTTTTTTTTTAAATATCTGAAGATGTTTTGATGTTTTACACTCAGTTCTATACTAGAAGAATGTCTCTTTTTTTTTCGCACATTCGTTTTCAACTTTATAAAATGAACAAATAAAATTATTAATTACTGTGAGAGGAGAGCCTAATTTAACCCTGAATCTAGGGGCCTGCTGCCATGCTGGGACAGGGAAGGAGTACCTGCCCTTGGCATCACGTGCCAAGATATCCCGAAATTGACAGTGACGATCCGTACATATAATGACAGAACAAAAGCCTTGTCTTGAGATGAGTGTTGCCGTGCAATAATTTGCTATGCGGTGGCCGTCCAACATCACGCGCTCAAGTATACACACTCCCCAGCTATCTGGGCAATCAGGCGATATATCCATATACAAGGTGTCCCAAACATCCTGCAGCAGGATTTCAGAAAAAAGGAACCGCGTTGCATGCAGTAAAGCTAGTACATATTATTACCAGTAGACTGAAGTACCCACCACAAATTTTTTCCATTAATGAGGTTTCATTCAGTAGATATATATATATTTATAACTTGTCAAGCAGTCAACTATTCATCCAAATGCCAATGAGGCATATGTAGTGCTGTTAAAGTGACTACCGAGTGTGCTATTTTCAACAATGCACTAATTGCGTGGTCATTTTTTCCGGCTGATAAAGAAAGCCAGCAAAATATGAACAGCGCACCAGCCACATTATCAATGGGAATAGTCTGCCATAAAATATCGATACTGACAATGAGCGCGAAAAATCAGTGTGAAATTTTGATGCGTGTTATTTTTGTCAGACTTGTACTCTAAACAACGTGCGAAACACTGTCTCTGGCAACGGACAACAGTCAAAGTGGTTGCTTTCAGTAAGTATATTTAAAGGCACTGCTTTCTTTTGAGGGTGAGAGCATAGTCATGTGTTTTTTTTTTTAATATTTTGCAGGCTTGCTTTACCAGCTGAAAAAAAAAAGCATGCAATGAGTAGACTGTTGAAAATAGCGCAGTTAGATGTCATTTGAAAATGCCTGCATATGCCTCATTGACATTTTGAGAATTGTGTGAGTACTTGTCAAGTTAGATATAATTATGACCAATAAATTAAATCTCATTTTAAAAATTAGTGGCAGTTACTTCAGTCAACTGGGAACAAGATGCATCAGGTTTGCTTCGTGTATCACCATTCCTCCTTTTTTTTTTTAATCATGCTGCATGATATTTTAGACACCCTGCATATTGTAATATTAGCTGGACAGAGCTAAACCCCTGTCTGTAGCCCTCCGAATAAAATTTCTTGCTTGGATTTGATCAAAAACTTCATGATTTGCACACCTGTTAGGCTAAGGCTGCAAATTAATGCAAACATTAAATCCATTGAGCTAAAGATCACTGTTACCAACTCCACTATGATGGAGGTACCTCAAAAGATGTGGAACTGCGCTAATAACATGTGTACAGCCTAGCTGTTAGTAGCTGCAGATTCAAGTCAACACTTGTGCACTCAGCACAATCTTTTTTCTGCACAAATATTTTTTAATAAGGCATGATCAATGCTGTCACTAGAGATGCATTACCCATCACAGAAAGTTTCCATCATGCCACAAAGTAATAAGAATATCAAACTGGCAATACATACTTCAGGAAAAAATCTTCATCTTCTTCATCTTGCAATAGCTTTTCCTGTAAAGTGAGAGGTTCATGAATGACAAACTAATAAATATTACTGCAAATAAAAAAGTGCACGTTCTGTGCTCATTTCCTTCTGGTGTCAAATATTTTCTGTCCAACAAAGTTAAACTCTCACCCTATTTCTCACATCTTCTGAATCAAAAGCATTCAGCTACACAACTGATTGAAGGAGTACTGACACGAATTTGAAATATATTTAGATTGTGGGTCTAAATAAAACACTAGTGTCAAGAACTCTAAAAAGAGTGCTGTGGTGTCTGGAAATGCATCCAATATATTTTTTAATATCACCACCATAAAAAAACACTTTCAATTTCAATATCAAAGAAGCGGCTCGTTAGCGACACGTCAATGCAATGTGACTTCACGGAGAGACAGCAACATGTGACATACTAGCCGCACATCTCATCATCTCGTGGTGCACGAAAATGACGATGAGTGCATTATCGTCCAGTGACCCCGGCAGTTGATTTCTGTAATTTAGGCTGCTGCAGGACTCAGATTTCAGAAACTCGGTGAAACTGTGTTGACACACCGGGATAATGACCATTGCAGTGAGGCTGGCTTCCTGATGATGAGCGATGAAATCGGCAAAAACCAAAGCATATGAAATATTTTATACGCTTTGTCTGCCTCCAGTGTGTAGAGGCTATAAACACGCGACACCAATAGAACGAGAAATGTCCTTTTTACGGCGTCTGAAAATAGCATCAGTATTCCCTTCAAAATTTTCAATTCTTTCATAAATTATGGCAATTTTTTTTCCAGAAGACTAAAAAATGTGGACTCCATGCAAGGACCAAACAGCACAGGTGACACCAAAAAATTTCCCCAATGGGGGTACAGCTACAATGTCTCAGAGAGATTCTAGAAGGGTGGATGGTGACCCTGAAGAAACATGCTATAGGGCCAGCTTTTCTGGAAAGAATGGAGGGGGCAATGGAGGGGCAAGTTAAAATGTCAGAAAGCAGTTGCTCCACCTAGGACCCCCCCCCCCCCCCAGTGCTGTTGCTTCTCCTCTACAGGTATGACATATCTGAGAACATCAGATACTTAAACTATTGTGTACTTTGAAAGTGCTTATCTAGACATCTGGAAAGTACATCTGATGGAAAACATTGTAAAAAAATGAAAGATGTGAACCAGTTGCATGCTGCCCAGATATATAGGTCACAACTAATCAAACTGAAAAACTTTACATAGTATTACACCAACTCATAGCACATATCCAATCAGGAGTGCTTCAAGATAAGTAGGGCAATTTTTGTTCTCATCATGCTATCAGTACTTTTCCTGCTAATGCAAGATATCTTGGCAAGTAAAATGGTAGTTTCTGACCAGGGTAAATACAATGGCAACAAGTACAAAAAAAGAAACTTACCTTTTCAGGCTCAGCAGCCTCTGTGACATCTTCTTCAGAGAGATATCGTCTAAACTTTGGCGGCATTTTCACTGATATTCTGAGGTTAATACTGAAAAAAATACAGAATCAGTAGTTAAAACACACAAAATGCTTTATGCAATAAACTACACCTGATGCACAACAGATAATGAGGCAACAGTTAATGGAGCCAATAAAAGCATAGAAGACAATAAAGATACTTAACTGAAGTATCGTAATAATGCACTACACAAAAAATCAACTAAAATAGATGAAATAACAACTCACCACCTGTGGAAATCAAACCCACAAAACTTCACACTATGCAAGCAATGATCAACAAAATGAGCGACAGCTGGGGTAGCTGCCATGTGCACATTTTTTTATTATTTCAGTGTTGTAGCCCTGGGAGTACTAGCCAATAGAACTCATGACCATGGCACCGAACACAGCAGACAACTGCCATCCAGATGAGCGATTTGCCAAACCAGCAATATTTTTAGCCACCTAACATGTTCGTGTGTCTGTAGCATTACAACCATTTTGCAAATACAGACTGAACTTGGCAGGAATTGTTAGCACTTACAAAACTACATTTATGTGTTGTATGAAAAAGTAAATGCACGATATCAAGACCCAGTATCGTGCATTCATTCACTTCCTTGGAATATATCCCTAGCTAATTAATGGGTGCAACAGCGCTGTTTGGCATGAACTAATGCATGCCAGTAAATATTGCTCCCATATGTACTGTGCTAAAAATAGAAACGCACATAAAATAAAAAGAAAACAACCAATGACTACTTACTATACAGGCACATACTTTTACATCATAATGGCATGACAAATGATAACAAAAGCCTGAAACTGTAAAAAGTAAGCATAAACTTTATTAAGTGCAGAGTACACACTCACTGACTGATGTTTAAAGGCCTACTCAGGCGATTTTTTTTTACCATATCAGGGCAATGGTGCTTTTATGTTCCTGAGACACTTTTGTCATACACCTAATAGCTGAAATGCTCAATGAATTTGGAAATAATTTTTAATTACCAAAAAACCACAATACTGAAACCAAAACTGAATTGAGTGCGCTTTTACGTATGGCGTAACACTTTGCCAGACCCTGCCTGGTAGACTCTGCCGCAGTGGTCTAGTGGCTAAGGTACTCAGCTGCTGACCCGCAAGTTACAGGATTGAATCCCAGCTGCAGCGGCTGCATTTTCAATGGAAGCGAAAATGCTGTGAGCACTCGCGCTCAGATTTAGGTGCACATTAAAGAACCTCAAATAGTACAAATTTCCAAAGCCCTCCACTACGGCGTCTCTCATAATCATATGGTGGTTTTGGGATGTTAAACCCCACATATCAATCAATCATCAATCTGCCTGACTGTGCATAACGCCGCCAGATGGCACTACTTGCCCAGGTTAAAATGTGTAACTGGGAATCCAGATGGTTTCAACGGGCACTCACTGGGATCAACTGGTCCCAGTTGCAGGTCAACTGGTTTCGGCTGGGAATCAAGCAAGAACAGTTGGTCCCAGTAGCAAGTGCTTCCAATTACTAAGTGGTCCCAGTTATAGCTCAACTAGTTTCAGCTGGGAATCAATGGTAACAATTGGTCCCAGTTGAAAGTGGTTCCAGATGGTAGCTGGTTCTAGTTACAGCTAAACTGGATGCCAACAGAGACTATCACCAGTTGAACTGGAAGCTGCTGGTCACAGTTAAGTTCAAACTAAAAGTGCAACATGTTCTGGTTGTACGCTTCTTCACAGTGAAAGATGAAAAAAGTTGAACTCCATTGTGTATGACGTAGAATTGTTGCACCTCAACAAATAAGTTTCATCCAA
Source organism: Rhipicephalus microplus (assembly GCF_043290135.1). Classification (NCBI taxonomy): domain Eukaryota; kingdom Metazoa; phylum Arthropoda; class Arachnida; order Ixodida; family Ixodidae; genus Rhipicephalus; species Rhipicephalus microplus. The sequence goes on from NC_134710.1 coordinate 233,683,097, forward strand.
GGTTTTTTTTTTTTTTTTTTTTTTTTTTTTTTTTTTTTTTTTTGTCTATGCACACGGAAGTGTACCGGACCACTAGCCTAGCAGGACATATAGGACGATAAGAAAATGTGTGTCTCATGATTTGCGAATCTATTACATTTATTTTTTTCCTCATCATCTGTGGGTTGTTTTAACCTAACTGACTCTACTAAAATGATATTATTGCAGAATATTCAGTTGCACAAGTGCGCAAACACATTGCATTCAAATAAACGCTTCTTTAGCTTCAGTAATTTCAACTGTATTAAGCTGTTACCAATATTTTTACGTTCATCGCAGTGACAATACGCAGCCGAAATGGTCCCAATCGACGTCAGGTTGTAATATCGCCGAATTAATTCGCAGCGAGCATGCCTGCTTTCCTGCTTGACAGCCCTCTGTGCTGCACAGGCGCATTACTTCCGTACAACAAGAACAAAAAAAAACAGTGCCGAGCCTGTAGCTACCACGGCCAAGACTGCCGATATCCTATAATGCTGCAAACTCCAGCGCTAACGTGGATCGTACAACACCACAAACGGTGTTTTACCACAGACATCTACCACTGTCTCCCGCTTTCTTTCTCATGTTCTACCTGAATGGCCGGCAGCCGTCACTGTAGTTGCGTATCTAATCTTACGCTCAAATACTAAATAAAAAAGGAAAGTATAATCACTCTTAAATACAAAATAAACCAAAATAATCTCTTAAGCACACATTTTGCAATTTTCAATGAACAGTGTAACAGGCGCACAGGCAGAAAAATTTTTAACACAGTGACAAGCAGTTTCGTACAGCACATGTGGCGAGGGCTAGCTACCATGCCATGGATAGGCCCGGAAGCGCGACACAGTTATGTTGTTCTTGATGAAGAACGAGGAGTCATGGCACGCATAATTGAAGTATTTTGATCAGTGCTTGACAGTTTCATCTCTGGAAGACTTTACGATTTCAGGCGATCGTCGAATGAGTGTGTTAGCCTGTGACAAGACGAATATGTGGATCCATTGTGTTCGGAATGCCATGCTGGCTGCCTTGTCTGCAATGCAGCCATTTGAAGGTAATTAATCTCTTTTGCTTCGAGTAAGTAAAGATGTAGATATAATATAACGCAACACAGAGTGTTTTGCGAGTGGAGATGATGGAACATTGCCTTGTAAACAATGCTTTAGACTCTGCAGAATCGCGGTCATTTGTTTTGGAGCATGATAAAATAAGAGTGTCGATCGCGCAATACTCGTGTTGAACAGCATGCTAAATAACTATTACTTATGCCAGCTTGTAGCTCTATCCGAAGTACTATAAAAGGGCACGTATTTGCTCGGTGATTAAATATCCCCGAATCTGTTGTCTGTGTGTGAGCTTCAGCTTTACTGTCCAATGCCTCTTTTTTTTTTTTTGGCCCCGTAGATAAGCTCGACGGTTTAAAAATCAGAATACACCAAGACGTGATCTCTACAGATAGTTAAATTAATGTATAGTGACATATATGAAAATTCTCAAGAGAATTAGAATTTCGAATTATATGTTACATGAGTTAATTGTGTCAATAATTGCTGTGTAAGGTTGTAAATTATGCTGTGGTGCATCTGTACCTTTTACTGATATGTACCCCCCCCCCCAATAGAGGTGTGCCTATTTATTTACAAACGTTGCTGACTGTATGATAGAAAGATTTATAGATAACTACAATCGCATGTTGAAAGGCACAATTGAGCAGAACCCCACTTATGATTGCTTCATAAAAATATCTCACTATGATATAGTCATCAATCGAGTCACGGATTAGGAGGTGTGAATTAAGAGCCACAGTTTCTGCTTACAGGAGACGTCCATAATTGCGACTATAGTACTTGTGTTGGTGGATAGCAATATTTGCTTTACGATTTTCCAATAAGGTGAAATTTAATTTCTGGTAGTATTGCATGCGTAAAGCAGTAATTACAGTTTTGCTAACAGTGTAAATACTTCTTTCAGGTGGTTCTGTACGCAGGAGATCTACGAAATAGCAAGCGTCTGCCACCTGTCCAAGGAAACAATCAAGATGCCTCGCAGCCTCTGTACACTCAATCTGCAAAGTTTCTAATAAATAAGTCCAATTTCAATGCAAAGCTTCCTTGTCTATATGCAGTGCAGGGATCCACTGGCAACTGGAAACAATTGGGACCAGTTCAAGTGGTTTATGGTCAAATTGCCAGTGGGGACCAGTTGACAGTGGATCTCAACTGGGACTGGTTGAAGTGGTTTATGGTCAAATTCCCAGTGGGGACCAGTTGCCAACGGGCCCCAGTTGGAACCCACGTGCAACTGGTCTTCACTGAGAATTTGACCATAAACCACTTGAACTGGTCCCAATTATTCCCAGTTAGAATATTTTCCCCTGGGTGTCCAGGCCGTCCGAGTTTGTGCCGGCGGCTATCCGCTAAAACACTATATTGAAACGGAACTATGCTGTTATGATGAATATATGGCGAATCATGTGCTGCCCACAACGCAACACCACTTACCACCCATTGCATGGCCACTAACATGGAAAAGGAAATGGCACACTCAACAAAGGAAGCGCCGGCCGAACCCACACAATCCACAGCAGACGCCCATTGTGGCACATCAGTTTCATCACTTCCACTTTGCATAAATCAATGTCACACAGACAATGTTGCCATTATTGCTGGCAAGCAAGCTGAGCGCTTGGAGGCAAGCTATAAAATTCATTTGAAAAGAATCTGCGATACTCTCAAGTGCCATGGGTGACTTATGGTATTCCGAGGCTAATTAAGAAACGAAGGCGCGTATTTAAAAGATACAAGAAAACGAAAGGTAAAGTTCATTATAAAAAGCTACAGGAACTAACACGCGAATATAAAGACGCGTCAGAAAATGCAAAGCAGCTCTTCTTCAAATGATTAAATGAAAATATGAGACTAAATCCTAAACCTTTCTGGCAGTATTTAAAGGGTTGTAGGTCTGATACCGTTGGAATAAACAAACTTATTTTCAATGGATGCACTCTTTCCGATGATGCAGAAAAAGCCACGTGCTTAAATAATTACTTTCAATCAGTTTTTCTTCCTAAGTATGCATTGAGCTCACCCTTGCAAGATAGTTCTGTTTCCCTTATGCAACCACTCGAAATTAGTGTAAACGGCATTGAGGCCTTGCTCGGGAATCTTGATGAAAGTAAAGCTACCCGTCCTGATGGTGTTTTTCCAAGAGCTCTAAAACAGTGCGCTCACCCCATTGCGCTTTTCCTTTATCTGATATTTGAAAAATCCTTATATACTGGTCAGCTGCCGCAAGACTGGAAGGTAGCAAATTTAGTCCCGATTCACAAAGCAGGTTCCAAGAAAGGCGTCACAAATTATAGACCTAACTCGCTTACGTCAATATCGTGTAAGATTATTGAACACGTAATACACAAAGCTATAATGAAGCATTTATTGGATTACGAGTTGATAGCGAAGGCTCAACATGGTTTTCGTAAAGGCTTTTCATGTACGACCCAGCTTCTAGAGTTCTATAACAACCTAGTATCTGCAATTGATTTGGGTGGGCAAACAGACTGCATCTTTTTAGACTTCAGCAAAGCCTTCCACACTGTTTCTCATTCTCTCCTCCTTAAAAAATTACGAATACTCAACATAGATGAAAGAATTCTTAAGTGGATCGAGAATTACTTGGCACAACGCCGCCAATGTGTTGTCTTGAGTAGCATTAAGTCAGATTTTCTTGAGGTCACGTCAGGCGTCCCACAGGGATCTGTGTTGGAGCCTTTGCTATTCATAATTTTTATTAATGACATTAACGTAGGCATAAGCTCAAGTATACGACTCTTTGCTGATGATTGCACTTACAGGAAAATCCAGAATGACCATGATATCCTTGAATTACAAGCTGATCTTCAACGTATTCATCAATGGTGTCTTAAATGGCAAATGAATCTAAACACGAATAAGTGCATCCATGTGTGCTTTACAAAAAAGAAAAAAATAATTGATGTAAATTATCATTTAAGTGGAAATAATTTAGACAAAAAATCCAAGTACAAATACTTGGTAGTGTTACTGTCGCATGATTGTTCCTGGAATGCGCATGTTGATTATGTGGTTTCCAAAGCCACAGTAGCATTGTACTATATCCAATGTAATTTGAGATGTGCAGATTCTAGCCTTAGAAGCACGGCTTACCTCACCTGTATTCGACCAATATTAGAATATTCCTGTACTCTTGGGGCCCATCACAAGTAGGTTTGATTAATAAACTAGAAAGAATTCAAAACACAGCAGCCAGGTTTGTCTTGGGTCGGTATGGAAAAAATCACAGTTGTACTGAAATGAAAAAGGAGTTAAACTGGGAGTTGCTGTCGTCCCGTCATAAAGAATTGCGTCTGAAGCTTTTATATAAGATATTTCATAAAAAACGGGAATTCACGGTGACATTTACTTTAAAAAAACCACATTATGTTTCTCAACACACAGACCATGAACACAAAATAAGGCCATGCCGGGCCAGGATGAACCTGTATGCAAATTCATTTTTTGTAAAAACTATTAACTAATGGAATTGTTTGACATCTGTGCAAATGTCCAGAATCAATGAAAATGTATTTTTTTCAACTCTGTAACCCCCCTGCTGTAACGCCTCGAGGCAAAATGGGGATATATAAGAATAAAAAATAAAGAATAAAGCCTGCAATTTGGTATAAACGGCCCAAATGTGCAAATGAACAAGCCTAAAAAGTTTCATTGAGATCCTTTGACCTCAAAAAATCGCCAGAGTTGTCCCTTAAAGGGCCAGTCAAAAGGCTCCTACTTTTTTTACAACAAAAGCTGTTATGAGATCACATCTCGGGTGTCGCGCAGCACCGTAGTCGTCCGCCGCCGCCGGTTTCCGTAACCACATCGCGCGAAATTAGAAAAAAAAGCCTAGTACCAGTAACGTATGCTGTCGGGCTAGTTGGTGTGTAACTGTGCAGAACATCGTTGGCGCAAACTTAAGACGAGCTTCGATTCAATAGAAGTCAGTTGCGAGTGTGCACTTTTCCGAGTCTCTTCTTTTCACGTCTTTTAAGTTTGCGCCAACGATGTTCTGCCTAGTACCAACAACACAGTGAGACTCAAACCCGGGTCCATTGGGCACCAGCCCAGTATTCTACCACTGAGCCCCGCTGGTGCTTGGGACTTGTTGGCAAACTTGCCTTAGGCAGCCTTGATGTCGGCAAAGCAATCGCGTTAATACGACTTGCAGAGCATTTTAAAACAGCGAAAGAACAAGCAGTCATCGCACAATGCAAATAGCGTAAGGAGTGGGTCGTCCAAGGCTCCAACCCATTACAAGAGCTTGTTTTTGTTCAGCTATTAACTGTGGTGCATACCCACTTCATGCATTATTCCTCATCATCATCAGCCACTGCATGAACAATTGGTACATAATTCCTCGCAAAAGTTTAGCAGATACCACGCTTCTCAAAAGAATGACGAAAAATAGCATAGCAACTGCTGACATACTACCCTAAAATTTTCATTATTAATGCCGTAGTGTGCATCAAGCAAGTGTGTTTGCAGCAGTTGCCCAACGAGTGTTTAGAAAAGGGCCGCTCGTCTAGCTTTCGCTGTGACTGTACTGCGCCTTCGGCGGAGACGTGGAGTTTTTTTTTTACACCCCCCGAACAAGCTCGGCAATTCGTAGAGCAGACCACAGCGATTATGTTTTCTGAATACTACAAAGCTGCGTGCCGCGCAGCACCTTTATTTTAAAAACAATTCCCGCGCTCCTTTCCTAGGCCTGACCAATGCTCCTTTCACGCGCAGTGATGCCAACTCGGCAATCGGCGACGTGACGCAGCACGTCGACTGGTGTAAACCAGGTCTCAACAAACAGTAGTGAAGTCAACGAGAGTTCCTCTTCCCACCCACAGCTACGACAGAGCTATTGAATCATACAAGTTGCGGAACTCCCCATAGGCTTCATGTATCAAAATCCAGACTAGCCCAGTTACTAGCCCAGTTTTTAGGAGTCAGCAGATTGTCACGCCACCTGTTGACCAACATACCCACTATTAAATGCATTATTTGTGCTTTGTGCCACTGCTCCCACATAGCGTGACAGTCTGTTCCCAAGAAATTAAACTCCAGAAAAATCAGGCCAACTTCATGTCCTGGTTTTAGAACGCAGTTTTGCTCCAAATCGTTGTTGGCTGCAAATTGAGCGACTGGGCTGCGGAGAACCATTGGCACCGGGTAAACAGTAAACAACCAGGCATTGCAGCTAGCGTGAGTACGTTGAAAACCGATTTAGTTCGCCGATGACGTCAATTGCTGACGTCTTGTCCTGTTCCCGAAGTGGGCGGAGTCACGACGACGGGCTATGCTTTCCCCTTCCTCTGAAGGAGAAGGGTGGCAAGGTAGCACGAAACTTTCAAACCAGTTTAAAGCGATGTTCTAGCCCCTGTAAGTACTTTAATATCGGACGTATTCGCAAAAGTCTTGCGGCAGCATGTTCACGAAATAAAAGTGCAGATATTTCTTTTTATAACAATTTTCGGATCTTGGGGTTGTTTACTAGCCCTTTAAGAGCAGCAGATAACTTACTTCCCATTTGACATGTGTTAGTGAAACCACCCAAAGCTGAATACTTGAAGCTCTCTCTACTATGTAGCCAACATGGTACACTGTAGGCTTTTAGCATGTGCTCCCAAGAAATTTCGTGCTCTTTGGAGCTTATCTAGTCCCGAAATAATAAACGCCCTCACATACTGCATGTCTCTTTTGGCAACGCTGCTCACGGTGCTTCCAGATAAAAAATAGCCTAGGTGTTATCAGTGTTACATACCATTCTTTACAGGAAAGCAGCGAATTCACAGTTTTCATGGAAAAAGTATAAGCAATAGTGACAACTACTGTCTGGTAACAAGGTCCTCCCCAAATAGCAAAGCCTTCCCAAAGTATAAGACATACAAATAGACAACAACCATTCTATCACTGTATACTGTGATGCAAGCTCAAATTATCACCATGTAACAACTATCATCATACATTCACATGGCAACATAGCAACAGAACAATTAAGAGCAGTTGTAAGTTGTCACTCTAGTGTGTATTAAAAGAGCACGTTCCAGCTTAAAATGTATGTTAGAATATGTGACAAAGCACAATAAAGTTTTAGAATATCAAAGCACACTGTAGTGGTATGGTGAATTTTACAGAAAGTTTTCTTTTAGGTATGTGTATATTAGACAACTTACAATACTCCTATGAAATCAATCACGAGGCATAAAATGTAGAGCAAACCAGACACAGGAAATCGACCTATATTTCCTTTACAACACAGATGTGGTAAACTTACACTGTGTTTACTGTACCATCCCTACTGTCACAAATGATCCATATGAAATAGGACTCAACTGATAGCCCCAAAAATTTTTATTGAAAGATATAATTACATAACTCAAAAATGTAAACCTTACCCTCACATTTGTTACACGAGATTTGTATGCTTAAGCAAAGCTATACAGATTTTCAAAATTACTCGCACAATAAAATTTAGATCTCTTTGTACACACACGGTCTTGGTGGACACGTTTGAGCACATGTGAAGCAGCTTTCGGAATAATTTGATTTGCATCAATTTTGCAGCGTTACGAACACACAAGATCACTTACAGATTACTCCAATTTCTTAACAGCCAACGTTACAGCCCCCCTGTTCCGTTTTTCAGTGAGAGCAGGTAATATTTGGCAAATGAAGCGGGGAAGGTTCAATCGTTTTTTTTTTTTTTTTTGCACTAAACTTCGTTCCTATTATGATCAAAAGTGTTACTCGCACTTGCCCACTCAAAAGCTGTTTCACAATGCACAGAACATTTGCTGTTTCATCGGTAGGGAAGAAGAAAACGTATCCAATCTGTTCGTTCCGTGTAGAAAACTATGCATCCGGCAGAGCCTACAGAGGCCATGCAGAACAGCGATACTACAGAATAACACTGCATATTCTGACAGCTAAATGTGTAAAGTAGAAACTATACCACTATATATGACGTTGACAAGACGCTGCCACATTTTCACAGCACGAATAGGTCATAAAACATGAAGCCTTCACGGCAGAAAACGGCACCAGCTGCCCAACTGTGGAGCCCACTGCCTTCATATAAACTGCCACAACAACCCTACTCACCACGAAGTGTAAATTTTGAATTTCACATACCACGATCTTTGCAAGAAAGTGCGCTTCACAAATAAAACAGAACAAATTACAGCACCCACTTATTCCTGCGCTTTTTTGACAGCTTCCAGCGCAGAGAGCTGGGTAGGTTGCAGCCAACTTTGAGAACAGGTGTCCCCCTCACGGTAGCTACAGTATATATAAACGTTGGCTACAGTTTCGTTTTCGGATTTGCAACAAAATAAAAGATGTGCCTCATTTATTATAAATATTGTTACTAACTATTTACGCTATATTTTTGAGTTTACTCAACTTTTTCGTGACTGAATTGTTACCAAATAACAAAAAAAGAAGGTTAATTATTGTTTGTATTTTTATCTCACTTTTTCTGGCCTTTCTGTCACCATCGCATATGTCACGTGCCTGTTTAACATTCGCTTTCATTTCCACCGCACTGGCACAAATTTCAAATCCGGCAGGCCGCTGTTGCAGTGGATAGGAAAGTGTGATGAGCGGCAAGCGGCGCCTACGTAGTGCACTGAAGCCTTTGAGGAGGAGCCACCCTAGCCGCGTGGAACGCGCGCAGTCGTTTATACGTTCTTTGCACGTTTCCGACAGTTTCGTCGGGCGCGTTCGTCCTCGTTTTTTTTTGTTTTTTTTTAATTGCGGTGGCACTCTGACACCAATGCTTCTGTGTGCACTCTCATGGCGCTAAAACAAAGCCATTACTTCGTCCCGGGGTTCACTACAGGCTACAAGTCAGCTAAAAAGAAGCATGCGTTGTTCGGCGTTCCAAAGGACGAAGCTCTGTTAGCGAAGTGGCCGAGAGCGATCCCACGCACTGACAAGCTGCTTCAAGAAAACGCGGTTGTGTGAGAGCTGCACTTCGGCGAGAGGTACATCTCCCGGCACTTCGAGCACACTATGAATGGCGAAATTGTCCATATGGAAAAGGGTAGGCCCATATGCGTGCTTGCCTTTACGGGGGAAGAGGGGGGGGGGGCGATGGTTCATTGCATGGCGCCTCCTCCCATATAAATCAGTGAATAAGGCAGATTTTACGCCCCCATTTTAGAAGACTAAAAGAGTTCCACGCTGCCTAGTCAAGGTATAGAACACATTTAGCGCCCTTTTCAAGATAACCAGCCCCCTTGGCCCGGGCCCCTCGTGCGGCCCCCTCTGGGTAGGCCTTTCGGAGCTCTTCGCATTTGTAGACGCCCTTGAAATCACGTCTTCAAAGTGGTTTAGCTACAAAGAGCTTCAAAGTGACAGCTTGGAAGAGCTTGTTTCCTGCCTGAAAAAAAAAAAAAGTCACACTGGGCTGAGCACAACATTATCCGAGCCCCACCAATCAAGTAACCAAGTTTTTTCTGCCCAGCCATTTGCCTTTTTACACAAAGGTACTCCACAAGGAGCGAGCACCTTCCCGTAAAAAGAGGAATTAAGTACCTGAAGCTCAAGCGCATCACCTAGACTTGTATCCCAATGTTCTGTGGGGCACTTGTGAACTATAAACGTTTTTTCTTGGGGATAAAAAAGGACGCGCGACCAATTATTAAGAAGGCATTGTTGTAAACAGATAGTGAGTCACTACTCGGAAATGCGTTGTATGACCTGTCTGCAGAAAATAAAAGGTTTTCATCGAGATACCGCTCGTGATTCTCGTCTCTGAGTATGACGTTATGAATGGGGGGGGGGGGGGGTATTTACAAATTAGTGCTTGAGGAAATGATGGTTCGCCGTGGAAGGTGTTGTAAGCAATGGCTCACAACTGACTTCATCGTTCCACTCTTCTACCACTTTTCATCGATAAAATGTGTCAGTGCCGTTACTCGCTTACTTTCGGCCTCCTGTCGACCTGACGATATTTCAGTTCAGTCGCGCACCCGCGTAGGCATCCTGTTTTCCAGAAGCTAATTACCATATTTCCTCGGTTGCCATTTGAGGTCATGCACGAGCAAAAAATTATATTTTAAATGTTTCACATTGCCCGCACGCGTGATTGATTCCCGTCTCTGCGCAGCACATAACTGCCTTGGGTGACATTTTTTTTTTGGGGGGGGGGGGGGGGGGATTCGATTGATATGGCTGTACTCTTTAGATCGGGTGGTGGCTAACGCCACCAAGCCGTTGGATGGATGGATGGATGGATGGATGGATGGATGGATGGATGGATGGATGGATGGATGGATGGATGGATGGATGGATGGATGGACGGACGGACGGACGGACGGACGGACGGACGGACGGACGGACGGACGGACGGACGGATGGATGGATGGATGGATGGATGGATGGATGGATGGATGGATGGATGGATGGATGGATGTGGCTGTACCCTTTAGATCGGGCGGCGGCTAACGCCACCTAGCCGTAACACTTAGTGAACTAACCACTAGATTTATCTTTTTTTTCCCCTTTAAATAGTGAAGTTGAGGCCTGGTACTTTGCAGTGAAGGGTTTAATTTTTACTTGTGCCTTGACTTTAGCCACTAATCAGATAACCTTCTTCTAGTTAATTTTACCCGCTTAAAGTCTATTTTTCCCTCCCTGTCCCTAAACCGCAGTGCTTTGAAAAACTCTGCGCCATCATCCTGAACTATAGGGTGAAGTCCTTTACAGAACATTATCAAGTGTTCAGCAGTTTCCTCCTCCTCTCCACATGCACTGCTTAGCGTGTCTACCCCTTCGTATTTGGCCCGATATGTCTTGGTTCGCATTACTCCCGTCCTGGCCTCAAACAGTAGAGAACTACCCCGAGTATTATCATAGATCCTTTCCTTGGCATTTTCCTGCTTAAAAGTTCGATAGATCTCTAGTGCGGACTTCTTAATCATACCCATTCTCCACATGTCAGTCTCCGTTTCCTTCACTTTCGTCTTAACCGATAGTTCTTTTTGATTTGGCCACCTGCTGTTTTCTAAGTATTTACCAGTCAATTTCCTGGTTCGCTTCCGCCATTTTGTATCGACATTCTTCATGTACAAGTAGCTGAAAACCTTCCTAGCCCAACGCTCCTCCCCTATTTCTCTCAGTCGCTTCTCAAATTTTATCTTGCTGCTAGCTTCCCTGCCCTCAAATGATGCCCATCCCATATCACCTTGTACTCCCTGATTTGGTGTATTCCCGTGAGCTCCTGAAGCAAGCCTACCTATTCCACGTTGCTTAATTTCTAATCGTCCTTGAACTTCTGATCTCATGCACAAGACCGCATTGCCAAACGTCATACCAGGAACCATCACCCCATTCCATATGCCTCTCACAACATCATACCTATTGTAATTCCACAGGGCCCTGTTTTTCATTACCGCTGCGTTCCTGTTACCTTTAGTCGTCACGTATATTTCGTGTTCCCTTAGGTACTCAGCCCCATTGCTTATCCATACGCCCAGATATCTGTATTTATCTGTTATCTCTAGCGTGGTCTAGTAGCTAAGGTACTCAGCTCCTGACCCGCACGTCGCGGGATCGAATCCCGGCTGCGGCGGCTGCATTTCCGATGGAGGCGGAAATGTTGTAGGCCCGTGTGCTCAGATTTGGGTGCACGTTAAAGAACCCTAGGTGGTCAAAATTTCCGGAGCCCTCCACTACGGCGTCTCTCATAATCATATAGTGGTTTTGGGACGTTAAACCCCACAAATCAATCAATCAATTTTTTTCCCTTTCTTGATCGTATAGCATCTTTTCTTCACGCTCAAACTTAGCTGCGCTAAAGTAATACACTTCGTATATAAAGTGGCCAGTTTTTTTAACACTATCTTTCCGCCATCTTTCAGCACGTCTATTGTTATGCTATCCTCACCAGCAGCTTTGCCTCTTCGCATTCCTTCTAGAGATTATTTCATTACTTCCCCTGTCGTTACTGGTAGGATGTCAAATTTATCTGGACCAATATTGTTTCTCACGATATCCTCATGATGTTGTTTTGGCTTCTGTACAGCTTTCTGCAGAACTCTTCCGCCACTTCGACTACCCTATTGATATTGGTTATGACAATGCCTTCCTTTTTCCTTAATGCATATGACCGATTTTTGCCTATGCAGAAGTTTGCCTTGACAGCTTTTAGCCTTTTGCCACTTTTTACAGCCTGCTCAATTCTCTCCCTGTTATACCTTCTGTTGTCGGCTACCTTACGCCTAATGATTAACTTCGAAAGCTCTGCTAGCTCTATATTTCCTGTTGCATTTGATGCTTTTATGGTTTGTCGTCTCTTCATGAAATTTTTTTGTCTCCTACGATAATTTGCCAGTGTCCTGTCAAGTGACTGCACCTCCGACTTCCCTTATACTCTTTGATTGTACTAGTTAGATTATCGTTTATTGTGTCCGTGCTAACGTATGTTACCTCTTTTAGAACCGCGAATCTATTCTGAAGGGAAGCTATGAATTCCCGTAATTTCGCTGTGAACGCAAGCTGATTATTCAGCTTCTTGCGTATAAGTTTATGCTTGTGCTTATTTAGGTCTAGTTGAATTCGAGTTCCTACTATTATATGGTGACTTCATCGGAATATGCCAACTACTTCTACATCCTGTACAATGCCCACGTGTGCACGCAGAATAATGTTTATTTCATTTTTAGTTTCATCATTTGGGCTCCGCCACGTCCACATACAGTTTGACCGTTTTCTGTAGAAAGTATTCAAGATCCGTAAATTATTACGTTCTGCGAACTCAACTAATAACTCCCCTCTGGCATTCTTTGAGCCAATGCCATACTCACACACTGCATGATCTCCAACCTGTTTCTTGCCTACTTTGGCATTAAAGTCGATCATCAATATAAGAATAATGTGTCTTTAATTTAATAATTGCTGACTCTACGTCTTCGTACAAGCGTTCAACCATATGATCATCATGCCTCGATGTAGGCGCGTAGGCGTGTACCACTCTAATCCTGTACCATTTGTTTAGCCTAATTACAATACTTGCCACCCTCTCACTGATGCTATAGTATTACTATATGTTGCCAGCAATATTGTTGGGGTTAAGGAACTACACTCCTAGTTCTCTTCTGTCAACAAATTCACGGTAGCGTAGGACATGTCCGTTCTTCAGCACTGCATAAGCTTTGTGTTTCTTCCTTACTTCGCTCAGCGCTATTACATGCCATTTCACACTTTCTAATTCTTCAAACAGTACAGCTAGACTAGCCTCACTGAATAGCGTTCTAGCGTTAAACGTAGCCAAGTTTAGATTCCCATGGTGGCCTGGTCGGACCTAAGGATTCGTAGCACCCTATACTGCGTCGCACTTCTGGCCGCCGCGTTGGACCGTTGCTTCGCAGCCACTGGGGACTGAGGGCCGAGGGCTAATTGGCAATTTCGTGGGAGGTGGTGACCAAGTAGTGCAACAGGGTGGACAATCCTGCTCTGGTTGGGGGATTGCATTGCACGCAGGTTATCGCCAGTGAGGTCACACCCCAGACTTTTATAATGGCTCCCTGGTTCGCGTTTTAATGAATATATGGTTGAGATTAGTCCGGCGCCAGCATACTGTTACGCCTGGGAGTCAACACCGAACGTCAATGGCTCTGCAAAGGCAATCTGTGTCAAGGCCAGCAATAGAGCCCGCCTGAGAGGATCGACTCAACGACGTCATCAAGCTGCAGCGCCGGTCTGTCACGCAACGCACAGCGAGCTCCCTCAGCCCACGAGCCCGTTGAAGCAATCGGCGCCTTCCAGTCTGGCGAGTCTTACGCAATGCGTGGGAACGTCATTCGTCCTTGGCTGCAACCACGTGCAGCGGCTCCGGATTTGATGAGCATGACGCGGCCCAGCGACGGGCCCCATTAGAGGATTTTGACGTCACGGCCAGTGGCGCTTCTGACTGGACGTTGGTGACTTAAAGGATCCACCCGGTGCCTATTAAAACAGCCCTGCAGCGCGTCGCCAGCAGTAGACCTATGTGTCAGAAGAGCCTCTCGTTTCTTCGAGCCCCTTTCGCAGTCGGCGCGCCCGGGGTCCTTGGCAGCGGCGAGTTTCGTGGCGCCCTTCGTAACAGAGAGAGAGAGAAGCCGACGGATGCGTGCGAGAGAAGACATCTCGGCTCTTCGAGTCCCTAAGCTGTCGGCCCCAGTGCCGAATTTGTAACGCCTCTATTTCTGTGCTGTACATAAACCTTGCCTTAACTCGCCGCCGTCTCGTCCGCTCGTCTATCAGCTCTGCCCAGAAGCAGTCGCGAGCCGGGAAACCTAGCTACCAAACGGCTGGCGACCTTGGCGGCGGAGTTCGGAGCACTGGCGCCTTCGGGACCATGTTGGCGTCTCGCCTTCCTAACAATACGAACCAAGGATCTTTTGCCTGCTTCGCTTTGGTCCCGCTCTCTTTCTCTCATTCCCTTTTCCTTACTTTTCTGTTTCTCATTTCCTCCTCCCCAGTGCAGGGTAGCAAACCAGACACTTGCTTTCTGGTTAACCTCCCTGCCTTTCTTCATACCATATCTTTCTCTCTCTGTCTCTCGCTTAGTACAAGGGGTTCATTCGCACTTTCTGAGCGATGTAGAATACATGACTGCTTATCAGTCATCAACCTCACATTACTGGTAGCTCGTCTGGTTTTCTCTTATTTGTTCCCAACTCCATCTTTCTAGGCATTAGTTAAAAAAAAGGGGGGGGGGGGATTCAAACTTCTGACCTTGCGAGCTTAGCTTATAGCCTAGAGCTCTGGATGACTCTCCGTCTCAAGCGTTTAATCTACCGTGACGTCTGACCTTGCAAGCTTACTTCTCTGAATGACTCTCCGTTTCAAGCGATCATTCTACCGTAATTTTCTTCTTTCGTGCTTGATTTTGACATCATATTCATTACTTAGGCAGAGTTTGAGTTAGCTGAAGAATAAAGCACAAACTCTGATTTTTTTTTTAATATACGTACTTGGTATGGTATGGTGTGAAAAAATTTTAGGTCCATCGGGGCGTCATGAATTAGCACGCAGTTAAAGAAAATTTTAGGAATTGTTCAATAGTCCAACTAAACGGAGCCTCCGTAGTAGCGTGAGCACTGTTTTGAAGTTTATTACGCAAAAATATAGCTTATAATATGTCCAATTTTTATTACGCACAGTGTTGTATACACATTCCTCTACAACTGGAAAGTAAGCTCGTTCCTACCCAATTTTGGAATGAGCTCCCTTCACAAGTCCTTGTAGTGCGAAAGACGCGTTGCTGTTACATTTCGAAAATTCTAACATGTCGTTTCATTCACGGTACATTTCACTTTTTTTATAAAAACGTATTTTGTCTGAAGCGAAATAAAAAAAGCAACTTAAAGCTCACATCAAGCAGTATATATTACACGACTTTGATATCACCGACATCAAATTATAAGTATAGGTAAGAGTAATTGAAGTAAAACGCCCCGAGTCAAATGTTTCGCAGACGACCAGCCAATCATGTTGAACTGCAGCTTGCGTGCTCCTTAGTTGCGTGCTCCTCAGCGTGCTCCACAGCAGCAGCATAGCCAATGATGTCCTGAACATCCCACTTGATTAGCATGGTCATTCAGATAAGAGATATATACGAGCAAACGGAAAGCCATCCGAAATGGCATTTGCATTGGTGAGGTGCTTGGATTCATCCTCCCCGCCGTAGTGGTGTATCATCAGAAAAATGCCATCGCTTGATATATTCGCTCTAGTGAGGACCACTAATTGCTTAGTGCTGTGTGTTCTTGGTTCAGCCACGATACGAGCAGATTGAACGCATATCAGTTATCTGTCTGTTTTGAACGCATTCAAAGTGTCATGCCTATAATAAATAAATCCCATGAAAGAAAAAAGTAACAAACTGGATAGCCGAGCGGTTACGACAACCACCTTCAGATGACACTCACCGTGGGTAGGTGGTTTCGAATGTCGCCTCACGAAAAATATTTTTTGCCAAGGATTTTTTCTTGTTTCTCTATATATCTTTCTGTCACCTTCTCTTTACTCGTTCTCTCGCCCATTGGAGTTATTGCATCCCACGCTGAACAAATTAGTGTATGCCATGTGACAGCGAAGCAGAGGTTGAAGAGAGCGCGTACTGGCTCACGATTTTGTTTCTACGACAAATGGGAAACCTGAAAGCATAGCCGCTCTCAGCAAAATCAACTGTCCCGCCCTCACGCGGTCAGTATCGGCGTCACGCGCTTCCCTACGCCTTTGGCAGGCGCCTTGAAGTGAAAGTCACGATGCGGTGTAGTGCCCGTGACAGGTGAGCGGCACATTCTTGTTCCTACCGTGGTCGGTCATCCACACTGACTTGATGTGCTGCGTGCCTGTGCTCACCTGTTGAATGTCATGGAACGTTTAAAGAATGTGCACTCCCCTTGCCATTCCATCGTAGATGTAACGCGTTCCCGGTACAGTTCCACCGGTCCTGAATGGAACGGCGGTGTTGCTCCGTTCCTCCAAAAATGAACTAGTTTCTGGACAGCCGTTCATTGCAACGCCGCGGTCTTGAAATGTTTTTTTAGCAAAAGTGTTTAGCCATAGTACTCATGGGGCACACAAAAAAGCGCACATTGTCATGACCCATATGCCCACACGTATTTATATATATATATATATATATATATATATATATATATATATATATATATATATATATATATATATATATATATATATATATATATACACGCACCTCCGCTGCGAGCCCTGCGCAGGTGCAGTTTTTTTATTGAAACACGAAACTTCCTTTTTCATTACACTGGACCTTTCGAGGGGGGTACTACAGAGGAAACTATTTTTCGCTATTACTAAATTACAATTTGCCAATCCTGAAAACACCACCCTTACCATGACACGACGTTCTGCAAGCACAAAAACAAAACGTGGGTGGAGCCACCTCGAGATTCCCGCACCTAATACGGTGACGTCATAAATTTTGAAGGTGTCTACTGGGTTCTGCGCAGCTTCTAATCGACAAATATGCGGTACGTTGTAATCTGCGGGTGCCATAGACCTAACAAAGCTTCACAAAATTTCATCAAGCCAGTGTTGCAAAAATACAAAATATACATTTTGAAATTTGCTACGTCACGGACAGACACTTCGGCGCGAAATTTAAATATGGAACTGAAACCCCAATTTTCTCCACCAATACTGAACGTATGATAATGAAACGTAAGACATTAGATCTCTCCGAGTGCAATTTGTCAGTCTAAACCAAACCTTTGTTTTTCTCTTTGGTGTCCCTTTAAATAAAGAGGTCAATCGCTGTATTTACCAGGTCAGTGCATCTATGCAGAACTGCACAAATGCACTCATCAAAGTTTTTTAGTTCAAGAAATTGTAAATGGTGCAAGCCGCGCTTTTACTTACGCTTTTACTAATTGTGTAAGTTGGGGAGGGTTTTACCAGCGGCGTTCAGAATTGCAACAGTTAAGGCATGCAGATGCAACATCAGGAGAAAAAAGCGTCAAGTAGACTAATCGGCTGCTAATGTGCAAATCGTACACATGTTTCATGTAGTAAATATATGTTCGTTCGCATCACTATTCAACAACGTTATTTTTGATACCGCAGAGTTTCTAGCTGCTGCTATTGCAAGGAAAAAAGCACCAAGATTTTTTTTTTCTCCTTTTTATCGCACCTCGCTTGCCAACCTCGCGTGCTGACGTGTCGTTCACACCGCGAACTGCGCGTATTATGCGGTTTCAACTTGAATGGTTTATTCAGTCGCCGCAGCTGCTTCGGCGGAAATGACACTTGCTCTTCCGTGGCAAAGGCATTGTCCATCGCGGAAGTTCGTATTTGTCGTAGTTCCAATGCGGTGACAATCATTTGCTTGTAAATATGCAAACCTGTTCGTGCTTTTCCACTCACCTCGACTCAGCTGCGTCTGGGAAAGTCCACAGGTTCTAATTCTTTGTATACGTTGTGCAGTGCTTCCTAGAGATAGACGGAAAAAAGGTAAAAACATACCCTCATTCACTTTATTCTGCCGGCGCTGTTTGCCAGTATACGCATACAGTGGTCAAATGTAGCTTTTTTTTTTCATTTGGGTGACACGAGTACAGCTACAGAAAAAGTAAAACACTCGTGTCGCGCAATAACGCCTATACGGAATGTAAATGTTAAAATAGCATTTCAAAGCCCTGTGCTTCGTTTCGAGGCACAGATTGTCCTTTTCTACAGCATACATCTAGTATTAGCGAACATTAATATAGTGTACCAGCCGTAATACGTAGAGGCTAGCCGTTCATTTACATTTACATATTTGTCACTCTATATAATACAAACACACTACCGAAACTATGTGCCATCTTTACAGCGTGTGTGTCTGTTGAGCGCAACTAGAATCGAGTTGCAGTAAGCATGCGTATGCAAAAGCAAGTGATCCAACATTTGTGAAGCACTTGCCATGTTACTGGCGCATACGCATCCAGTTTTGTCTCTATACCTGCCTTAGTCATGTCAGCGCTCGCCTCACGTGTTGGTTGAAGTGCTCGCACCCTTCGTTTCGTATAAACGCGCGCACATTGTCGCTCCTGAAGCAGGCAATCTCAATGCTCACAGAGTGACAGACATCCACTTTTTCAAGTTTCCTGGCAGCCCAGCGTCCCATAGTCACACGGATTGTACGCAAGCGCGGACAAATACCACAGACCGCCAGCACACCCAAGTTCGTCATATGAGTTCCCACTAGACACAACGTAAGAAGCTCATCGAAACATCCTCGCTCCAATGCTAGAAATGAAGAATCGTTCACGTCTGTCCACCCAATGAAAAGTTCGCTGAGCTTCGGCAGGCATCGTCCGATGAGTGCGACATCAGCAGAACTTTGCAGAGATGTACCTTCCAAGTCCAGCACCTGCAGCGATGGGCATCCAAGCAGCACATCACTCAGGAGAGCTTCGGAAATGAGAAACGGGTAACCTTCCAGACACAATCTCTCGAGCAATGGAAGCAATGGCCAAGTCACTCTCCTTTTGCTGCGAGACTTGTTATCATTGAGGAAAAAACATCGACCCAGGTCAAGGGTTGTCAATTCGCTGTTTTCGATGACTCCTGTCGAGAAGAACGTCTTCATGTCGAGAACGCAATTGCGCAAAGAGAGGGACATCAGGTGCTTGGAGAAGTCTCGAAACTTGATGCGTCGCTTCCGATGCGCGGCGCCGAAGCTAAAGCCGTTGAGGGCAACCTCGCGGAGGCGCGGATAGGTATAGCTAAGCTTTTGGATGTCCCTGGATACCACTGTCTTCCACTCGGCGCCACTAGTAGAGTTTGAAATACATATCTTCTTCAGGCAAGATGGGCCATCGCCGCCATGATGGCGCTTCACTAACTTCGATAACCGCCTCGGTGCGATGGCTCCAGTTCCGCGGACGCTTTTGTCGCCTGACGAGGTATGCCAAGTGAAGCAGTAGTATCCCTGCGAAGAAGGATGCCATAAGGGTAAAAGTAAACACTTAGTGCCCACTAGTATTGTTCCCAGCCTGTTGCGATTGTGTAAGCAAGACTATTTCACCAGTGTTTCTGCACTGCACTGGGTGCTTGCAAAACAATGGAACGACAAATTATCAGAGTAGACAATACTATGCGCTTGAGTGATGCCCTAATTTATATTAACTAGCGTTCCCTTAGCTAATTTTATCTTTGAGGAAAATGAAATCAAGCATATAAAAACATAGCACACATGCGCAATCAAGGTGGGGTGAAACTTCCTTTCTTCAAAAAAAATTGTGAATTTCGCAATCACCCGATGAAGAATTTATTGAACGTTCATAACATATGTCACACTTAGCTCAGTTTCAAAAAAATTTTTGGTTCTTTTTTGACACGTTGACAGGTAATTCGCGACTACTCTTACGTCATTTCTGCATTTCTCTCAAAACAAAATTTTTCAAACTCATGCACCTTTTTCTCGGCAAATAGCGGGCATAAGAAAACAAAACATTTTTCATGTGTTAGCGGCATATACATAAATTATACTAGGATCAGTAGCTTATGCGCCTTTGTATTCTTAGTATAAAAACATTCGTAAGTGGCAATTTTCATGCCCCAGTAAACGTAAAGAATTAATTTTTCCTCCACGCTCACATTTTTAGTTCCACTGCTGTAAATTGTTCGTAGTTAACTTTTTAAAAATTTTGCAACGCTCCAAAGATAGTTCTTATAAAAAAGTACATATGCAAAGTAACAATTTTTTTAAATACTAAACACTATTTGGTACAAACTTCGAGCTCTGATGCATTATGAAACCCTCGTCTACCTTTAAAATACCTTAGAAATTGCATAACCATTAGCTTTTACTACCCTAGAGCCAAACTTTGAAACTCTCTCTCAAAACCTCATACCACCTTATGCTTCTCACGGAAGTTCGAAGCGACCAAGTCCAATGAATAAACTATGGCCGTTAGGCTGTAATGCAGCAAAGCGTTCTTATCGGTTAACAAGGCAAGAAACGCTGCACTGCCTTGCGTTTAGCGCACGTTCATGAAAACCAGGTGGCCTGTACATGCTTAGTGGCCTATTACACCATGTAAAAACTTATTTACTTAAAACTGACATGTAAATTTAACCATGTCATATCTATAGAGTGATGCATAGAACGTATTTATAGCGTCTATTTTGCCCTCGCACCATTTCCACCTGGTTGCTGCCCCGAGCTTCACCTGCGATGTTTTCTCTAGTTCCTCCCGTGAAACACCCCAGCCTACGTCCTGAAAGATAATTTTAGTGGTTTTACGTCCCAAAACCACCGTATGATTATGATAGACGCCGTAGTGGAGGGCTCCGGAAATTTCGACCACCTGCGGTTCTTTAACGTGCACCCAAATCTGAGCACACGGGCCTACAACATTTCCGCCTCCATCGGAAATGCAGCCGCCGCAGCCTGTGCTGGGTCGGATACCTCTCACTTTATTGGTAAACCACTGGCTGCCCGGCGAATCGAGCCACGAACCACACGCATTAGCGCTGAACTCTGACCACTTGGTCATAGTGTTGTCACCAATTTTTTAGAAAGTACCCTACGTTACAATCAAAATTACGGGACTTTACCCTACAGATTTTTTTACGACCCTACACTTTACCCTGCTCCTAAAAAGAGCACAGCTTAACAACAAAAAGGTATACACTGCCAACAATTCATAGTTCCACACGCAGAAGGTAGTGGCGCTGAAGTCGGAAGCTACTAAAAACTTCCGAAGGGATGATAAAGAACATCACAAAAGATGGGTAGAAAACGGGGTCCGGTATGGAAAGACCGCTCTGGTATAGGTAAGGAAGAGACAGAGATAATAAAATGAGCGAAAGGTAGGCAGGTCAACCCAAATTGTAACATTCGGTTTGCTACTTTGCACTAAGGGGAGGGGGAGTGGGGAAGGAAGAGTCTCGGAAAGCGAAGAGAAAAGTATACGCGCTAGAAAAAGGAAAACGAAGAGAAACTGGAGTAGCAATACTATAACTGCCACATGAAAAGTTCACTAAGGCTTTAATTAATTTTTTGGGGCGAAGACCGTTTCGTGTCAGCATTCGAGCCCTGACTGTTCTGAAAAGGCTCTGTTGTCAAGACAGGCCAACGCAGCATCTAGCGGCCGTCTGTGCGCGCTGTAGCGAGGGCAGCGACTAATCACGTGGTCTATCATTTCATCGCTGCCGCGATGGTCGCAAGCAGCACTGTCTTCCTTGCCAATTCGACAGTCACTAGATATGGTGGAAGCGGCACGAAGCCACAGCGGCAAAGCACCATTGTCTCGAGTCGAGAGAGCCTGGACGAGGGATCGACGAGACGGGTTCAGTCTATGCAGTAGACTTTGTGCGTTCCAGAAGGATTTTAAGTCCTTATTAGCAATATTTCTTATTTTCATGGGAGCATCTGTCCTTGAGAATGAAACCAATTCTTGTACACTGTCCCTGTGCAGATAAGGCAGCTGCATCGGCACGTTCGTTGCCTGACTTGCCACAGTGACTTGGAAGCCACTGAAACGTGACGTCATGTCATTGGATAAAAAGGTGGAGGAGCAGTTCTCTAATTCGCAACACTAGTTGTTCATAAGGTCGCCGGCGGAAGGCTAGTATCGATCACTGTAGAGCTGCATCAGAATCCATGAAGACGCTGCATTTTTTTACTGGTTGGTGGGGAATTACAAGGCGCTACGCAGAGCAGCAAGTTTCGCAGCTGTTGATGTCATTTGCTGGGTTAACCAAATCTTCGTGGTGGTTGCTGTTGTAAGAAAGATCACCGACCCCGCAAACCCATGCATAATGGTTGAGGCGTCAACATATAGATGGCTGTGCTCATTGTACGTCTCGTACAACAACAAAAAAAAAAGAGAAAGTTGTTTGAGCACTGAATACAAGGTCTGGGCTTCTGACCATATTTCTGGAACTCTGTGGATGAGTAATACATCATGGGAAAGTTGGAACTCTGGCTGGAGCTGTTCATTCGGTTGGCAGGCAGTTACGGTATATATATGACAGGAGTGTCACAAAATGAGGCACGTGGTTGGTATACGGGTATATAGGAAGCGTTCTGTCATGGGTATCTGTATGTGAATAAAGTTGACTCACAGTTGAGAAAAAGAACTAGGAGACTCACCACCAAGTATACGGCTGGTATTGCAAGCGACATGGTGCAATGAGCGTTAAGCGAAACACCAGGCAGGCGGCAAACATGAGTAGCAGAGATGGAAATAAATCCCTTTTCTGGGCAACCACCGAAATAGTAAAGCCGACATAACCAAGAGCACATTTTACGAGCACTCACGGGGGTGTTTTTTTTTTTTTTAGTTTGAAGCGAGGTACGGTTGCCGTATAGTACGCGTAGTTATATAGCGAGATTCAGTAAAGAAGACAAATGCACATGCGCGAAGAAGGTGAGTGAACGACGGAGATATTTAACTGAATGTGAATATATCCGCCCGGGTGGATGTACTTCGCCACAATACATGTACATGCATTCTTGGTCTTTAGGAACAACACTGTAAAGGCAGACAGGTCAGCAAATGAAATAAGTAAAAGATGACTGGGGGATCGGTGGCGGAAAAGTAGGCACATGACAAAAAGCCGGTAAACTAACGTTAAACTACGCTAAGGCTGAGAACGCTGGGCTGTGAATTTGTCAGGTTTTTTTTATGGTGATATTTAACGTCCCTAAACCACCATATTATGAGACGCCGTAGTGGGGGGATCCGGAAATTTAGACCCCTTCAGGTTCTTTAACATGCCGCCCAAGTCTGGGCACATAGGCTCCACAGCATTTGCACCTCCATCGAAAAAACAGCCGCTGCAGCCAGGATTCGATCTCGCGACCTGGAGGTCAGCAGCACCTTACCCACTAGACCACCACGGCGGGGCGGTTTTTTTTTTTTCGGGATGAAAACATTGAATTCATCTGACCAAGATTATATGGTACAACATTAAAAACAGCAACAGCATTTATTATTATCATCATCATCATCATCATTATCATTATCATTATCAATTTCATTATCATTATCATTATCAATTTCATTATCAATTTCATTATTATTATTATTATTATTATTATTATTATTATTATTATTACTATTATTATTATTATTATTATTGTTATTATTAAAACTTTCAGCTTAGTGCAGTGCAGGTCACCGCCCAATCACAAAAGGGGCACTCTTCTCATAAAAAAAAAATCACATGTTTCCTTCCGACGCACCCTCACCTAAGATCCCTCGAAGGCAAAAACCACCTTTTTCGTCTTCACCGACTGTATTGATCACCCCACCCTGGATAGATTGACGTATTATTTCCACATTCCTCATGTGCTGGGGACATGCAAATTAAGACAGTTCTGGTGCTATTCAAAGAAATTTTTTTTATTCTCGGACGTATTTCGTCACCCTTGGTGATGTCGCACCGATTATCTACATTTTTCGCTGATCGACGACAAATGAAAAGTGGAAATTACCCTGCGCCTGACAAGAAAATCCCAGCCCTACTACCTCACGCTGCCTGAAAAATTCCAAAAATACCCTACTACATTACGGTGTATAGTGGGCAGCGTGCTTCACGTCCCACGTTAATCGGCATGACTGACAGTGCGGCATGCGATGTTTGTGGCACCGATGAAAATATCAAATACCTGCTGTGCCACTGTCCTCGATATGCCCCCGACAGACAAGTACTTGCCAACGCAATGCGGTGACTGGACGATCGGCCTCTTTCTATGCAGGTGCTATTACAGCAACGTCCACATCCCTCGACAGCCCACAAGACAATGAAGGCCCTCTTGTGTTTCTTGAGAAAGACGGGTTTGTGTGAATGCCTTTGACATGCGGTGGAGTTCTATAGGGTGCAGTGAAATTACTGCCAGTCTCTCCTTGTTTTTTCGTTTCCTTCTCTTTCCTTTTTCTCATCTTTCTTGTCCCCTTCCCTAATCCCCAGTGTAGGGTAGCCAACCGGATGTCTTTCTGGCTAACATCCCTGCCTTCTTCCTTTTGTTCCTTCCGCATCCCTAGAAAGACAGAGACAGAGAAACTGGGAACTGCTGGATCCCCCACAGAGGGTATGAGCCACAAGGGAAGGGCAACAACAACAAGAACAAGGTTCGGTCATAGTGCCGCTGGCTGTAAATCAGAGGGGTGATGCAGCAGATGTGGTGTAGACCACGCAAATCGAGAATGTACGTCACAAGAGGACATCTGTTGTTTGTGTGGTGGACAACAAGCTGCTGACTACTCAGATTGTCCAATTAGACAACAAGAAATGCAAGTTCTCGAGGTCGTTGATAAAAGGAGATGCTCTAGGAAGGATGCAATGGCAATTATCGAGGAAAGGGAGTATGGTTATGCTGGCGCTTGAGCACGTCAAACGTTCACGGAAACGAGAATTGCACAAGCAGTCGAGGTTGCTGTAGGAAAAACTATGGCTAGGGTGATGGATCAACTAGAGCATCGCCGAATGTATTGCACGAGTCAAACAATCAAATGGTGAAGCTTAGAACCCCGCAACCAACCGGTCCTCTCGTGTCGTATATACACCCTACCACCAACGAGGTAAATCTGATAGGTGATAAGGTGCACGCCTCTGATGGATGCCATGGCTCAATTGTGTGCTCATGGGCTAATGGTCAGGAACCCGTGCTGGACTTGAACGTATCTACTGATAGGGCAATCGATGCCCGTACTCAGAAACGCAGCCGATCTTCGCTGAACCATGGAAGCTCTACGTCCCCCCAGGCGAAATTAAAAAATAATCCGGCCAGCAAACTTTTGAAGGAGAGTATCTTGAAGAAAGCTGTATCCACAACAATTTTTTCAGCAAAATTGCATCTTTGAGAGTTTTGCAGTGAAATTGTCGTTCGATATTTGCTGCATTCACTGATTTACACCGTCTCAGTTCTCAGCTGAGTTCCTATTTATTTTGTTGCAAGAAACTTTTATTAATCCAAACAACAGCTTTTATGTCAAGAATTACCGTTTGTTTATGTCCTTGGAGAGGTGGTGGAATAATGATAATGTTATCAAGCGAACTTTGTCATAAAGCTAAAGTAACGTTAAAGCTACTGTCCCCTGAATATAAAATTTTAGTTTTAAAGATAACTCTACCTTCTCGTCAAACTTTTTCAATTGCCAATGTTTATTTTCCGTCAGGCGTACATGACACCAGGCCATTGGACACCCTAATTGGCACGTGTGGAAGAAATATTTTATTGGCAAGAGATTGTAACGCTCATTATGTCACATGGGGTGCAAAAGCTGATGCGTGTGGCAACCATTTGTGGGACTTGTCTCAAAATAATCTCACCTGTCTCAATTCAGGAACACCATCGTACTTGAGAGGTAACAGATCTTCTTCATTGGATCGTACTTTTGCAAGCGCATGTTTTAGTGTTTCGGGTTGGTCCGTAGTTAACTGCGCAACAAACAGCAATCATATACCGGTTACTTATGAAATAAGAACTCCGGTAGTATCAGTAGCTTGCAATGCACGTACATTTATAAGTTATACTAAATTTAAAGAGTGTTTGCTTTCTTACAAAATCAAGTTATAAGCATTTGTACAGTTTTGCAGAATTCCCACGAAAAATCTGAATTAACGGTCACATCTGTGAAGCAGAACGGTAATTCACCGTAGTGGAATCACGATTGTTCCAGGAACTACAGGCGTATAAAGGCAGCCCGGAAAAATCTTTTATTCAATTAATACTTTCAAAACTGGAAGGACTACCAGTTCTATGCTGGAGTTTTTGAAAGAACAGTCTAACAAGCAAAAGAAAGTTACGACATTCGGACGTTCGAGTATTTATCTAAATCAAACATTAAGCGCGCACTCTATAGATTTCCCCGTAAAAAAAATGATACCGTGACCGTGTGCACAGTATATTATTTTGTCTTTGGAGGAAATCAAAGATTCGTTAGATAATATTGGTAGGGGATCAGAGCAGCGCTTTTCTTCCCAGTTATCGTCACCGCCAAAGCAACGACTTCATTGAAATTTCCAGTTCTGAATTGCCAGAGGTAGTGGATAACATTTCATCAGTGGCTCCGGGCCCTGATAGTATCACGTTGGCCGTTTTAAAATTGTGAAATACAGAATATCAAGAGATTTTATTAGATGTTATGAACTACTCAGTCAGGATGGCATGAGTTTTTCCGGCTTGAAAAATAGCTAAGGCGATACCACTGCTTAAAAATCTATATAGCGGGTATGAACTTGACAATATTAGGGCGGTTGCGCTAAACTCACTTTTTGTGAAATTGAATAAATGAGTGTTCACCATCCGTATATCAAAGTTCAATAAAAAGAAAAAAATATTCTATATCTGTCAAGTTGGCTCCAGATAAGGGTGCTCGATATGACATGCACCGATATATATTGAAAGTCACATTGAGCTAGCTCTGCGTGAAAGAAAGTATGCTGCATTAGTTTCGTTGGACATCGCGAAAGCGTATGACAGCGTTGAGCATGTAGTTTTAGTTAATCAGTTGCACACCATGAAACTTCCAAAGCACATTACGGCATGCATTGAGGAATTCTTGCGTAATCGGACATTTTTGTTTTCAAAGCGGCATTTCCTCGTCTACGTACATGCAAACACGAGGCGTTCCACAAGAGGCAGTCCTTTCTCTAGTTTTAGGATTCGCTCGGAGGATTTCAAGCTGGACGGTTGTGCCCTCGTGGTCTCCGACGACAGCGTTGCTCCCGCCGACTGGTTCGCCCTCCGCGGTCTCCTGACGCCATGCAGCTTTCGCATTGCGGTGCCCCGTCCTTGTACTGCTTCGACCGGATCCCCTCTTCCTTATCTCCTTTTTCCCGTCGCTTGCCTTCTCTATCTCTTCATCTATTTTCTTCTATTCTTTTTATCCCTGCTCCCCCCCCCCCCCTACAGTACGCTGCGCCGTGCTTTCTTAAGGGCTTCAGAAATAAGCATCTTTTTCCTTTCTTCACCGAACCACTACCACCACCACCACCACCATTTCATTTTTTAATATACAAATGAGTTTCATACCACGACGTTAGGATGTAAACAAGTATGTTTATGCGGATGACATCACATTTTCTGCTGCGCCCGACAATATTGTCAATCTGTACCAGGTACTACAGTCATACTTGTCAGCTCTAGAAGGGTGGCCTGATGAAATACACCTGCATCTGAACGTCTGAAAATGCTCCGTATTGCAATTTCCTTTGAAAGACCCCACTCATATTACGCTTAGTTATCAATGTAGTGCATTCCGCAAGTAGAGCAAATAAATTACCTTGGTGTGTTATACGATTGCTCCATGTCTTGGAAGGCACACATCGAATGCCTATATAGCATCAAAGGGTGTTCGGTTGGTCGGTTTGTTACGCAAGATTAGTCATTGTCAATTTGACATGCGGAGGCATACGCTTTTGTCAATATACTGCATGTACCTTCAGCCGGTCCTTGAATTTGGATGCATAATATATGCTGGTGCCCCTGCTTATGAGCTTCGTCCTCTTGTAATGCTTGAGAGGCAAGCCTTGCGTCTGTGTTTAGATCTTCCTAAATTTGCAGCCATTAAAGTCTTGTATCTGGAAGCTAGACTCTCATGACTTGATTCGTGTTTCAAATTGTTCGCGGTACATTTTTAAACCTTTATGAATCCCTAGCAAGACGTTCTGAAACAGTTTTGATCTTCCAGCCTGAGTTGTTCGTTGGAGCATATTGGACGACATTTCACACGCCTCAAGTTTTCTATATACAAAGCTTCCTTTACAACTTAAATCTCCATATAAGTGCTGTATCTCCGATAAGTGATAGCAACATCTCTATCAAAATAGTTTGACGAAAAGTTTACAAAACATGCGGAACTAATGTCAGACCACATTTTAAATTCCATTCTGAGTGATTATCTGGTTCATTCGCCAATAAAGACAGTCATTGCAACAGATGCTTCGAAAATTGAAGGAAAATGTGGAATTGGGATACTCGCCCCTATTATAGATTGGTTCTTTTCTCTACATATTCCAGATTCTGTACCCATTTTCGTAGCAGAAGTTTTTGCGATAATGTGGGCTCTTCGCAAATTAACAGCACCAACTAGTTCGGCCATACTTTTAACTGATTCGCTGTCAGTGTGTTTTTCTTTCACTGCAAATAAGAACTCCCACGTGCTGAGTACTTTCATATCGTTAGCTCCACCGTATATACAGTTGGTTAAATTCGTTTGGGTACCAGGCCATAAGGGTTTTTTCCTCAATGAAACGGTGGATTTATTAGCTACGCCATGGTTAAATGTCCCGTTTATTCACTTATTACCAGCATATAAATTCGTTGTAGGAGCTATATTTAGGAGAAAAAATTGAGGTTAGAAGAATTTTATTTGACAGCCATAATAAACACATTAAAATTTCAACACCTAAATTATTGTTTGAACAGTAAAATATGTGATACGCATGCAGTCACTATCACTAGGCTGACGTGTCAAACTCCTTATCTCAATTTTTATTTACACGGAGCTGGTCTGGCTGCTTCCCCCAATTGTTCCGCCGCGTAAGATTGCCGTTAAACAGTCCAAATGTACTTTGGGGTGGGGGTATTTATCTCTAGAATTCAGTGATGGGAAAGTTGCCGATGCCTTGCAAAAGTTTATTAAAGCTTCAAAAAGATTGAGACTGTGGACCATATTAATACTCCTAAATTACTTTTCAAATTGCTTTTCTATTCATTTATTCATTGTTTCTGAAACCATCTGCTTCATTTTTTATGCAAGTTATTTCTAATTGTTCATTTCTGATATTTATTTATCCCTTGCTCTCTTATTAGTTTAAAAAAACGTGAGCTAACAAATTAAAAGTACTTCGTCAGAATTACCCAGTTCATGGCCAATCCCCCAGCATTAAGTGTGCGTCACAGTTTCCAGGCCCTTCTTTCCTTCCTTAATAAGTTATAGCTCTAATCTTTATTATTGATTTTAGTTTCATTAACAAGAGCAAAATCCTAACTGCAAGTTGTGTAACCCTCCAGAAAAATTGATCACATCCTGTGTGCCCTTTATACGCAGGTAAAAGACAATCTCTTAAGCACCCAAAAGAGACTTTTGGGTGCTTGGGAACGTGTGGATCACGCTCAACGCAGTTTAAAGGACCTGCTCGCATTTCTAAGCAAGGCAGGTTTAGATTCCCGTCTTTAGAGAATCTGATAATGTAGAGACTCTTGGACGTGTACTACACCGAACGAGACTGTGTGCAGTGACTCATTGTGCTATACCACAATCACCCCTCATCATATTCTCTTCTTTCTTTCCCTTTTCCCCTTACCCCCGTGTGAAGTAGCAGGCCAGAAACCCGCTTTCAAGGCCGACCTTTCCTCCTTATTCGCATTAAACACCTTCTTCTAGTTTCATTACTTAAAGCATCCGGTCGCCCGGTTCTCAGCACATCCCCTTTG
Source organism: Rhipicephalus microplus (assembly GCF_043290135.1). NCBI lineage: Eukaryota > Metazoa > Arthropoda > Arachnida > Ixodida > Ixodidae > Rhipicephalus > Rhipicephalus microplus. The sequence goes on from NC_134710.1 coordinate 233,713,097, forward strand.
TGGGGGAGTGCCATTTATATATCATATCATCATCATCATGGCTGTGACATCAGCTTAGTCATCAGACGAATTCTTTTTTTTTTTTTGAGTCTTCTGTTCCCACAAGTTGGTGACTTCAATAATTACACTAATGCAAAGGTAATCATCCTGTAATTAACTAGTAATTACAATGGCAATTACCATATGGTTGGCAGTCCTGCTTGACCTGGTAATACCAGAGTAACAAAAGTTAAGAATGGTCACTCTGGCCAAAGGCGCCGGCGCTACGCAGCTTCACGCCAACCGCAAGATGGCAACACATCACTCACCGCTTTCAAGGAAACGCGCGTAATAGTTACCTACTACAGTATCTTCTCTAGTAATACGTCTACGTGCCCTTGCAACTGCGATTGGGACCTTCTTATCCATCTTTATCACCTTGCGCGCATATGGTCGGGCAGGATCTGGCATGAATCGGATGCGAGAGAAGTGCACAAGGCGTCGACGTTGTCACGCTCCGTGTTCATGAGCACATAAGGCAATGAAGTCTGGACAGCAGCAGCGAGACGCAATGAAAGATTTGTGATGACGAGCGCGGAATGCGTCGTAGTCTTCGCTTGTTTCGTCTGCCTCGTAACTTGGCTGCTACTAGGTACGAATGCCATAATTACTTTGTAAAGTGCGTTTTGCATTCGTCGTTGTAACCTTAAACTAACATTTCTCGCATTGTGCTTCTTGGCGCAGAGAGCGTTTTTTTGTGCTCTTTGCTTCATGTACGTATTGTTTTCTTAGATTTCTTCGCGCGCGCACACACACACGCACGCACACACACTGACACACACACACACACTGACACACACACACACACACACACACACACACACACACACACACACACACACACACACACGGCTATTTGGAATGCTGCGCAGCACGTTTGCGAGAAAATCGTTTCATGTCTCAAGAAAGTGATTCGCAGCTCGTTTGTATATGTTTTCTTGGTGCCTCTACATGTATTCAAATTCACTGCATGAGTGAAATTTCGTGAAGAGTGCAGTTATGCTTAGTATATTGTTATCTGTGGTGTTCGCAAATTGACTAAAGCCCTGACGAGTGCAACAATAGAGAAATGGTGAATCTAGAAAAATGTTTGTTAGCTAAAGCTAGGGCATAATCTTTGAGCAAACACTCCTGCCTCGTTAACAGCTTGCATTGAACCTAATATTACTTTGTTTTTGCTGCGGCAACTGCTTGAGACTGTTTTCACTAAAGAGCATTGTGAAGTGCGTGGGAGAAAAATGTTTTTCGAAGGCGGCAAAAAAAAAACGTAGCTAACATTTTTTTTTTCTTTCTTCGGTTCATGCCGGTGTCAAGGGCTGCGGCAACTACTCACGTGCGGCTTTGTGCCCTGTATGTGTATTAGTGTGCATTTATTGCAGTTTTACTGTTGTGCGGGTCATCTTATAATCTTGACTTTATGTTTATTTCTTTTGTCTACTATGCACTTATGATACTGCAGCTGTATTTCCACGTCTTGCAGTGCAATGAACCTATTTCTTCGTTCATCAAACATTTAAAAGTGCGCATGTGCTTACCAAGAATATCGCTTGAAAATAAAAGTTTTCACTCCTCCAACGATTCTCATGATTTATTTAGAGTGTGTGTATAAGCATAGTGTGCTTGCCGCTTTGGCGGTGAACACCGAATCATATTTGAGTCTGCTGCGACGATGATATTTATTCAGTGCTGCTACACAGCAGGCCTAGTGGAACTCACAGCTGATACTCTATCTTGCTTTTTCTTCTCATCTTCCCCGTTTTCAAAACAAATTCAAGATATCTAGGCCTTGTTTTACCCTTTGAACTCGCGTTTTACTAAACAATTCCGCTTTCCGTCTCTACCGTAGTGGGGTTTGACGACCTCATTTTACTGGTACATGCGGCATTTATTACGTTGGCGACCGTCGAAAGTTGTTCGTGCTATTCAGGTTCCAGCCCCTGGTGCGGAGAAATTCCCACGTTATGTAACATTACCCACGTCTCCTCAAAGCATCCCCACACCTGAGACAATAAGCTGCAGCACACACGTAACAGCAGTGAAAGGCACGACTGTTCAGCTCTGAGCTGGCCGATCAGCAAGCGTCTGATCGTCTATAGGTTAAAATGCAGACTAAAGCCAGTTGGGACTTTTACCAATGCTCCCACCTCCCGTAGGAATAAATTATGCTTTATTAAAAATTGCCTATTATGTGCTTCGGTTGATTAACCTTGCTTATCTCATTCTATTTCTAAATGTTTTCTTTTTTGGTTCTCTGATTTGTTTCACGAGGTGAGTAGCTTCAATTTGCTCTATTTTAACCTCTGCCTTGCACTACACCTGTACATCATTCCTTCTCTTTTCTCTTTTATTCGCACAAACGTATACTTTGACTCTCACCCAACACACTGGCCGCTTGATCGCCTTTTTCACCACGGCTAGACAAAAAAAAACTGTCATACTCGCGTGCTACCACAAGGCTTCAAAAGAAAAAACAAAACAAACATTCATGGTTTATTGGCAGCGCACCCACACACAAACTGGACAAGGACCACAATTGCACGGCACTGTGTATTCGTGTTTCTCTTTGTGGGGGCGGTGCGCCGTTACAACCAACTAGCCCAAGTTGCAGTGTGAACAAGCGGGCGCACGCACGCGCACACGCTCGCACGCACACACACACAGACACACACAAACAAAAAATGCATATCGCATATATCTGCACATATAATCACGCTGCTGCCGATACAGCTAACAAAGTACACACGCAATACGCAGCGTCCACTCAAACTATTACTCACCAACAGCTAATGTAACACAGCAAAAAAAAAAACTGCAAGTATTCTACATCACCGCACGCACAAATCTACATTCGCCATCGTACATGGGGCGATTGTGAGCACTCCACATTGGCAGGACACTTTACGTGGAGAATAAAACGATTTTCCGGATATATGATTAGGTGAGGCAATGCTTAAACGTGCAGAAATATTCACAAAAGCTGAAAACTGCTTTAACGGTAGCAAATGGCTGTGAACTTAGATCCACGCTTGTTCAAAACCAGTTCACGAACAAGAACAACGTTTTTCATTCTTAGTTGACTGCAACTGAGGAGGAACATGCAGGTTAGCAACGGAAGCAACTGCTGTCGCTGCTGACCATTGTGATGTTCTGGGTCCTCTGAAAGAGCTCGGTATTGTGCCATTCCGGGCTTTTGCGTGCGAAAACGACGACATGATTGTGAAGAACACCATAGTGAGAGAATCGAGGTTCATTTTGGCCACGTCGGGTTTCATAAAAACTTTCGGGTCGGCAATATTTCTTGTGCTATAAGCTCGTGCTAACCCAAATGCATTCGCAAAAAATCGAAGTGGCTAGTCATGGCAACTATCCCAGTACATTTTTTACTTCAGGAAAAAAACTACAAGAAACAGCGAACTTACTTCTGGTGCTTTCCTGTCAAAGACGCTCAACTGCGCCGGGGATGGGCTGTCGGTGCATTCTTGTTCGGTCTTCTTATGTCCTGTCAAGAAGGTTTTAACCCACTGAATTAACTCAGTATTGATCATTTTGAGTTCTTCGAAGCAACCGAGTAATTCAGTTATGCAACTACGGGCCCAATACTGCCGATCCCGGTCTCCACACTGACAGGACCATAGGCGGGCTGGCTCGAAACCAGTGCGTTGCTACACTTTTCCTGCTGAACTGAAGTCAACTGAAGCGTGTGCTGCGCAGGGGAGAAGGACGAAAAGGGGAGGTGTCGTGCCAGCGAGCAAGAAAGGGCTTTGCATTCTGCTCGTGGCGAAAGAAAGCAGTTTTGTTTCTTGTTATCAGACAAGTTTGTTCGCAGGCCGGTTGATAGTGATGCTGATAATGTGAAAAAAACGCACATGCGTCAGTTTTTCAGCTCGTCACGTGACCTGACCGTTGCTTTGGTCAAGATATACAGCCTTCTTTTTTCGCAAACATAATACAAGCCTCGTATAATAAATGTTAACAATGTAATTAGTCTAATTAAGCTGGTTAGATAGTAGTTATTGATAGATTGACCTATGTGACAATCTAACAAAATCAAGCCTTAACGGTGCAGTGTCAATTATTTTCAATAATATAATTAACCTAGCTATTATGCGTAACTAAGTTGAATAATTTACATGGTTGCGTGATTGCGAAGCGTGTACCGGCATGTGAATGCACGAGTGCCTAATCAGAGCCTCCTTTATTTCTTTCACTGTCAATGCAAGCAAGCGCTTCTCAACGGGAGCCGTCAGTCCGCCTATGTTCAGGGTGTGGTCATGATGCGGCACGACATAAAGGGTAGCGCTGCTCGCATCACACGTGCGTCTGAGTGCTTTCCCCCGGAGGAGGCGCTGCCCCAGAGATGCGATAGACGTGTTTCCCACTCTAGTATCATGCGTCTGTCAAATTTCTTCCTTCCGGCTCCTTTTTTATGGCTCGAAGCGACGCCGCCACCACATCACGGCGCAGCGCATGTGGTATCGTTGCAGTGACGCTTCCCCATTGGTTGCCCGCATAGCGCCACGAACGGCGACACGCTATCTCAAAATACCGTTTCTTTTACAGCGCCAGCGTGACAACCAACTTTATGAACACGAGGAATGCAAAACGCCGCCCCACACACTGCAGACAACTTAACAAAGAATTACTTCACATGATTTCCGTCGTGAGGCACTACACGATGGGCTCTCTCTCCCATGACTGCAAAGCACTCGCGAAGGCTAGGCGACGGGCGAGAGCAGGACAGGGTTAGAGGAAAGAGTGGTGAACGGCTGTATCAGGCGCATTTGGCTGGCTTCAATAAAATTGAGGCGCTGGCCTAGTGAAGCCAGGACCAGCCGAGTGGTGACCAGCTATGCTGTGCGCCAGCCTTGCGTGACCCAGTGCAAGCTGGGTATTTTTGTGTGTAGTTTTCAAAATTTGACCGCTGATCGTGGCCGTGCATGATAAGCCTGCATTTGTATGAGGAACGCTACATATTAGTTTGACAATCACTATTGCCCTTTTTCAAAATATGCACAAACGTCACAAAAGTGTTATAAAATCTAACGCGATTTGTGAAACTACTGCTGTGCCATCAATTCGTGGAAAAGCCAGCTTCGGCTGCCCAGGGGGCTAGCTAAAGTATTCTACCACCGAACGATATAGGTAAACTGCTATAACGTCATGATATTTTTAGGAATAACAAACTACTGCATCAGTGTTTACTTTACTGCGATGCATCCAAGCCAAGCTATATGCAGGATCATATCGTGCGTTCTTATTGAGTTCTGTAACACCGCTAGCTAGGGAAATAGATGCGTGTTCCTTAGGATGAGAGGCGAAAGTTCTGACGGGAAATGACAACCTTCGCCAAGGCAGTTATCTCCGCTCGCTAGAATGTGTCGTACAGGGGTATACTGTTGACACGTGAAGTGTTGAAGTGACATGGCTCACATGTCCAGCATTTTAAATTTCTATGTACCACGGCGTGCTCAATAGCAAAAGCTTTTTCACGGGATAAGAAAACACACTAAGTACAAGAACTATTTTTTGTATTCCCCCTTCTACCGTAAAAAAAAACTATGAACCATCTCCCCGAAGGCAATCCTGATGGGATGTGAAGCAGCAGTGGTGTGTACGGCGTTGACCCGGTTGAAATGGATGTAAACGCGGGTGCTGGAAGAACGGTTTCAATCGAAACTCGGTGTAGTGTTTACTCGGGTAAACGTTTGTTTGAAACGCAGACACTGTAGGCGGGACGCGTTGAAGACGCTAGCGCTTGGCTTCCTTGGCTCGCGTCTTGTCGGTGCACCCACGCACCGTCTGTTCTCTCGAACGCGATTGGTGTTCTTGACTCGCACCTCATCGCTGTCGCTGGTCTTCCACTGCCGACGCTTGTGTCCGGCTTCCCTGGCTCGCGCCTCGTCAGTGCTGACGTCGGCATTCGCGAACACGATCGGCCTCGCTAACCCTCGCCACGCCGGCGAAAGCTGGGAAAGGTATGCACACTCTAGCGGGAAGCATGCCGAGACGGTGCCCCGCCCGTCGGCGCGATCGTGCGGCAAGTAGCGGCGCGCTGTCCACATTGTCGGCGCCACAAGATTGTCAAGGTGCGCGCAGCGCACGCACTCGCCTGCCCACGGATTGTCGCCGACAGATGGAGAGAGGTGGCACGGGTAAGATGATGCCCCCTTGAGAGGGCTCAAGCGCTGCGAGTGGTGGAGAGGGTGATGCGTTAGAGAGCTGACACGCGGCGAGCACGCGGCAGGCAAAGGAGAAAGACGTCACCGCGCCCTGGTAGGAGGGCGTGAGTTGCTTGGCACCGCTCCAACACCTGCGGCGAGAGGAGCGGTGTGGATGGACGGGCAGCTTTACACAGGCTAATCAAAGAGCTGCTTCACATCTAAAAGTATACGCTAATTTACTTTACTGAGGTAACACAACACCAAAGCCTTTCGTTCAGAATGTATTCGAGAGCATGTGCTTTATCTAAGAAACATTGTGCAGAACTTTGGCGGTGCACATCGGTCTAAACAAACGTGAAGTCGCACGCCAACATTTAACTTTGCTTTCCACATGTCAACCTATTTTATAAGCACGTTCGAAGAGTAGTATAACACCTCCTGAAAAGCGGGTGCTGGCCCCGCCGCAATGGTATATAATGGCTATGGTACTCGGCTGCTAAGCCGCAGGTCACCAGATCAAATTCCGTTTGCGGCGGCTGCATTTTCGATGGAGGCGAAAATGCTGTAGGCCCGTGTGCTCAAATTCGGGTGCACGTTGAAAGACCTCAGGTGGTCCAAATTTCCAGAGCCCAACACTACGGCGTCTCTCAAAATCATGGTTTTGGGGCGTTAAACTCCACATATCAATCAATCAAGGTGAGTGCTGGTTACCCTTCTATTATTCGTTATTTTTAATTGACAATATTGCCACGGTCATTTCTTATCTTGACTTTTGTTTCATTCCGTTAAAAAGCCTGTCAGGAAGGCTCAGCGCCAGCATTGTCTCGTTGTTCGAGAATGTTCCCGATCATTGTACGCCACTCTGTTAAGATTGCACGCAAGACGCGAACAGTCGAGATTATTCCAGAGCTTTTGCGACGCCCAATGATAAGACTGGAATATTCGACGGCACCTATATAAATGCCGACGCGCTTCACCGTTTGTAGGTTGATCGATGGCCGACGCTCTGTTCACCGTTATCAGTGGCAGTGTGTTGCTGTAAAGTGACTTTCTGTTTGTGGCCACAATTCGGCCAAATTAACAGTGCCCCACCGCGGTGGTCTAGTGGCTAAAGTACTCAGCTGCTGACCCGCAGGTCGCGGGATCGAATCCCGGCTGCGGCGGCTGCATTTCCGATGGAGGCGGAAATGTAGGCCAGTGTGCTCAGATTTGAGTGCACGTTAAAGAACCCCAGGTGGTCGAAATTTCCGGAGCTCTCCACTACGGCGTCTCTCATATTCATATGGTGTTTTGGGACGTTAAACCCCACATATCAACCAATCAATCAAATAAACAGTTTTCATTGGAACATCGAGTCTGCTCCCTTGGTCCACGTGACGGCCCCATGACAATATGTTAACACACGAGATCGAAAAGAAGGTGTGCAGATCACTCACAGTTACCAGTGCTGACACTAAAAGTTCTCAGACTGCTCTCTGTCTCTCTCAAAATCCATGCATGCCCTTCTAACTAAATGTCAAAAAGGCGCAAAGAAACGTAGTACGAAATTTGCAGTAATTTAAATTCGAAGCTGTTAGCCATGCAGTGTTAGCCACAGTTAGCCAGTCACAAAGTGCTATACAGGCTATGAAGTGCTAACTATATGAGTGGCGCTGGTTACAATTTGTAGATATATCTAGTATATACACACACATAAATACCTAGAAATGTCATTTTGGAATGCTGGAACAATCAAAGTATAATTGATAAAGTTAACAGGGTACGGCTGGTATGCACAGAGGTAAGTTTCTTTCTTTTTTGGACACTGTCAGTTCTCTGTATTTTTTTACACTTCAATCAAAGGTACACTTAGTGAAAAAGAAAGGCAGCAAAAAGTTAGCAACTGCAACATTTACAAACCTATGTGAACTTCACCATATGCCGCTGGAGTTCTGTTAATATAAGAACATATGAGAGGTACTGAAAGTCGCGATTACTGCTCAGCGTTTCGCGGTTACGTTACTAAAATAAAAGTTCACTAATTAGACCCTCGTTAATTGGGTAAATTGGATCATTTGGAAGAGTTGGCTGGTACCAGTCATAGTTCAGTGGGATCAAGCTCGTTTTCATACGATCACTTTTGGTTGCAACCTGGCTCATTCGGACGATCTCCGGAGCGCGCCGAATGCGAAGACGCAAAAACGGCGTTCGCGGACAATCGGAACGATGCGTTGCTGTCTGCGGCGGCTATTAGGGAGTTTTAGAATACCGTTCGCAAGCACTGCTGGCGCTGCGGGTGTAGAAGGCGCCATATGAGATTTCGAATAGCATCTGCCCTGCTGCAAACCGCAATGCTCTATCGCAGCGACACCGTGGCCTCGAAACCACCGCTTGCGGGCCACATGCAGGCCGCGATCGCCGCACGCGATTTCGGATTTCCTGCGTGCGCTCCGTAAACGCGAACGCCGACTCACGTTACGACGCATGCGCAGTGGCAGCGACCGCACCACAAGGGCTCACGGTGCGCTATTCTAAAGCTCCCTATTAAATTCGAAGCATTTCTTTGCGCACTGTAAGGACTTTTGCCGTCTATCTGCGTATCTATTTATCTATCTAGCCTCTTACATCTTTGTGCTCTCGTCACCACCCCCTTAACTTGGCGTGAACCAAAATTGGCATGAAAGGGTGAAATTATTTGACGAATACGACGTGCTGTTCAAAACATTAACAATGTCCCAATCCTGTCGAGTACGTCGTCAAACACTTCGCGCCAGACAGTGCCAAATACCTGCGGGCGGGTATGCACCACTGGTATGCGGATATATGTGCCAAAGGTGATTGAAACTTGGTATCTTACCCAGGAACGACAAGAACACATATGGGTAATTTTAACGCATGAGCGTTAAGAAAAAGCTGAAATCAGTAGCATTGACCCGACAAATGCATAGGATGAATCGAACCCCAGCATTCTGCGTGACCATAAAGCATTCTACCTCAGAGCCACGCCAGCTCTTGGAACTATTTTTCAAGTAGACACTAATGTTCGTGAAGCGTCAATCGTGGTTACAGTGCTTACTATCCATTTTTTTAAACATTAGATGTATATTCCTGTGATACAGCCATGACGTCTGGTAAACGTTAATTGTAGTTAGGTGCAATGTGCTGAAGTCGATATACGTAGCAGTGTAGAGGGCTACCTTCATCGCAAGCACCAGCGCTTCATATCAGCGTATCGCTTCTGGTGTCGCTGGACTCATGTTCCTGTAGGCACCGTTGCGCAAGGGCGAACAACTGGTTATACGAACAGCTGCAGCTGTTCAACATATGTCTGTGCGTGCAACCTTTGTACATATATTTAGCGTAATTTCATAGCGTGTACGTAGCTCAATTTAAGAAATTACAACATGGTCACCTTCCCTCCGCATGCTTCACACAACTTCAATTTCCAAGGTGCGTGGGATCTGCCGAATTTTATTCATCAGTTAGTGACCGTGGTTTTGTCCACATACAGATTCTGAACACCGCAGCTTCGTTCTAACTTAAGATGTGTTCGCAGTCACGAAATCTGTTGAATATGAATAGCTTCTCCTCCCGTGCAGAGAGTTAGTACGCACTTTTGGGAGTGGGCGAAGTCGTTGAGGTTGGTGAGTGAATCCAAATTTTGACCTAGGTGTGCCGGGAACCAAGTGATTGTGCACATAGTTGTGATCCTGTATTTCTCTCTCTATGGAGCCTGAGGCAAACGTCCGGACTGCCGATCCAGACTCTGAATATATTTGCGTACTCTGGTCATCCTAGAGTGCCAAAGAATTAGCAACCTGCTCCGCTTCAAAAAAGGTGATCCCAGTCAGGGAGGCCGACGAGATGATTTGACCTCTGTTATCGATTGTTACCACGGCATAGTGAGATAAGTGTCTATATTGTGCCGAATCATACTAAGCAGACCGATTGGGGACCATCCCTGATCTTTTTTAGGATCGCATTCACTCTTGCTGCCTATGCCTTCCCTCATTATCCAGCGGATGCATATTGCGAGATATCGGTGCAACAAGAATACTTTCTCTTTGCTCCACGGTGATTCAATGGCTTCTCTCCTCTGCCAACACCGAGTTGAGGCCCAAAATGGCTAAGATTCTTCCCCCTGCCAAAGAGCATGATAGTCGAGCTCCTTTCTCGCTCCCTTTTCTCGAAGATTCTCGAAACACCAGTACTTTTTTTATAAAAAGTATGCAGATGACTGTCTCCAAACTTTAATCTGTTTTCATTTAGGAGCTCATAAATTGTTCCTTTTAATTCATTGATATTTGAATAATAATAATTGTTGAGTTTTTACGTCACAAAACCGCGATATTATTATGAGGGACGTCTTATTAAAGGTTTCGGAAATTTGAACCACCTAAGATTTTCAACACGCACCTATTTTTAACAGCACACGAGCTTCTAACATTTGCGCCTCCATCAAAAATGCATCTGGTGCGACCGGGGTGCATTGATATCCTAGTGCACCGCTTAGGGCTTTACTTGACGGGTTGGCACACCAGGGCCAGTATATTTTAACAATGCCTTATTCAAGATTATGTGCTAATATTTTCATCTGTGCTAACCTTGTCATTCAGCGTTTATGTCTGGCTGATACCTTTTATCAACGCCTTGGAAGATGTACGGCCAAAATGGTACACGGCTTTGCGAAATAGTGACTTCAGCCCTTCCCTATTTGAATGAAGGAATAGTTGAGATGAGAATCATGCTTCAGGGAGATATGCCATCCTGTGCTTAGGATGGCTATGGTGGTATTGAATGGGATGCACAGGCACGATACCAGTCTGGTAAAGTAGTGAGTGACAGAGCAACGAGAAAAGCATAATCGTGTGGTTTTGCAGCGGTGCTTGAGCGCTGAAGGGTTCACTGAAGGAAAGTTCAGTTGGATGTTCAGCCTCCATCTTTCCCTGAACGTCAGTCTTCTTTTGATTGCAAAACATGCGTTGTAGCTCTTGCTCTGCCGGCCGTGTTTATACTATCAATACCTTATGGTGGTGTGCGACGGTCTTGAAAATGCCAGATATAAAGAGACTGAGGTGAAAAAAAGAAATTTAGGGGGAGATTAATCCGAACAAAAGTACAAGAAGGGCTAAGTTACCTTACACTCCATAACACCGTAAATGTAGCGCGAAAAAACACGGACAAAGAAGGGTACGCCACAGAGGTATTGTTTGTACACCATGATCGCACGACACGAGAACTTGTCGAGGCCTACCACATTAACTCGAGGGCTGATTGATTGATTGAGTGATTGATTGATTGATTGATTGATTGATATGTGGGGTTTAATGTCCCAAAACCACCATAAGATTAGGAGAGACACCGTAGTGGAGGGCTCCAGAAATTTCGACCACCTGGGGTTCTTTAACGTGCACCCAAATCTGAGCACACGGGCCTACAACATTTCCGCCTCCATCGGAAATGCAGCCACCGCAGCCGGGATTTGAACCCGCGACCTGCGGGTCAGCAGCCGAGTACTTTAGCCACTAGACTACCGTTAATTTTTTTCTTTATTACCTGTTTTTTTTAGAGGTGTTCACACAGAAAAATGAATGATAAAATACACTTGGACCAATATTTGATCTGAAGTGCTCACATCAAAATGTTTTCAGGTTGCACAATTCCTCTAACATTGTTAACCAGCTGGGAGGTTCTTCTTGTTGTTTATACACCTCAGTGGTATACCGCATATTTGCAAGTAAGTTCTCCTGGACAGGACGTATGTTCTGGTCAAGAAGTCTGTAAGCCATTGTGGTCTGCCAGATGCTGTGAAGGCTAATTAACATAACCATGTTGTATGGTATGCCGTCCTCATTATCCATACAGAGAAAACGAATGCCATGACTTGTAATGGGGAGATCTTTTTTTAATGTTCTTTGAAGGATGTCCCAATGAAAGACAGCGTCCCAGCAATGGATAAACACATGTTCTATTGTCTCAGGTGTTTTACAAAGTAAATAATTGGTTGTCCATGGTACATCAATTCCCTTGTCCGCTAGCCACTGCTTTACGGGGAGAGTCCCGGAATGCTATTTAAAAAATAAAGTTTTCGCCCCTACTTTTACTTTCATCCTTTTGACCCTTTTCAAAACGTCCTGTCCGGGTCCTCCATTGAACATAGATCTGTACGAAGGTATTGGGAACAAGACATCATGGAGATCCCTGTACAGATACTAGACCACCGTTAACGCGAGGGCTGCTGTGTACGTTGGCAATCCTTCTTTGATCTTATCAGAAAAAGAAGTCGCGCTACTCATGGAAAGGTGGTAGACCAGTGGGGAGGGGGTGCAGGAGGTGTTTTCTTGGTCTGTATTAGTGCCTTTTGTTTCGCCTACGATGCGCATGCGCGGGATTTTGTTGGGCACCTAGTGTAAGTGTTATATATTTTCGGTTCAAGCATTAAAGCTTTCAGTTGGGAGTAAGCGCTTGTAGTGTACCCTTTCATGTCCGTGTTTTTTGGCACTAATTTACGGTGTTATGGATCAGTACCAACTCGCTCGCCTCTCCGTTTTGGTTTACCTCACACTGTTTCGATTATACCTATCAATTTTTTGTCTGCATGCACACATTAGCAAAAGCAGTAACAAGAGAAAATTCTCAATCACTACGGAATCCATTGATTTCCTAAAAATCGAAAGTATCTTGCGAAATAATCCCTAATACGAGAATGGAAGGCATAATGGGGCGTTGCAATTGCTGTATTTATAGCGAACCTAAATTTGAACACTCCAAGTGTGCACACAAAACGAAGAAAAACAGACGCAGTCACGCATGTCTCTTGATAAGTTGCACTGTACCTTCAGTTCTCATTACCGCAGTACCTGCTTCGGGAAGCACTCATGATTCGTGCATAAGAGAGCGCGCATGCTGCTTTAGCAGCGTGCACCGTCTTGCAAAACATCTATAGTTGCTGAATATCACTTTGCTGCAGCTCAGCAACACACTGCGAGGAGGGAGCAGTGGCGGACACCTTGTTTTGACAGCCGCCCCGCCAACGGAGCGAACCGAGGTGTGACCCCATTCGCGGCCTCCCATATAGAGGCCCCGAACGTCCTCTGCCGCGCCACTCTTTCAGCATGTCCCCGTGCGGCGTACTTCTCGTGGTCCTGGTACTCGTCGCGGCGACGTACGCAGGTCCCTGCGGTGAGTGCGACAGTCGGGAAAAATTCGTGAGCTGGGGGAACGTTACGCCGGACTATGCGTGACCGACCTGTTCTCTCGACAATTGGTAGTGACCAATCGCGGCGTTGCATTGTATGACATGCTGCGCTCAATACCAGCGAATTGTCTTACCGCTGACTAAAACTGCGCCGTTGTCTAGTGTTGTCGCTTGTTTGACGAATCGCGGCGCCGTTTTCGTCCGCTTTTTCTAGATATACGTGCTAGTTAGCGTAAGATGGTCGCGTATTGAGACACTGCAGGTCGGTGCTTGAGCTCCGACCTTTCAGAATGCGTCAATGGTGAATAACGGTAACATTAGCTTAACTGCACTAAACGACAGTTCAAACATTTGTTCCTTTAAACACAATCTTGCCCCCCGCCCCCTTGATTGTATAGTCAGCTGTTGTGCTCACGAGGAAATAGCACACTTGTCTTGTACTTGTATGCTCCGGTGCTTTACATTTATTTTTTCCCTGCTACAGACCACGCGATGAGTCAGCTACTATCCTGTTTTTTTTTTTAAGAACAAAGATTATGAAAGCCAACGTCATTGTGCATAACAGTTTGTTTTGGAAACATGTCTATCTCGCTAATTCTCATGACCGAAAAATGTTTGGAACAGCGATGTATTCTTTAGTGAATTATACACATGCAGTCGTTTGAATAAATTCGGATCCTGTACTAGCGTGAGACGAAACTTCGCCTTCTTGATACGGTGAGAATCATGAAATGCATAATGTTTCTGGAATCTCAAAAAGACAAGGTGAAAATGTGAACTGGTTTTGTGCTTTTATTTTGCTTTTTAGTTTGCACACTATAAGAATATTGTACCAAGTCGATGATTTATTGAAAAACTGCATTTTACAGGAGACGATGAAGACCCAGACCGTGCAACATTTTGGTCTTGCTTTGCGAGGAAGCTAACCGCAACGGTAAGATTATGTTGGCCCATATTTGCGAACAACGCCGCCAAAAATTTCATCTTTTCTCCGCTGCCTCTTTATGTACTATCTCTAAAATGCCTTGATGCCGGCACAGTTCACAGCACTCAACAATCACTTGACTAGAAGGGACTGCAAAGTTATTTTTTTATTTCAAGGTGGGGAAATAATTTTGCGCTTTCACGTATTCCTAATAAGAAAGCTGTATAAATTTGGAAGCACAGAAGGCATATCATAAACGGGATGCGCACGCCCAACCTAAGCGCATTCGGTATGGCACGACAAGATAAGGTTCTAGGTACAGATCATTCCAACGCTATGTTGTTTCACCTTCGACGTTTCTCTCCATTTTACTGCGAATGTTGATGATGACTGATTGATATGTGGGGTTTAACGTTCTGAAACCACCATATGATTATGAGAGACGCCGTAGTGCAGGGCTCGGAAAATTTTGACCACCTAGTGTTTTTTAACGTGCACCCAAGTCTGAGCACACGGGCCTGCAGCATTTCCGCCTCCATCGAAAATGCAGCCGCCGCAGCCGGGATTCAATCCCACGACGTGCGGGTCAGCAGCAGAGTTCCTTAGTCCCTATACCTTCGCGGCGGGGCTTTACTGCGAATGTTAACAGACATTGTACTTATGCCGCACTGCATAGGGAAAGAAAATGTTAATCTTCAACGGTGGCATACAGTGGCTGCGGCGCTGAACTGATGCCCCGAAGGTCGTGCGTCCGATCCCGGCCGCGCCTCCCGCATTTCGATTAAGGTGAAATGCTAGAGGCTTGTGACAGTCAGAGCTACCAAATGTTACCGAGTTAACATGAAAATACACGTTGTAGAGCAAGTTAGCGAAACCACCTTGCTTAAAATGTTGTTGTGCTACATTTGACGAGGACATGAAATGTTACTCTCTGTCTTGTCCTCGTAAAATGTTGCGCTGCAATATTTGAAGCAAATAATCGTCAGGAAAAAAGACCCCCCTCCCCTAATTATGGGCGTGGCTTCTGAAAAGAAGCGCACAGTTAATGTATTATCTCATGGTCGGATATATTTTTATTACAATAAAAAAAACGTCACTCAAATACGACAGGGTGTCGGAAAAAACCACTTCAGTTATTTTGTACAGTAAAAACATGCGCAGTAACGAAAAAATATCGCTCACTTTTCAGCATTGTCTCCAGGGTCTCCATCCGGGTGAATGCGCGTTTGCCAGCGAACGTTACATGTTGATTCCCAGAGAGCATGTTTCACTTCACTCAACTACACAAAGCCGTCGTCAAACGCGCTGTTGTTGAACGTGATGGTCACTAGAATAACTATATTTTCTAACACAAAACATTCAAATAGGCCTAACAACATGACAAGAAACTGGAAAATTCTGTACACAAACGATTCTACGAAAAAGTAAGCCCAAATCTTCGTATTATAAGCGAAGCTCGCAACTCTGACAAAGCTAGTGCACGAAAAAAATATCTTCAGAGGAGCTAAATTTCCAGAGTCTTCTCTACGGCGCGTCTCATAATGATATCGTGGTTTTGGAAAGTAGAACCCCAGGTATTTTTAACAAATGTTTGGTGTTGCTATTATCATCACCATTTACGAACGTCGTTTTACCCACCATTCATGGTTGCTTAGCACTACAGGTAACGCGTCGCGCTGCTGAGCTGTAGGCCGTGCCTTTCATCGCAGCAGCCGCACCTGGAAGGGAGCTAAATGCAAAAACACCCACGTAGTTAGTTTTACGTGTATGGTATAAAACTACCGCTGATTAAAACTAATTCCGAGTCCCGCACTTCAGCCTTTATCGGGATTACATCGCCATTGTACAATGTAAAACTCAAGATAATATTCTTATCGCTGCTATCTTCATCGCTGCTACCAAACTAAGCGACTACTTCGGCATTATTGCCCTTTCACCACATTAGACAACATCACCTGCTTTCACAGTTAAGGGTTCATCAAAGTACCGCACATTTTACCACCACATCTATTTATACGTTTAAAGTTTGAATTATGAATAAAACTTAGTGTAAAACATTTGGTGTTTTATAATGAAGTTTCAAGATTCTACGTAACTTCAATCTTTAAATACATTGCAAATAATTTTTTTTCATACAGAAATACCTCTGCTAGAACCCCATATGCCACATCACATATTTGAAGAGGTTTGTTTCTAATGGCGTAATCCATAGGTTACGCTCCTCAGATGAAAACAAATACGTATTGCATGTGTTCAATGTCGACAGTGCTATAAATCCTCTGTCGCTTAACTCAAAAAAAACAACAAAGCTATTTTGTGGCATCACGCATACCGACTAACAAGAAGTTGCAGCGCATACTACTCAATATAATAATTATCAATACCAAATACGACAGTACAATGAATGGACATTGTTCTGAACGTTCATCGCATATTTTTTTTTAAATGTACTGTCATCTGCGCATATTTCTCAGCTCTTGTCTAAGCGTGTGCTAAGTGGTACGCATCCACCGGTGGCAAAAAAAAAAAAAAGCAGTGCAATAGGACGATGGAAAACAGAAAAAAAAAATATAAGAATACGCTGAGTGCAAATGAAGTTGATTTGTTGTGCGCGCACATTAAAGCAACTTTTCTGGCACTCAGAGCTCATATTTTGTGCTCGCTTCTCTGGTATACTTTTTTTTTCATTGAAGGGTCCTCAAATATAGTGTGTACCGTTTTGTGTGCCAGTGGTAAACGAGTAACTGTCAATCTAGCCTCCCCTGAAAACATGCCGAGGATTACACGTACTTGCCGTGCAAGATCTAAGTGACAACCGCTCATTATTAATTCCTCAGTAGACACAAGGTATTCTGCAGTCATTATTCTCGCAGCTTGTTTTTTCCCCTTTCAGTGCTGGGTATTTGTGTGAATTCAATAATCAAAATTCATGCCGTCAGTCTAACGCTAGGGGTGCACGTTCAGCCTGATCGTGTCATGGCTACTACCATTAGTGCAGCGCATCCAACAAAACACACACACACACACACACACACACACAAACACACACACAAACACTGCAGTGAGCGAGAAAAAGATCGTCGGCGCGTGTACCTAAACCAGTTGCGTCTCTGGACATGTGCTGCATGGATATAAGGAAACATGAAATCTAATAATTGATGAGGTTTAACGTCCCAAACCCACAGTACGATTATGAGAAACACCGTAGTACAGGGATCCGGAAATTTTGACTGACTGGGATTCTTTAACGTGCACCTAAATCTAAGTACACGGGCCTCAAACGTTTCCGCCTCCATCGAAAATGCAGCCGCCGCAGCCGGGATTCGATTACACGACCTTCGGGTTAGCAGTCCAACGCCATGATCACTGGACCACCGCGGGGGGCAAACCATAAAATCTGGCCATATGATAGCTAGTGGTGCAAATTTATAACGTTCGCAAAATTTTCTTTCACTAATAATGTGGCGGACGGGTTCCCTGTGAACGCGTCCTAAATATATAACTATGTACTGCGCTTCGGTAAGTTACTCTGGTCAGTTCATTCGAGATTTTATGCAGTTTTGCCGAAAGTTATTGCTGCTTGTTGTCTTTGCGTCACTGTCCCGTTTTGGATGTGCTACGTCAATGGTAGTTTGTATTTTTCCGGCATTCGTCTGCGTGGCGGATCGCTGCAATGAGCGTATCTCTGCACAAACTCATTCACACTCATACTGAGTTCATTAAATAAAGTAATCAAAATACCATGCATGTAATGTGCATTTTTGTAAATTCGCAGGAGAAAAATGTCATGACCGACCTCAAGAACGTTTTCTTCCGAAGATCCCAGAAGCAGCTCAATTATCAGTGGCTTTGCGACCAGCTATCAATGCCAGCAAGGCGACGCCAGCAAATGGTTTGTGTATTGCTTTGGCACTGTAAAATGCTTTAACATTATCGTTCAACAGAGCATTACAGACTAGATCTGGTTGATTTATTTATAAACTTAGGATTCGCCCTAAAAATTTGATGATTGATATCTCGAATACGTGCAAGATCTGCGATTCATAGAAAAAAGAATATGCCATAATTTATCATGCAAAAAAATTTTCTAATGTAAACAACTGCGCCCAAGTTATTAATTAGAAAGTCAATTTACAAGTTTTCGGTAATTAGTCACAACAGTGTAGTTTTAGCTTCAGCAAAGTATTTCCGCTTTGACGAGGAGCTAATGCGTGAAAACTAAAAGAGCTTAACTGTTACACGACCTTTACCAAAAAATCTTTAATGCCGTTAGAAAAAGTCTGTATAGTTCATGTGTCTACAGCTAGAAAAAAAGAAGCTCCGTAGCTGCGGGCGTGAGAACATTGACAACATATGCTGTCGAAGATAGCGAAAGTCAGAGTAAAGATAGAATATTCGAGGTTCGATAATAGACTATCGCCCAAGTACCACCACACACGTACTCGCGGATTTGGGAAACAGTGGTAGAATGAAAAGACAGCTCCCCGCGGCCCAACGCGAAGAAGAGAGATGAAAGTATGCAAACATTGGTATACACCAACCATTTAAATGCGCATATGCTAGTTTTGACAAAGTGTGGATGAATATAAACTGTTGGTACAGTTTAAAAGGCAAATGTTTTTTTTTTTTTTGAAAATGCCATAGAAATATGATACATCCTGTTATTGCTGACCCAAAGGCTACGGCTTCCTTCAGCAATCTAATTTCTCTCTCTGTCTCTCCCACACACACATACACAGCTTTACGATATAGAGAGCAAGCAAACATATCCCTTTGTTGGTTTGTTTAGAATTTTTAGAAGGTCATCTGAAGTCCCGCTGTAGTATAGACTTAATAGGCCACAAAATAATAGTATAAAATCAATTTTCTCGATATCCAGCCAGTGTTTTGCTAATGAAAAGTGGGACATACATGTCCTGCTGGCCCATGAAAGGATTCTCAAAAGCAGTAAAACATTCTACCGCTGAGTCATGGAGCCACGATCTTGCGGTCGCATCGCCTGGTATTTGAGATGAAACGGTCGAAGCGAGTGGTGCAGAAGAGAGAGAGATAACGAAATCACTGGAGGTCTTAGTGTGGTTTATCACCTGGCATGCTACTTCATATGTCGGGTGAAGATTGTGGCATATACAATGACCACGTATACACAAAAAAGTCATGAACACACATTTATGCACAAAAAGTCCTTACTTACACCAACAGCATGGTTGTGTTGCGCAATCACTGTCTTGCCACGTGCCGAGAAGGTGCCGCAACACCAAGCTCCAGCCGCGATGTGAATGCAGCGCTGCCTTTAAAATCGTCGGCATGTGAAATGAAGGGAAAAGTCACACCAGACGTATTTCAATACTTCTCGGGTTTTACATGCGGTCAATGCCGGCGAGTCCAACTGCGGGATCTTGTGGTTGTTGACACTATTGAAGTATTTCGTATAGGCAACGACGAGTCTCAACTAGTGAATGCCCGTTTTATTTGCGTGGACTGGTTAGTCTCGGTGGCATATAAAAGCTACACATCGGCTGAATTTTGTCAGTGATCCGCACTGGTTACTTGCATCGCACCACATTGCTTCCTGCAGATTCTATGCGAATGCAGATACCCAGATCACTGCGTCTTTTGTTGGTCAAGCGATGTCAGTTTTCTCAGATACCGCATCATGTGCGACTCTGGCAGCGGAGTACGACGAACCTTCCCTTCTTTACACACATTTATACCGCAGTGAGCTGGAATCCTCTGCAGTACAACATTATAGTGTATGTCATGACTATTATTGCCTAGACGCCTGATGCGTAGGACTTACTGGTCTTGAGTACACTGTAATTTCAGTCACTGCGATGCGGCTCATGAGTCAGAGAATATCATCCAAGAATGAGGTCTTCCATCCTCATTCCTCAGCAGTGCCGCTGTCTGTCTCCTTTCTCTTGTCCTTCGTTTTTGGCGCTGTTTTCTAAGTGAATCATGTCGTACCAACTCGCCCAAGCAACCACGTTAGCGTCTTCCATCCTTTATATATACAAGTGATCTGCATGGTGCAGCATGCTCAGTGGCAGCGGCGGAAGTTTACGGTAACTGAGAGGGGAAGTTATGAGTAACGTTCACTGACGATATATACACATGTCTGCAGATAATCCAATAGTGACCGACTCATCTGTATAAACGTGACGGTGGGTTTTTTAGCTGGTGTTTGTGTGTTCTAGAGCAAAGCATGTCAACGCTAGCCCAGGTGTGCTTCTCTTATACTTTTCAACCATGGTACTGTCGTGACTATCGTCCAGGACGGAAGCTGTCATGAGGGTCCGGGGACTATCGATGAATTTTCATACGTCAGAGGCTGTAACAAACTTCAGAAGTGCTGGCTGAAGTGTGTAGATGATGTACCCTGGACGCAAAACGCAAAAATACTCCGAGAAACTGATAAGAACTCTTAATTTAGCAGGGCAGCTGGAAGAAGTTTGCTTTCCGTCCAGATCCCCACTGTCGATGTGTTTTTGGTAAACCTAGGCAAACCCTCTACGCTTTGATCTTCACCCTCACGAGCAGCTGAATATTTGATTTTGCAGCGCCTTGTAGTGCAAGAAAGCAGTACCACAGAAGACCTTCAATTAAAGCTGTGTAAATACGCATAGTGCATTTATGGAGCAGCCTTCAGCTCTACTAGACATCATGCGGAAGATGTTCGCATATGATGCGAGTTTTTCCCTTGAGGGATAGAATGTGAGGTGGCCACGTCATTGATCTGCGAAATGTCACTTCCAAAAAATTTTGACGGAACACTCATCGGGTGTGAGAGCCCGCAGCCTTTAACTTGCAGTGCGACATATTCCGTTTGCTAAAGCAATGGCGGGACACTTGCCTTGGGATTCTATTGTCCACACATCACTAAAAAAGTCTCAATAGAATTAATTAACCTGCAGTCTTGCACGTAGTACATGATAGCTGCGACCACTGAACCACATTGTAACGTGCTTGCGGCAAGAAAGTCGATGATACTTATGCATTGGCTATGAACGACTACAGAAAGGACGAAGAACTCGCTTGCGCGTTCTATTAAAGAACATACCGACCTGCTTGTAGTATATCGATCTCTGCGGCAAGACCTCTGTTTTGACGTCGTGACAATAGGCAGATGTCGTCTGCATATAAAGACATCTCGACTGAGGCAGGCACACGCTTTTCCTAGCCGATAAGCGGGGTATTAAATAAAGTCGCGCTTTATACACGGTTTTGAGGGACTTTGCGAGATATTGTATGAAAAGTGGTGTCACCTTATTTTGTACACAATGTACATGGACCGAGCTTTTCTCAAACTTTTTAGAGGAACGTAGCACACCTTATTTCCTGTAGTAGAACACCATCTCCATCTGTGCCTCTTACGAGCTTTCATGGGATGTTGATCTGTACTTGTGAAGCTCCCTTCACCACATACAAAAACGACTTTTTGTCCGGTTTCTTGTCCTTTCTTTAGCTGCCAAAATGTTCGAGTGGCGCTGTTGTGTCTGAACATCTGTCCACTTTTCCATAGTTATACGATATTAAGAAAAATATTTGCACACGTCATTTATCCCAATTAGCTTACCAATGAACGTTAAAGTTTCGTGTATATGTGTGTTTTGGTGTATCAATCCTCTGAGGTAGTGGACAAATTAAAAAAAACAATAATGAGTGGGAGCTGCAATCACCTCTCTTAAAAACCGGAAAAAGAGAAAATCACGTGGCATCCTAAACGGCAGTCTTCGTTATTATTATTTGAATGGAGGAAAACCCAAAACTTTCCTCAAAGTAGAACAAATTTCAACGACATTGTGGCACTATCGCTACCTTTAAAAAATACAGCAATTTTTTTTCGAATGTTTACGAATGCTTGGGAAACATAGCAGCAACTTAGCGTCGCATTAATTGTGACCAGTCATGTGGAACATTTTTTTTTCCCTGCAGAAGTATAAGTGGCGTGCATGTGTCACGCTGATGCACGAAGGGCCCAAGCACTCGTTTTAAAACAGTATTCAGTTAACATTTTCTCTGTATTTTTTATAGGCTGCCTTCCTGGTGCAGAAGTTTAGGGTATGTGTTTATTTCTCAATTCATGCTCGATGATTTAAACAAATCATACAGACAAACTGGGAAAATGTATGCCACTTCCATCGTTTTGAATAAACTTTGCAGAGTGCACAGAGGGCAGCAAAGGTGAACGAACACTTGGCTTCGTGCGGGCGAACAGTCTACCAAGTCTGATGAGCTGAAAAGTGGTGCCGAAGGTTCGCCGATTTTCATGAACAGGTGCCGTAAATGCACATCACTTTACTTTTTCAGCTACTGTCTGTAGTTACCAAGGGCTTCCCCTCGCTATCACACTTAGTAGGTGGCCACTAAAACGCATGTGAACCGTGTTGACAATCTAGAAGTTTTACAAACGAGCGCCCAGTGTTTGCTCTTTCATCTCGATGGCCAGAACTCTTATGAAAGGGCAAAATATTCTAATATGAACCTTTTACCTTTATTGCAGATTCTTTAGCAGAAGAGATTATGTACCACAGTTAGAAAGCCGGATGAAGGATTGCTGGTCATCAGTGCACCTCACAAACATTACTTTTTATTTATACCACGAACTTTTTCTCATAACCTGCAAACATCACTGCGGACGTGTTGCCGCTGTCGTGAGTAGGTCTTGGCTGGTAATGTAGCATGCATGGGGCAACTTCACTGAATCAATACAATCATAGATGTTGATAACGTCCGTCTTTATTTCTGTAAGTATGGAAGATTTTGCAACACCAAATGTAACTGGGCTGGTACTATCCCAACACACTTTTGTCGCATTGTTCAAGTGTTATGCACTCTTACGAGCCCATTGTCAACACCGCACTGAAGAAGGAAATGTAAAAAAAAAGACAACATGCGCAGAGACACCAAGAGCAGCGTCGTAGACACGTCAAATAAAGTTCTCGCATGTACACTTTATTGGCAACGGTGTATGACTCTTTTTATTTCTCTGGGCTATACTCACTACAGCTGGTGTCAAGTCACGAACAGCGTTGTACATAAGGCAATGATCATTATTTGAGCAAACGTATTCAGAATACGTTTTCACTTACTGGCTTCTTGACCTTGTGACCTGAAGGCATCGTTGCAAAAGGGAAAAATTGTTCATACACAATATATGTTTCTGCTATTATGAAATAATAATACGATCAAATGCCTGCAATCAAGGTTCCTGCTCGTACGCTACTCACGGGAAGATACCTTCAATAGGACAAGCACAGTTACGCGTAGACTTTTGATTCGCAGCAGTGTTGCGGAATAGGCACTTCCATTACATTGCAATACCGTTCCGGGAAATTCCAGCTTGCCGTGATTCTATTCTTTTCAATTTCTCGGAATGAAAAAAAAACTTAGTCCATTCGCACTCCGGGAATGGCCAGGCAGGTGAATTCTATTCCTGCAATTCCTCAACGTAGTAAAAGTATATCTTGATAGCGTTATCAAGCCAAGAATAACTGTAACAACATAAAGCTGATGTCATTCGATGCATAACAACTGCAAAACTACGCTAAACACGTTACCACGTTTGAGGGATAGTAGCTTAGTGACTTATCTCGTGCATTACAACCGAACTACTTGTTTGTAAAACGGAGTTCTCCCACTACCTACGGTATTTTCGTAGTGAGCACAATCTCAAAAAAGTTAAACAGTTGGCAACGCATGCTTTCACTTGCTTCGAGCGTATTTCACCTTCGTGGCATCCCTTTATTATATCCGGCAGCTCAGTGAAACTTGAAAATTTTGCCGTTACTAATCAAAAATGCTTTCTTGGTATTTTTAAAAAGTTAACTACTAAGCCACCTACGTTACCAGATGTCTCTTAAACACCACCGTATATATTGCAATAATCGTTAAGAAAAATTTAGAGCAATCTTAGTTTTGTCGATTACATTAGAATAAAATTTCGTGCTAAGTGATTACACACGTATATAAAGAAGAGAGGATGATGACGTGTACAAAACGTCCATTATTATTTTAAATTCTACTGTTGCTAACCAGTACACAATGTGCTATTCCATAGTAGTAGCATAAATAGGCTTGAAATGGCTACTGCAGTATACGATTCCGGCTAAGCCTTGATATTCTATGTGCGCGTTGGCGTGTATGACCTCATCTGTATTTCGTTCATACCTCTGTGTATGTTGCTGTGATGTGTGCTTGCCATGATTATTACACGAAGTAATTATTGGCCTCTGATTAGTTTATGTGGATGGTTGCACTTCGCTTATTATCCTATATATAATTATGTCATTGGTTTACCTTTATATGGCAATGTACATGCACATATAAACACCCGTTAACTAAACATTCAGTAATATATTAATTATTCGAGTCAGCACTGTTCACGAACTACTTTTCAAACTAGCAAGCTTCACTGATCATCATTATACCAAGTTTATTTACTATGAGGTTAGTGCTTTGTGTGACAAGTAATCGGTTAGTAGTTAGTGAAAAAGCAGGTCTTTTTTTTTCTAAGAGTACATGTTTAAACGTATGATGTTTTACTATTGTTTAAGCTTAAATGTGTTAATGCTAAAAAAACGACTTAGCGAGTCGTCGCGTAGGGATTCTGTGAGGCGCCGCCGGATTACGTGGAATCTCCTACTTTGGCTGGCTATAGCCGAACCAATGCTTTCAAACGTCTATTCTACCTTTCTCTGTTTGGTGAATCTTGTACAACAATTCATCACACACGCAGTTCACACAGTACACAGTTCATCGTGTACGAATGTGTGCTGCGCTGACCTACAGGCCATTGCGATACAGTTGAAGCCAAAGGCACCCTTGTGTGTAGTCGGGGGGGGGGGGGCAGTATTGCAATATAAGGGGGAGTGTAATGTGGGGCGAGACTGAGCGCAAGCTGGTATACGAAAGCTTGCTGTAAACACAAGCATCGCACCGGCGTCAGTACGCGTCACAACTTAGGAAACACTTTTTCGAATATGCGTCCTAGTCGCCGACGGCGGCAGAAGCAAAAACAAAGTGAAGAATGGGGAGACAACAGGCGGCTAAGATGCCATCGAGGGGGGGGGGGGAATCACAAGGGGTAAGGTGGGTATGCCGCCACCGTATAGTTTCGCAAGACGGATACCATGGTATAGAGCCGCGGTAACGCGAACAATAGAGAAAAACTTTGGAGCAACACAGTCTAAATAAGGACGAAATTGTAGTAGGTGCATTGCTGATAAATATATCATGCTTGTAATCAGCCAAGCCTTTTAAAATTACTGCTTTATTGTTAAATTTGAGGGTCTCACTTACTAATGTTTGAAGTTTGCGAAATAGAACATTGACGAAAATGTGCTCTATTTTCGAAAAAAAGATGCAATTCTATTCCCATTCCATTCCTCCAGGCTTTGTCGCCATTCCATTCCCATTTCATTCCGGGGGCTCGAAAATGTGGAATTATTCCGGATTCATTCCGATTCCAGAGTGGCACTCCGCAACACTGATTCGCAGGCCACATATTATCAATGTGTTGATGTGTTTCTATCACTGCTAGTGTCAGACGCTTCAGTATCAATGAAATATCTCACCACTGCGCCATACTCTCCAATGATAGGTAACTGTCACGCTGAGACAGTAGCGAGCATGCCAAACGGAAGAAAATATTCTCTTAGGTTACATATTCAGTGCCGAAAACAAGAGCAATGAACTCATGTGTGTTTACGTATGATAACAAGAAAGTTTATTGCAAAGCGTGTTACTTGTTAAAGGCATCATCGACGCCTTAGTTATCTATATAACTGTGCTAGTAAGCTGAAGCAACACAACAATAATGGAAAGCGCACGGTACGAGACACATAATTAGGGTTGTGTTCAATTAACTTCAAAATCGTGCGTCAATTTTGAGATTTACATGAAAATATGTACACCACCTAGAGAAGCGAAAAATTACTGAACGCAAGCGAAAACATGCATATATTTAGCTGAACAAGCTTAACGTACGTAGCTTTTATATCTTTTGTGAAATTCATTACCAAAGTCAGAAAAAACAGCAGAGCAGGTAAGCGTGGCACTCCACCTCTTCCTAATATTGCTTTACTGTGCTTTAAAAATTCTTTTAAGGCAAATACGATTGCGGATCTCTTCTTTCCACTCATGAGGCAATAATTCATAAAATTCGGTCCACTCGCCTTGCTTTGATTTGAAATGGTTAATTGCGCGTGTCTGTGAGATAAGCACAACGTCTAAGCCTCCTTTCAAATCGCCGTAATGTAGAGAAGTGGGTGCGTTGTAAACGAGTGCTGAATTTTTTTATATCGTGCATACTGGGACAGAGTGTTGGGCTGATTCGTCTTCTATAATAAAGAAGTCGAAGTAACACAGATGAAAACTGATACGTGGCAGATGACTGCACTGGCACTTATCCTTGTCTGCCCCATTTTTGTGTGTCCGTCTTCATTTACCCTAATTTGGCTTTGTTATGTTGTTTATTGGGACAAATATTTCCACAGCAAAATAGGAGACAAAATGTTTTCATGCTGAGAGGCCCTTCTGCTTAGCATGGAGACGATCGCACTGTGATTCGCATGCGCTTTATCTACCAAGAAAGCAAGCAATTGAAATACAGGATCTTATAGCCGTACTGCGAGGAAGAGGTTGAAAATGACATTGAACTTCCGTGTACCCTCCGAGATCGTCGCCAGAACAGCCCATCAGCTCCGCATACATTCTCGACGCACGGCGAAGAGCAGTGTGACACCGCGAACACTGGTATAAATAAGATGTGGAAGATACATGCCCCTACAAGTTAGGCTAACAGTGGATCTACCAAGAAAGCCCTCGCACTTCCGAAAGTTGAATCCATGGGAGACCAAAAGCGACCTGCAGTGCATAAAGAAGGGTTAGAGGAGCGTGACAAGGTGGTTTCCGGGAATGGCTCCTTGACACACTGGCATCCCTAGTTCTTGCTGCCACGAAGAGAGCTGTTATGTCTGCATAAATAGCGCAGAGGTATACCACATTAAGTTTTCCCAGATCCCTATAAAGGTAAACAACACGAAAATGAAGTCTTGAGGGCAGCTACAATGTATATATATATATATATATATATATATTATTGTCGTCATTTTGTGCAAAGAATGCCGAACACTTTTAGCACTCGGGAAAAGCAGACAACGCAAAAGTTCTTGAAAATAGTACTAAAGCTCGCAAAAAAGAGAACTAAATAATGCATATTCAACGCCCGATTACCCGATGCAATTTGAAGCATTTTGCAAGTAGATAATCTTTCCTCATCTTTTGGTTTCAGGCGAAGCGTTGCCAGATCAACTAGTAGGCTTCTCTGAAAGAGGAATCGCGTTTGTAACTCGAGCGTGTGTTTGACAAGGAGAAAACAACAAGGAGACGACTATTGACCTCGAGATCTTTGAAAGGCATCATATTGGGTGACATCGGCAAGTTGCATTCCGCTGCAAGCTGCTGCTGCGCTGAGCACTATAACTATGTCACTGTTGGCCTATCTGCTGTGTAGGCATTGAAGAGTGTAAGTGTGCAGGTTTGTAGAACAGGTTAAAAGAAATGTTCGAACATCATGTCGCGTGAAAGCGAATGGAGTTCGCACCCACAGCATGCCCTCATGACAAGCTGCGTTCGTGTTCGGCATTGTTTGTTTATCTTTTTTTTATAACTGTTCCCGACCGTAGCAGTCTTTTGACTTCTTTTGACTTACCGGCCTATTTTGATCACTTGTGGCACTTGGTTTTCAGATACTATTTCTGCACCGTAATGCAGTGTTTGTGTCAGCGTGTTCTCTGTTCGGTCGCCCTGCCCTGCTGGCCAAAATTTCAGTTCTCTTGTTGTAAAGCGCCTAAGCACATCACGAGGGGCGCTTGATGCCACTTTCAAGGCAATAGACGATCGCGAGAGTCTTTTGATTCTAAGACTGATTCTAAGAGAGTCTTTTGATTCTACAGTCCTTGATTCTAAGAGCATTTTATCTATTCGTTTTGCCCATCAAATATATTCTAAATTAAGGCTAGCAAATTAAGAAGTATGGACGTGATTGTACTTCACCGCAAATGCAGAGGGAGTGTTAAACGCTTTCGGAAGATAGGGGACACACAATAGCCCAATAAAATGTTTTATTGCCTCCTCATCCACCTCCTCCTTTTCCTTTGGTCTACTGCTTACGTACGTACAGGCCGTTCCATACTTTGGGGGAATCTCGAAGCACCTGCACCGTCCTGTGCAAGTGTGGACAGGCGGTCAGCGGTGCGCATACAAATACACGCAGCGGTGCTTCGTTGCGCGTGGTCTGAGCCGATTGTCGGTGGATAAAATGCGTTGACTACAGTTTACTGTTAATATCTACGCTCTTCTCTACTGAATCGGCGCACGACGCCTATTCAACGTTAACATTACCCGCGAGTAAATCACATTCCGCCTTTTATAGGTATGCTCGCCCTGAGTGACTTTCTTTA
Source organism: Rhipicephalus microplus (assembly GCF_043290135.1). Classification (NCBI taxonomy): domain Eukaryota; kingdom Metazoa; phylum Arthropoda; class Arachnida; order Ixodida; family Ixodidae; genus Rhipicephalus; species Rhipicephalus microplus. The sequence continues at coordinate 233,741,864 of NC_134710.1, forward strand.
CGTTTTCGCACTAAATCACGCCTTTGTTGTGTTGTTTGTACGTGGTTAGCTTGTGTTCCGCCTGCTACGCACTGCTGTAGCGTGACTGAACTACTTATTTACATCTTTGTCATCTGCATACTACAAAAAAGAGAGGAACAAAAATCATTGGAAGCCCACATAACTGCATGATTCGTTCAATGCCACCGTTCGCACCTTATACGCATATGATTTTTTTTCTCTCATTCTGTTCACCACAAATTATGGGACAGTCAATAAGTCTAGCCAGGAAAATTTAGTGGCTGACGGTGCCTTGCGCTACACTGCGTTTACCACGTGTACGCTTATGTACTTGCACCAGTAAAAATCTTAAAACAGTTCAGCAGAAAGTTTCCATCGATGAATTACGTGCGTGACGGTGCTACAACAAAGGCCTGGTTAATGGGACAAGAATGTTTTTATTTTTCAGACAAGAAATTACCACTGCGTTCCGTTGGTCAATAACAATGCCCCACAAACGCTGAAACCAATGTAAAAAAGATGAAATGTTCAGTAAAATTATACAACATCATATATAAGCCATGCCATCTTTAATTATTTTCTACGTCTGGGCTTTTTAAAGCGTTCTTAAATCTAAGCACACGGTTGCGCACGGCAACTGTGTTTTAAGTACAGGGTAAGTACCAAAGTGTCACAGTTTATGTGACAGTAACATTTTTATGCAGTGGTACCACGGCCAGATAAACACAACTAAAGCTCCTCGCATGAACGATAAACTACAATGCCGTAGTTGTACACCTACCAACAGTGCGCATAACCTTAGAACATGGTTTTATTTGTAACAACCGAGTCGCTATAAAACGCTGCATTCAAATATCATTTAATGGCCCTCACGTTTGGGAGGATGTCAATAGCATTTTGCGATGTGCTTGACACAGAAAGCGGCTCCCACTCTGATATTATTCTGGTGAATAGAGGGTTCGACAACAACAAACAGCACTCTGGAAAGTTGCACTCGCTGATCTTACTACAATGCATTAGCAGCCGAGCAAGGCCAAATGCTTTCGTACGTCGTTTCCGGCATACGTAGAAACTAGAGTGTACTAGAACTGGGTAGTGTGCTCTCGGCCTGTGCTGTGCAGGTGGCACTCTGAAGCCGGATATGTTGCCGGGAAAAGGAGTCGCTAGGGGCGCTGCTGCAGTTTCCTCTTGAAGCGTCACCGGTCTCGTGCGTGCATGGTCGTCAGTCTCGTGTGTGCGCTCCGATCCTTCTGCCGCTGTCTTGCTCCACACGAGCTTATCGTGACTTCAAGTCGACTGGTTCTTCGTGTTGTGTTATCGAAATGTGTCGTGAATTGCATCAAAAACAACCGTAGTATTCGTTTTGTGCCGCTGTCCTGTGCTAAAGGTACACTAAGCAAATATGCCTACTGTGCGGCACAATCACTGCTTCGCGCCGGGGTGCCGGACTGGTTACAGCCGCGTGAAAGGCGTGCCAAAGGCGTCCCTTTTCAACGTCCCTCAAGACGAAGCAAGAAAAAAACAGTGGGAGAAAAACCTGCACCGCGACGATAAGAAGCTTGACGACAAGTGCGCAGTGTGCGAATTGCATTTTAAGCCGCATTTCGTCATCAGAGAATACATCCATACCATTGACGGCAAAGAAGCACGTATTCCTCGTGGGAGACCGACGTTGTCGGAATCGCTGTTCCCACGATCCTTCCGAACCTTCCCGCGTACCTAAACAAAAGGACTCCCAAACCCAGGAACAAAAGAAAGGTAAAACAGGAAGACCAAACGACTAGCAGCAAAAAAAAATCGAACCGCGGCAGATGCGCCGTCCGCCGAAAATGAACCAAACGGCCAGTCACGACCTAAGGACGCAGAAACATTTTGTGCTAGCGAAGGAACTCAAGGAACAGCCAGCTCAGATGAGGTACGGGAGAATTTGAACTTCTTAGTATACACCTAAAAGCTCCTGAGTGCTGGACGAAACACTGCTTCCCTAACCTGGATGGGGTACTTTGTTGCACTTCGACGTTTTGCGGAGAAGCAACTGTGGTGTCTGAAAAAAATGTGATATTCTTCCGCAACACGCATCATGTTGCTTACTCAAAAGTTTACATGAGGGGAATACTTGTTGCAGAACAATCTTTAAGTTCACAGGATGAAGCAGAAAGCCTGCTCCAAATAGCAGATGCCTTTTAACTTTGTGTGGAAGCCCTGAATGGAGCAGATTACCCTCATATTTTTTGACAACAAGAATTAGGAGTCAGCTGACGCTTACGCAAGGGACGTACTTCATTTCCAAGTGTCTTGGCAAAGTAGAGAAAAAAGGTAAGAACTATATGTCATTATTTCGTGAGATTTAATGAAACCACATTTATATCTGAACTGGTTTTTTGAAAATGACATTTTAACTGAAGTGCTTTTTTTGCTTGTAGGAGACCAGTGCATCCGATGCAAATACTTGTGCAAGGTGCTGCTGAACAGAAGATCGAGAATTCAACGTGCACCTTCCAGGCCACTCCGAACAGCTCAAAGGCTGAAACGCGTGGCGCAACACAAAAGACGCCTTCGCTCACAAATTGCTGTAATGACAAAATACATTGACAAGATAAAAGCAGCAAATATTTCACTGATTGAAGAAATTGTTAATGATCGCATTTCAGAACTACCTCCAAAGCAGCAGGAAACCGTAAGCCAATGCTTTGCGACTGCAAGAGTAAAGAAAAAAATGCGTTCGATACAGCAAGATGTGGATTTTAGAGTGTATCATTATGAAGATGAAAAGCTCCCGACTGTGCAACCATATCCGGGATAATGACATACTGGCACTTCCAAGCAATTCCACGTTAAAGCGCTACATGGCTGCTTACAGGTCGGCATTCGGGTTTCGCAAGAAGGTGTTGGAGCAGCTGAAGGACAAGACCCGAAATATGGACGCTTTCAAAAGGCACGGCGGCCTGCTCGTAGATGAGCTTAAGCTTTCAGAGCACGTTAGTGTGAAAGCATCCGGCCACATTGAAGGCTTCGTCGATTTAGGAGAATTTTCTTCGCCTGCAGACAAGGGTGTAAAATCGGACCACGGCATGGTCATTTTGTTCGTGCCATTTGTAGGAAAGTGGACTCAAGTGATTGGCACGTTTGCTACGCGTGGAAACATAAAGGCTGACTTGTTGGCTCAGGTTATAATAGAAGCTACTATCCTGGCAGAGAACAGTGTATTTTATGTAGATTTCATTTCTTGTGATGGTGCTGCATGGAATCGGCGCATGTGGAGGCTGTTAGGTGTTTATGGAACGGCAAACCCTGTGAAGTGCAAAGTGAAACATCCTGTGGATGACAGTAGCAACCTCCACCTCACATCCGGCTTTCCTCGTCTGATCAAATGCTTGAGAAACAGTCTGCTGAAGTGCCCATTCAATACACCAGATGGACATGTAAGTAGTAACACCGCTATTTGGACTAGTTGGAAACAATTCATCCTTAAGAACTGCGAAGCAAACTGACGTCTGTGTAAGTCATTCTTCCATTTCCATATCAGACAAAGAGATATCACTATTATTTGCTATGTTGTCACTGTCTAGCCATTTCACGCGTATGATTTGTTCACTTACCTTGCTCAGTTCTGTTAGGATAAGAAGTCTGAGTTTTCGTAAATAACACTATAGTTGTTAGAAAGCGCCCATCCTGCGTGTATCTCGTCTTTGTCCCTATGTTTCCTTCACGCTACTTAATGGTGACATGTAAGTGAGTGTTATGTTCACCTTCAGAAAAAAATTCTGGCAGTGAGTTTAGTTACAATCAGTTTTTATAATGCTGTAGTCACATATGTTTGTTTACTTAGCTTGTACACATTTTCTCTTTCAGGTTGCAATTGAACCCATCAGACGGGCTTTTAGTATTTACTGCAGCAGGCCATGCCAGGCATTACAAACTGCCATCTGCAACCGAATACTTTCGAAAAAACGAGAGTTGCATAGGCATTTCAACTCATTGTGCAAAATGTGCTGCAAGCTCTTCAACTCTACAAGGCAGAAATTGAGGAAAGAACTGGAAGCATCGCAGCTACACAAGAATTTTTCAGGTATGCAGAGGTCTATTGGGCACAAGCTAGCCAGTATTCGACAAAGTATTTCTGGAAAAAATATAATTTGTCTAATATTATGCACACATCAGTTTAAAACTTTATGACAAAACATCTGTTGTAGTGAATGCTCCCAAAGTAAATGTTGCCATTGGCACGTCCCTCTCTCTCTCTCTCTTTTGCAGGAGGATTAACAACTTGATAGCAGCCATGACTTCGCGGTTCCCGTCTAAAGCTTTGCGGCCAGACTCATCTTACAGCGATACTATTGCTGACTTTTTGAAATATTTGACCGCTTGGGAGCAGCATGCAGGTGGAGCTGGAGGTTTTATCAGCGAGTCAACAGCCACGGGTTTGCGGGTGACGCTGTCGAGCACGCTTGAACTTTTGTCATACCTGACCAAGATAAAATATAAATATATCATGACGTTGCGACTTAGTCAAGACCCTCTCGAGAACTTGTTCAGCATAGTATGCCAATCTTCTGGGTGCAACGACAACCCTACGCCAACTAAGTTTCTTATAAGAATGAATTGTATGTCATTTTACAGCTTAGTGAAGACTGTAATGCAGACTCATGTGCCTTAAGTGCACGACTGGAAACTGAAGAACGTTGCATTACTCAGGATGCCGTGAGCACCCTTTGGGATAGAGATGACAGCTTCATTGATGCAGGAGATTTGCCTGCAGCAGAGACAGCCTTGTCAACATCTCGCGATCACAACCAGCATGTGGAAAGGAGTGATTCACGACTTATATACTGTGTATCTGGCTATGCCACTCGTGAGTGCCTAAATAAGACAAATTGAAACCTTTGCATGCAAGACCTTGACATTGCCGTCCACTGCAGAAAGTTCTAACGTTGCCTCGTATACAAGACAGAAGGACAAGGGAGGGCTTCTTTACCCCACCAGTGCCTTCTTCAATTTTGTGAAAATGCTCGAAAACTTGTTCACGGAGTGTTTCAGCAGGCAAGAACTGCATGCTGACAGTATAATGGATATACTTGCCCTACTGAGGTCAAGGTGCACTAGCATCATTAGTTGTCCTGAACATGCCGCTGAGCTTACAAGGAAGGTTGTCGGCTTCTATATTATTACACGGCTGCATTTTTTTGTGAAGGGAATCAACTCAGAACAGCGAAGCCGAAGAGAAGCAGCTAAGCATAGAAAAATAAGCAAGAATGTATGAGCCAATTATGCAGTCTGCAGAGTGTTCTCTCTAATGTTGTACTCTCAAATCAAGCTCTGTGCTTGTTCTCCCCCAATAAGTAGGTGGGGTCATCTAAAGAGCTCCAGAGGTCTGACCTGAATCAGGCCCAGCTGCAATGCAGCACTGATATGTAAAGAGAATGAAAGAACAGAAGGCATCACACTTGTAACTTTCAAAAACGTGTTTCTTGATTATCATAAACACGCATTTCATGTTCTTGACTTTGGCCTCGGTGTATGCTTATTCATGTTTTTGAAGTGCCTTGTATTCGGTTAGTAAAATGTGGCTACTGCAAACGAAATGTATAGATATGTTTCTGTTATGTGAATGGGTGAACGAAAGGTTCCCATTATGTGAATGTGTTGAACGAAAAGTTGATATTATTTGATACCTCACCATTTTCGAACAAATAAATTTATACTATTTCTGGATACTAAATAGTTATTTGAGTTTTATTTCGTTTGGTGGATGTTTTTGGCGTAACTTTTATGCCAGTGCTGCCCCAAAGTGCACAATGTAAAAGTCAGGTCTGAAAATAAAGTGATTTTAAGTTTACACAAAGCAATGCACCCGTCACAAGAAAGCTGTGCTCGAATGTATCCATTTTTGTTTAAACAGCTGGAATATATTGCTGGTTGAAATCTCAAGGTAGTAATTTCCCACAAATAAAACGGACGTTGTGGACGCCCATTACTTTCGGACAACGCGTACTTTCTCGTGCATGTAAAGCATTTTCCCACGCGAAAAGCGCATCGCTTTTTCGCAACTTGACTGGCGAGTTCCGTCAATTTGGGCCTGCATTCACCGCTAACCCCTGGCAAGCGTCGAGTGTGTGTTCAAGGAACATACAACATTCGAAAATGTCTGTGCGTGAAATGGCTGTGCGTGAACAGGTGCGAACATCGTGTTCCTGTAATCTATAGACTCATTACATAAGTGACGAGCCATCAGTTAGTAGCGGCTCTCCGGGAGGCAGCCGCCAACATCTCTCGATCCAGCACTGACATCATAGCGGCAGCGTGCTCCCTTTGCATTTCTTAACGAGAAACGCGTATTGGCACAAATCCTGCCGTATAGATAGCAAGAACTTGCGTACAACAACACACCCCGTTAAAACAACCCGCACCGTCCACCTGCGTAGCAGCGAAACTCCGCATCACCTTTCAAGAGGAAATGCAGGCGGCGCCACCCCTCGGCAACATGAGGTGCCTCGGGCGGCGCATGTGTTTGAGCCCACTACCCCTATTTAGTACACTGTAGTAGAAACCACGGAGGAAGGAAAAGGTAAGGAGAGGCCCTGACGTCACTCCTTGTGAAGCCGCGATGAAGCCGGAAGTCGGCCATATTGAGTAGGCAAATTCTCCTCTCTTGTTTACATATGAATGCGAAGCAGAAGGCGCGACTCCCTCTCCGGCTCGGAAAGCACGTGGGCTGCGCAGCGCGTGTGTCGTGACGATCCGAAACTAATGGAACTGGGCTCATCACTCAGAGCCAGCGGGACACCTTCAGCGAAATCGCTTCGTCCGAGTAATAGCAAAGGGTAACAGCTCGCTGACAACGAAGAAACTACGAAAGAACGCGCGCTAGATGCACTGACAACGGCGAGTGCTTTCACGTCATTAATTCAGCAACTGTACAGACAACACGATCGGTCGTGCGCCTTCTACGGTTGCATTCCGCCACGCGACTGACGCAGCGTCCTGCCACTGCGTCCGTGTTCCGCGTGAAACTCACCTGCGTCAGCATTTTGCGACCGTGGTGACTTTGAGAACGGTGCTAGTGACAGTTGAACGTGGTTGCTGTTACGTTGAGATTACATGCAATGCTGGTGGAGAGTGTACCAAGCGGAACGGAAAAGGTGTTTTAATACGCACATGCAAGTTGTTACTGTACACACACAACATGAAACTACGTATGTGCACATGGTCCTTACGGCGTCTTGCTGGGCTCAACAGCGTCGTCCGTTGTCACAAGCAGGAGCACTGCTCAACCGTCACTGACCTGCAAGGCGTTCGTCGTCATTCAGCTTCGTCATGGTGCCCAACGTCATTTCGCTGAACACTAACTGCTTCATCCGCGTCATCCGCCGCACGACACATGGATATGCACTTGTTCTACGCACTGTTGAAACCCCGTGATAGACAAAGAGATTTGTACACGTTGCTAAGAGTAATGTAACAGCCAGACGAACACTGCGTAACCAATAACGCGGCGCAGAGCACAGATATTGTCCGCCACGGCTCAGCACGAGACCTGGGGAGGCACACATTCCGCCGCCAACCGCGGCCGCTCACTGCTAGACCAGTTTCACTGCGCAACACGTAACCATAACAACGCCGCCATTGTGCCTACTGAATATGACCGCCATGATGTCATTTCCGCCACATTTTTTACGCCCTGCGCCGGCTGGGCATGCCCTCTCCTTACCTTTTTCCTTCCTCCGTGAGTAGAAACAGTCACACTCGTGCTGGCATGACCGGGCCACGGCCGGGCTAGACTGCACCTGCGCGCTAGCTTCTTACAATCTCCGCAACGGGTGTAATACATGCCTCTCGCCACTCTTTTGAGGGGGGCGCTGCAACCCTGCCATCTTTTACCCCTCCGTACAGCACGCGCAAAGCCAACACATGAGTTCGGGCGCACTTCGTTGAAAAACAAGTTGCTTAATCATTGAAGACGCACAAATGGTTTGTGGCATTGCTCTTACCTGATGATGCTGCGCTTGAATACACCTCTGAAATGCAGTTTGCTGGCAGTGTCACAAGCCCTGAAGTGCGTGAATGATCATAGCCTTTTTGTGACAAAAAGTGACCAAACACCTTTTATAAAATTGTCTGGGTGCGCTGAATGCTTTCTTCCGTCACATTTTATTTGATGCAAAAGAAACACGGCCTCTTTCTTTCATTTCCATGCATTTGCTGCTATTTTTTTAATGCGTGCGTGGAGCTTTCTTTCGCCATATATTGGGACGCATTTTTTTCTTCTTTCTGCAATCGCTGCATTTTCTCGTATTTTAAACGATGGTGCTACACTTGCATGGGAGCGCCATCACCCTATCATATTCTGGTATCGACCCACCCGATGAGTGTCGCTGTTTATTGTTTGCGTGCAAACACTTGCTGCTTCTTGTTCAGAGAAAGTGTCAGGTGAAGTTGCAATATCCAGATCTGTTTCGTTGGTCTCCGCTTTTCGCTTTCTTGATGTTTGACGTAGGGGCCAAACTCGTGAAGCAGGATTTTTGCGAGGCTTCTATGCACTTGAAATCATGAAGGAAAGATAGTTCTCGAAAGGAGTAGGCGCGCGCCCAGTCAGGAATACGTTTTCTTATGCGGAACGCAGGCACATAGTCTTCATCGCGCAAGTGTCTGCTGCCTACGACTGTCGATGCAGACTTGTCGTTGATGATGAAGTTGTCTCTCGCAATATTCTTTTGTCACTTGGTGCACAGCTCAGTGTTGTTTGGGAATTGGTGAAAAGGAACACTGGGTAATTTCCCCGAACGGGACTTGCAATACGGAACCACGGCGATCGAGTGGCCGTGACGGAACACAGCAATACACCTTCACGCAGCTCACATATATTCATGTGCGTAATGCGCGTACTTAAGGTTGTGAGACTGCCTTTTTGACTCAAAAAATCACTTTAGACTAAGCACTGACAAAGCACCGAATAAAATTCAGCCATAGGGGGTAAATCCCACAATAAAGCAAGCCACACTAGACATAAAGGGAAATTGACAACAACCTGCTTGTAGCGCTAAGCCACAAGAGAATTCATACATATTTTTTTAGAAAAGAAAAGCGGAATTACTTGCCGAAAAGTTGTAGTGTGGTCGATTTCTATTTCTAAATGTGTTTTTTTGCGAGCACGAAGGGGAGCGCAGAACTGATTTGCAATAGAGTTTTAGTTCCGACGCAAGCGGCGTGCGAGCGTAAGCAGCTGCGAACATCGTTCCCGTTCTTTATGGACGTGACTTGCAAGATAAAGGTGTTGATTATTTTTCACGTTCCGGGCTGGGACAAGAAAACGAGAAAAAAGAAGAGCGTGAGGGAAAACAGAGACGCGGGGACGCTCAAGTGACAGCAGAGCGCTTCCGAGCGCAGTTAAATAAACAAGTAGTTTTGCCTTATACCTTGAAGACGGAGTTGAGTCTGATCGCAGTGTCTGGAGCACCATCGTCTTAATATTTGGTGTCGAAACCCGGGATTGGAAACCAGGACCCTACGGACGGCTACCAGTCAACTGCAGCGGCATGGATCGACTGAAGTCGAAGCGCACGTCGCGGCGAGCACAGAACACTAGGATTATAAACGAGGCAAGTGCACTCCTCGCTAACGACTCTGCCTCCTATGACCAGCTCAATTCCATATATGAGAGGCTGAAGGCTAATAACGAAGAGCTTAAAAACTTGAACAACGACATTGAGCAGCTTATACCTGACGAGGAGCTCGAAGTCGAGTATGACGCCGTCTTACAATACAAGGACAGTGCTACGCGCATTCTCGCAGATATTCTCAGCAAGAAAGATCGCATGCTAAGGACATTGACCGGAACTCAAGAAACAGTTGCCCAGACAGTCGCAGCCCCATCAGACGGAACTGGAGTTAAATTGCCTAAAATGACAATAGCTCCTTTCTCTGGGACCTGTGGAAGTGCACCGAATTTTGGGAACAATTTGACCAAATTGTTCATAGTAACACTCGCATCACTGCCACAGAGAAGTTTCATTACCCGCGACTGTATCTGAAAGGAGACGCTGCATCAGTAATTGCGGGCCTTTCGACAACAGAAAGTTGTTACAGCGACACCGTCAACATGCTACAGAAGCAATTTCGGGACAAGACGCGCCTGAAGCAAGAATATTTTGCCAAGCTACGGATGCTAAGCCCTGTCCGTTCATCGACTGGCACCACAGCGCTACGCAGCTTGTACGACCAAGTTCTTGTTAATATCCGAGGCTTAGAAACTTTGGGTGTGCACAAGTCGTCTTTTTCGTCAATGCTCTGTGACATCTCACTGCGTGCTCTTCCATGGGATATAGTCGTGCAGTATCCTCGATCGTGTGCCATCCAGTTGCCATATGACTCGAGAGCTGAAGCTACACCCGTGGGACTGAACCGTGTGTTAAACTTCCTGTGTATCGAGCTGGAAAGCCTGGAGAAGAGTGATTTTAAGGATGCCAGAGGACGAGAACATGGATCATTCCCCGTGGCCAGGCAGTCGACGTACTCTCGGCGTGAAAAACCGCCGTCATCTGCGCTTCACAGCAACTCAGTACAAGAAAAAAGGACAACTGCGTATTCTGCTCGTCCAGTCATCACGGATCGGAAGCCTGCACAGCTGACTTGTCACTGACACAGAAGAAGCAACTGCTTTCCAACGACAAAAGGTGTTTCCGCTGCACCACCAAAGGACATCGGGCACTGGACTACAAAAAGATTTCCTGCTCCAGATGCCAAGCTCGACACGCTACAAGCATGTGCGATTCCGATAGGTGTTCGCGGAAGTCAGACTAAGCTAACAAGAACAACGAAAAAACTACGACAGTCTGTACATCACTTGGAAGAAGACCCGTCAAGGAAGGCTCTATCACTTGAGTTTTCCTTCAGACTTTCAGAGCATGGGCCATGAATGATGACACCTGCCGCTACATACGAGGCGTTTTTGATGGTGGTAGTCAGAAGACTTTCATACTCTTTGGCCGTGAAATGGCCCTTGCGCCACAAAACATCAAACATCATCAGAAGACTTTCATAACTTAAGATCTGTCCAAGCACCTCCAGCTGAAAAGCGTGGGAATAACTCGAATAGCCTTCAATACTTTCGCAAGTGCATTGGACCAAGAGCCTAAGAGGCGTCGCATCGTAGAACTACGAATGCGAAGCCAGTTTCCGACGCGGAAATAGTCTGAACTGCAATAGAGATCCCAAGTATCTACCAGGACATCGCAGAGACTGCAATGAACGTAGCCTTCGTCGCATCTTTCAAGAAGCTGGGAAAGGATGTCGCCGATGAGCTCAAACATTCATATATCATCACTAAGGGTGGCAACAGCGTACTTATCGGGTCCGATCAGATGGGGGAAATGTTGACCGGCGAAGTTTCACGGCGCGAGGACAACGCATCATTAATCGCACTGAACTCCAAGCTTGGATGCACCTTCCAGGGAAGCACATCGCACTTGGTGTCCCGACCAACTACTTCAGAAAGCATGGTGTGCGTGCTAAAAGCCCAAGCTACCGATTCTGACGAGATTTTGCGTTCCTTTTGGGAACTTGAGAACACAAGAATTGCGGGCACGGTAAACAAGCCACCTGAAATGAGCAACCCCATGATGCATTTTGAGCTAACGATGAGCTTTATAAAGGGAAGATATGAAGTGGCCCTCCCTTAGAAGGATAACTTTGAGCTTGCAAGCAACAAGCAAGTCGCCGTTACTCGACTGGACAAGCTTGTCAACCGTCTCGACTCCAGGAAAGGACTGCTCGAAACGTATGACCGAACCATAAGAGAGTACTTGAGGGCAGGACACGCTGAAGTAGTCAGTGATGTACCTGCGGAGGTGATGAAGTTATATTACATACCGCTCAAGGAAGTCACGCGTGAACAAGCACTGACGACGAAAATGAGAGTGGTGTTTGACGCTTCGTCACATGCCAAAGGATGCAAGTCCCTTAATGACTGCCTTGAAAAAGGTGACAACTTATACCAAGACCTCGTGCAAATTCTGCTACGGTTCAGAACGCACCCGGTGGCAGTTATCGCGGACATAAAAAATGAATTACTTCAGATTGCGATTCGGGAGGACGACAAAGACGCTTTCCGCTTTCCCTGGTTTGCAGAAAGAGATTTATCCAAGGGCAAGCTGCAAGAGTGGAGGATGACACGAGTGCCTTTTGGAGCTACATGTAGCCCATTTTTGCTCACAACTACTATTCTCTACCACGTGAAAAGAGCACCGGCTGCCATGGCACAAACAGCGCAAACTCTTGCCGAGTTGTTTTACGTGGATGACTTAGTCACTGGTGCCGACACAGAAGAGGAAGCCGCTAAACTTTGCCGAGAAGCGCACACAATAAGGAAATCGGCCGGCATGACATTGTGGAAATGGACAACAAATTCAGGAAGTTTGATGCGAACGCTTGAAAATCAATCTACTAGTAATGAGATGGTCGTTCTTCACGAAACGTTGGTCAAGGTCCTGGATTTGGTTTGGAATTCTGCAAAGGATGAATTCAACTTTTCGGTTGAAAATATACTAGGGTTTTTGACAGCACATACGGACACAAAACGATTTGTCTTGCAGTCAGCATCAACAATATTTGACCCATTGGGATTTGTAGGACCATATACTATTGCCATACGAATATTGTTTCAGAAGCTGTGGATATGAGGGATTGGCTGGGACGAAGTACTACCCAATGACCTGCAAAAAGAATGAAATGGTTGGGTCATCTAGCTGCCGAAACTGCAAGATGTCGTCGTTCCTTGCTATCTGGGCGGTGGAGCAAGGAAGCCCAATGGGCTCCAAGTACATGTTTTCGGCGATGCCAGTCCAGTGGCATACAAAACAGCGATATACGTCATGTCAAGTCCTGAGGAGCCGAAACTGTTGATTGCGAAGTCCCCTGTAACACACATTAAGGAGACAACGCTGCCACGATTGGAGCTGCTGGCTGCCTTAATCGGCTCAAGAATGTTGGCATGCGTGAAAAGCGCTTTGAGGAATGTTCAAGTTCACTACACGATGTGCACAGATTCCGCCATTGTGTTGTCATGGATAAAAGGTGACGTCAAAAAATGGAGACAGTTCGTAGCCAACAGAGTCAATAAAATTAGGTGCACTACAGATCCATCAAAGTGGAGATACTGTCCTGGAACGGACAACCCGGCTTACCTACTCACGCGTGGCGCGACGCTTGAAATACTGCTGCGCAGCTCAAAATGGTGGCATAGTCCTGAGTGGCTAACTAAACCGATGTCTGAATGGCCCCTACAGTTCAGTGAACTAGACATAGCGGAAGCCACCCAAGCTGAAGTTACAAAAGTCCACATCGCACTAATGACACGCTTCTCAGTTCCGATAATCGACATTCAACGGTACGGCAGGCTTCAGCACCTACTCAGAGTCACTGCGCGGGTTTTCAGATTTACTGACCAATGCAGAAAAAAGACGGATCATACAGGACATCTCGTGGCAACAGAAATCCTGAACGCTGAACTGTATTGGATAAGATGTGCACAAGAGCAAGGCTTTCTTGGAGAACTCACCACTTTGACCAACGGCCAACCAGTCGAGTCTACATCTCGATTCACTGAACTATGCCCTTATATGGACAAAGACGGAATTCTTCGGGTTGGAGGCCGTTTATACATCATGCATTCCACACAAGATGTCAAACACCCAATCATAATTCCGTCAAGCCACCACTTTTCGGCACTTTCGGCAAACAGAGGCCATCTTCAAGTCCTACATGGAGGAGTTAGAGATACACTTACGCAGCTTCGGGAACGCTATTGGATTTGTCGAGCTCGCTCTTTGGTAAAAAGAGTGCTGCATGGCTGAAATATGTGCGAGCGTTTCAGTGCGCGCCAAGTAAGTGCTGATACTGCTCCGTTAACAAGTCATCGAGTATCACCAACGAACCCGTTAGAAGTTGTAGGAGTCGACTTAGCGGGCCCTCTGTATGCATGCACGGAGAAGGGGGACACGAAGTGCTACGTTGCACTTTTACGTAGGCCGTATCTAGAGCCGTGCATCTCGAGCTTGTCTCGGAAATGACATCAGAGGCTTTCCTGCTGTGCTTACGAACATTTGCAGCTTGGAGAGGATTACCTAGGGTGATCTATTCTGACAACGCACAAAGCATTCACAAGACATTGGCAGAGATAAAGCGACTACACCGAATGTTCTCTGTAGAGAACGTCGCTGGTCACCTCAGCACCAACGGCATTTCGTGGAAGTTTATTGCACCAAATGTTCCTTGGTGGGTTGGATGGTGGGAGCGCCTCGTACGATCAGTGAAGCTTCCGCTGCGAAAATTATCGGCAAAGCTCGTCTGAACTACGAAGAAATATTGACAGTGCTGGAGGAAGTCGAAGCAGTCGTAAACTCTAGGCCTCTGACTTTCATCAAGACAGATGCAAAAGAACCTTGCACTTTGAGACCAGCCAAACTTCTCCTTGAACGAAGTTTGACGCCCATACCGTATGCGACCACTGACGAAGTCAACAGTAACTCCAAGCGAGCAGACGCCATACGCAGACACAACTACAGGAAGCTGCTGGTTGAGAGTTCTTGGAAGCGTTGGCAAAAAGAGTACCTGTTGATATTACAATCTGCACACTTTGCCGACACGAAATCAACTACAGCATTGAAGCAAGGTGACATCGTACTCGCGCATGCGGACAACACGCCACGCCTGCTTTGGAAGCTTGCAAGGGTCACATAAGTGTACCGCAGTGCCGACGGTCTCATTCGTTCCTGCAAGATCAAGTTGCAAGGCGGTCACCTTGCGATCAGGGCGATACGAAGACTGTACCCACTTGAACTATGTGTTTAACTTTGCACGGCCGGGAATTTTTATTTTTCACGTTCCGGGCTGGGACAAGAAAACAAGAAAGAAGAAGAGCGTGAGGGAAAAGAGAGACGTGGGGACGCTCAAGTGACAGCAGAGCGCTTCCGAGCGCAGGTAAATAAACAAGTAGTTTTTGCCTTATACCTTGAAGACGGAGTTGAGTCTGATCGCACTGTGTGGAACGCCATCGTCTTAATAAACGAATGAGAAAGGGCTTGGGGTCTCCGAAATCTATATTTCTAGGTGGTGTTAACACCATGACAATGCACATAACCTCTTTCTGTGCGTGCCATCCAAAGCAGTTATTCAGCAGCAAGGGTTTTCTCTTTCTTTTTACTTTCTTTCTCCTTGTATGCAGTTTTTTAGCCATTACATATGCAACACACGTACGTGTTTTCAAGGAGCTGTCAGGCTTCAGACCGCAGCTTTTAGCCCTGAAAACTACTCCAAATGTATTCGTAAAAATAAAGAAAAATATAAAATACGTTGCAAAGTGAAGGCGTGCTCGCCATTCTATGAGCGACCTCTCTTAATTGCGACACAAAGAGCCAAATGTATTTGGGGATCTCTGCTTGCAGAACAGCTGCAGCATTATTTCTCTTCTCTCTGATCGTTGCTGAGTGTTTTATGCCTCTTGAGTTATACCTCTCATTAGCCGATTCTTCTGCATTTTTACTAAGTTTCAGGCTTGTATTATCCACAAGCACAGACATACGTTAGGCGGAAAGCCGTCTGGTAAGATTAGTTTTTTAAGTAGACACTTCTCCCTTTATCTCAGATTTATTTAATAATCCCCCTCCCCTACTTTGTTGAGAACCCCCCATTTCACGGCTTCAGATCGACAAACTCTCTTGTGCTGTGTGCACGGCGCAGAAGATGCAAGGTCAGGTTCACTGCGCCCCTACCGCCGACGGGTGGCGAAATATACTCAGAAGCTCTCCCATTGTATTCACCATGGGTGAGAAGGCCATCAGGAAAGAAGCGCACGCAGGTGCAGTCTAGCGTGGCTATGACCAGACAAACCACATTTCGAGAACGTGCACGACGTACGCGCACATTGTCCAGAGTTCCAGTTGAGCCTTCTCTGGAGCCTGGCGTTCTGCCCGCCTCCTCACTACTCGCAAGGCTAGGGCTGGATGTCTGGAACAGGCTGTCCTTGCTGTGCCTTGAAAATGATGGTTGCAGCCTGGGCACTGTCAGCCACCTGCTGCATGAGGTCCTTGTCAGCAGTGTCCTGCTTGAACAGCTGCTTGTATACCTACCAATATTCCACAGGGTACTCTCAGTCCCTGGGGGCCTTGCCTCGGAAAGGGGCAGCCGGATATGCAGGTGGTCCGAACCCCAGGTGTCCGGAAGTGGCGAGCAAGCGTACCGGCACAACCATAGACCACGCTGAGGTCTATGGTTGTGCTGGTTCTGTTAGCTCCGCGACGAAGGCAGGTGACGGCCCCCGTGTTCAGGATCGCCAGACCCAGCTACAGCAGGCTGTCGCGCACCTCTCAGCCTCGTAGGTCGGTCTTGCGGCTACCCCAGGCTGGATGGTGGGCGTTGACGCCACCACATAGCAGGAAGTCCTTCTCCAATCAGTGCGAAAGCTGCCGAAGACACCTGGGGCCCCAGGGTTCCTGGGGTCTGATGTATACGCTGGCCCCCCGCTGTGTCACCCCGTCGATACGGATGCGGAAGGGTGCCGCACTCGAAGGGTACTCCAACCAGGTCGGCCACGGATACATCAGCCTGTAGCAGGCCCGCTTCACGTAGATGGAACAGCGGGTAAGTCCTTGCGGGTGGTTGTCGTTTAGACAGGGGGCAGCATGGCCATCGGTCAGGGTGCAGCTGTTCCGGCTGCTTTAGCTGACGTAGCCTGGAAGTCGGAGCTGCTCCGCCTGGGCGTAGACCTCTTGGAGTGCGAGGATGTAGTAGTCGTTGTGCAGCAGGTGTTCTCTCCATCCAAGTCGTCTCTCCATAGCCCCAGCCAGTGGACGTTCCACAGGAGGACACTCGTATGTCGGGGCTGACGTGGCCTTGTGGCAGGACTAGCCATGCTGGTTCTGTTGCCAAGCCCCTTCCTGCAAGCAGATGACACGAAGAAGGAGCCTTGGTGGAAGCGAAGCGACGACTGCCTGCAAGGAGAACAGAAGGGGGCCCAGGAGTTGTTTTAATAGAGGCGTCGGGGCAGAAGCATCAGCAGCCTGGGTCCTGGGAGTGGCGGCTGCAGGCGTGGAGACACGAACATGAGGCTGGACAGCAGGAGCAGCCGGGGCTGCAGGCACAGCTGAAGTGTTGGTCTCAGCTGCAGGGGGTGGCTGGCAAAAAGGTTGCGTGGCACTGGAGTTGGTCTGGTTGGTGCAGCATGACCCCTCACTGTACTTGCATAGGACCGAACCTCCCTCGTCTCTGCCCTCACAACTGCCGCGACTGCTCGTCTGGAAAGGGCTATCGTCGAGAAGCCATGATGGTAGCCACTCGTCTCTGCTCCCGCCAGTGAGGACAGTCTTGATGTCAGCCCAATGAGGGCCACTGCAGTTCACACAACAGAGACGCTGGCAGTCCGGCGCTCCTGGATGAGACCGGCCACAATGAATGCAGCTGTCTGGCCAGTTGCAGGTCTCCCTCACGTGGCCGTACCAACCACACTGCCTACACTGGAGTAGGCATGGTCGGGCTGGTCGGACAGGAAAATGTACACTGAAGAGCGTCACGTGGTCTGAGGGCACTGGGCCCTCGAAGCGCAGCGGAACGGTACGGCCTTCTCTGGAGACCGATATGACCCATACGTCCGACTGGAGTCCGGATAACAGGTTCTCATCAGCAGCGTCGCCGTCCACACCATGGAGGAATCCCGTAGGGGTTAGGTTTGCAGGCTGCCACTGGAATTCCCTTAAGCTTTGTGAAGGCCAAGAGTCACGCCCACTGCTACCACGTTGCAGTGTTGGTTCACCAGGATCGCAGCGACTCCCGGGCACGACGAGAGTGCCTAGGCTATGGTCAGTCTTGCGCAGTTTCGGAAGGAGCCTCCAGCAGAAGCAGGCCAGTAGAGCACTGTCCCCACCACTGTAGGGTCCACGGGCAGGGCGGCTGAGGTCAGGTTTCTGGTATGACGAAGGGCAGCCTTAGAGAGGACTATCTGGAAGCCCTCATCGTCAACTGTCTCACTGGTAGGGGGAGCCACGTTTCCGGGGGGCAGTGTGGAGGGCAGAGGGCTACCCCGTGGTTGTGGTCTGCATGCACTGGTTCCCAGAGGAGGGTGGGGGAACCACTGTATGCTGCAAAGCTGCAAAAGTCCTCCTCTTGCGCCGATTCCAGTTCTTCTTCCTCCGTGGGCCCTCTGTGGTACGGGCACCTGTGGCATCCTTCAGGAAAGCCGCTGCGTGGTGAAGGAGCACGATCTCGTGGCCAGGTGATTTGTACATCCTTTCTTCTGCAGTTTCCTCAGGGCCATCAGCAGCAGGTACGCCAAGAGGGCCTGTGGTCACAGCAGGGTGAGTGACTTGGATCACCGAGGCCACCCCAGTCGTAGTGTTGCTTGCAGAACTGTTGGTAGAGTCTTCGGATGATCGGGATTCCAAGCATAGCCGGGAATCCGAGCTGTCGGCACTGGTGTCACTCTCTCCCTGAGGGGGGGGGGGGTGCTGGGACTAGCTTGCGCCGTGTGTATGCTTCGTCATCGCTGCTCTCCTGATGGCGAGGGGACGCTTCCGTGACGAGGACATGTCCATCTCTTCTTCCAGCGAAGGTTTGGGCAGTGGTTGAAGGGCGTGCTCATCAGCAATCACGCCGTTGGGGGCTGGTGGGTTGCCGTCTTGAGGTTTGGCAGCAGCGACGGCACTGGTAGACATGGCTGCACCGCACGTGGCCTGCGACAAGCGTCGTACAGCGTCTTCGGCAGTAGTCTTCTATGATATCACCATGTTCTATCTAGACTCCTGTAGAGTTCAAGATGGCACGCTTTCCAGTTGGGTGAACGGAATGCCTCCAACGCTTGCGCCTCGTTTGTGCTTGGGGTTACTTACAGGTCGGGTTGGCAGTGCTTCTGGTGTTGGCATCATGGCTTGCGCGAATGCCTTCACGTCCTAGGAAGGTCTGTACCTGTCCTGGTTGTCCATGGTCGTGCAGGGGAGGTGACTGGGGTCTGTGGGTCGTGCACACTAGCACGCACACACACACAC